>NC_057803.1:620037651-620341583 GCF_018294505.1 Triticum aestivum
GCTTTCTTTCATTTTCTTCTTTGTTTTTCTTTAGTTCTTTGGTTTCTTTCTCACCTTTCTCTGGTTTTCTTGGTTTCATTGTGTCTTTTTCTTTTTGCATTAGTTTTTCTCTGGTTTTCTTGTTTTCTTTTGTATTTTTTCAGTTTTCTTTTGTTTCTTCCTCGATTTTCCTTATTTTTCGTTATACTTTGGTTGCCTTTTGTTTTTTCATTGGGTTTCTTTCTATCTTGAATGGATTTTACTGGTATATCCTTATCCTTCTTTTCTTACTTTGGTTTTTTTTTTTGCATTTTCCTTTTCTTTCTTTTGATGTTAACCTTTTTTACTTACTCATTCAATATTTTTTGTGTACATTAGGAACATTTTGCTAAACATGTTAACATTTCCAAATACATCATTAACATCTTTTGAAATTAATATTTTAACGATACTTTTTTCATACACATTGTACATTTTTTCAATATCAAGAACATTTATTTATCTAGAAGTTTAACATTTTTCATATATATGATTAATCATTTTTAAAACTTATATTTTTTGATATCTACTTTTTCCATAAACATGATATAATTTTTTGTATACTATGGAATATTTTATATATAAATGTTTAACATTTTTTAAATAAAATATTTTCTTTTCAAATAAATGATTAAATTTTTTTAAAACATATATTTTTTGATCTATACTATTTTCATACACATTTTACATTTTCTGTAGTATACATCAGGATCATTTTATATATAAAAATTTAATATTTTTTCAAACGCATGATAACATTTTTTTAAATTAAATTTTCAAATACCTATTTTTCTCATACACATTGTATGTTTTAGATACATTCAGGAAGTTTTTTATATACTTGTTTAACATTTTCTAAGTACATAATTAAAATTTTTGAAAACAGATATAGGATGTCTTCTTCTTTTAATACACATTGTACATTTTTTACACAGCTGGAACATTTTATATATACAGGTTTATTAATTTACAAATACATGATTAACAATTCTTAATACATATATATTTTGATGTGTACTTTTCCCATAAATGTTGTACATTTTTTTGTAGATCAGGCACATTTTTTATATACATGTTTAAGATTTCTAAATACATGATTACCATTTTTTCATTTGTATGTGTTGATGTCTTTTTTTCCATATGCAAACAATTTTCGTATAAATTAGAAACATTTTACTGTACATGTTTAACTATTTTCTAATGCGGGATTAAAATTTTCAACTTTTTATATATAGTTATTTTTATAATATATATATTCAGAATATTTTTCTAAACAAAATTTAAAAACAAAAAAATGAAAAGAAATGTGAAAAACAAAACGAAAGAATGTAAAGCGCTGGAGGCCCGTGACCGCGCTGGGCTCGCCCAATTTGGCAGCTGCATGAAACCAGACGTCCTACTGTCTCGCATTGAGCGAGAAATAGGCGCTCCCCTAGATTTTCAAAGATATCAGTAGTCGAATTTCCGAAAAGTTCTTGCGATCTCATGTAACTTCCAGATTATTTTAAAAGTGGCAGATTTCCAAAAACAGCTACTAGGTTTTTTTTTTGCAGTTACCTAGTTTTTATAAATAGTTGACAGGTTGTTTCGAAAAGTAGCTACCCAATTACTTAAGAAACAACCATCGTTTTTCAAATAGTTTCCCAGATATTAGGAAGACATGTACCTAAAGCAAGTATGCACACTTGTCATAGATACAATTTCCCTAAAATAAAATAAATCAATCAATATGCAAAATGGGGTGGGGGGAGGGGGGGGGTCGGGGCTGCATGGGAGAAAGGAGAAAAAAAAGATTACTCTTACCTCTTTGATCTTTGACTTGTTATTTCTTTGATATCTTTCACTGAGCATAAGCTTTTGGTACATGTCTTCATGTCCATGAGTGGCATCAATATCGTAGTCGTACGGTGATGGCTTGAAGAAAGATGGCTTCCTCACTCCAACCCTCTAAGGATTAGTATGATGCTTGACCACACACACTATATGTTGGTGCCTCTTGAAACATAGCTTGAAGGTACTTCTCATAATCATTGAGCTCTTGTGCTACCTCTTCGTCTATTTCATCCATTTCTCTAGCTAACATATCTTTCATCTTGTGTGACAGAGGATACTCGAGTTTCTTAACGCCCGCTGGGGCTAAAACGTGAATTTATTTTTGAGCGAAGATGATACCTAATAGCAAAGTCACGGTATTTCAAATGTTAAAGCCGTCTACAGTTAGATCAATGCATCATTTGCTGATTGATAGTGGCTTTTAAGTTTAACGATGATCGACGAGTTTGGTCACGAGCATACTAATCCAAAGACGATACTTAAAATTAGGAAAATGAAGAGAAATGCTAAAATAGAAGTAAAAATAAGTATCTTTAACTTAACTAATGAGGGAAACTATGAAACTGGTTTAAATGTAAAAAAACAAATACGAAATTTTGGATTTTTGAAACTAGAAGTTTTATAAAACCATTTTTAAAAGGGAAGTGATTCGCCGGACCGACTGATTGCTATATTGGAAAAGAGGCCAACGCTCGCACTTGCTTGCTCCACACACACCCGCATGCGACTATGTGCCTCCCCGAGTCTCCGCTCATCTTCTATTTTTAATTAATTGCAATCCACTAACTATTTTTTTCCTAAGCATGCAATGCTTCCACATCAATAAACCATGCATGTCCGCCACATCATTAATCTACCCTTGCACTAACTATATTTTTTTCATGCATGCAACCCTTCCACATCGACAAATCACGCATGTTTGCCAAATCATTTTCCGCCACATCATATTTAGTTCTCACAATTACTCACGTCATCAATCAAATTATCCATGGTTTTGGCTTACCATCCCGTGGCAAAGCGCGGCAGGGCAACGTGGTCGTGCAGGGCGGGAATCCGGCTGCCCCCACCACAACGGCCCGCGCTCCGGGCGCCAACGCGGTAGCGCGATCCCGGCCGGCGGCGGAGAAGGTCGGCAAGGCCGCGGGCGTAAAGCGGAGGAAGGTTCCGGCTTCAAAGAAGCCATCTTCTTCATCCTCTCACTCCATCCCCCGGCAAGGAGGTGCTCCGGCGATGCCGTTCAACGGTGCGGGAGTTGGAACAAGCGATGGAGGTGGATTCGGTGGTGGCGATGAACTTCAAGATGTTCTCGATGGCGCGGAGTGAAGATCGACCAAGATGATGCCGGACATGGGCGCAAACTTTTGCAGGGCCCTCTTTTGCGTTTGCCGTAATGAACTTGGCTTTTATTTGCACGTAAAACTGGTTATGTCGTTTGAATTTGAACTTGTTTATGAAACCCTATGTCAAATGCGAGATTTGCAGTTTTTCTGTTTGTGGGTCGTCGCGGTGGTGCCCGAGCAGAATCCGCAAAAGCCAACTCGCAAAAAAGCATATTCCGCGAATATATATTTTTATGCGGGTCTGTTTGAGGGGTCTGCATCTGTGGCCGTCCGCGCCGGCCCGCAAAAACCGTTTTACGCGAACTACAAACACGTTTTGCGGGCTGGCGGAATGCGGGGTCTGCTAGAGTTGCTCTAACACTTTGACCCCTTTGTTTCTTTGTACGACTACATGAGTGTCTTCTTCAACAGCTCCTCTCACCAAGCGCCCTTCTCCTCCTCTTCCACTATTAGCTTGTCTATTTGTCTTCCCTAGATGTTGGTTGTGGATCTCACGCCATGGGAGAGTGGAGCTTGATGTCACGACACTGCTTGAGCTTCGAGAAGAGAACGAGACCATGTGGGAATGCTACTATGTTGCACGATGTGGCTCCAGTTTAGCTTCGAGAAGAAGGATTCATGGGCAGCGAGCCCAAACTGGCGAGGTCGATGCTTCAAATGAAGGTTAGTGCTTCCCGCTTGTTTTGGGTTTGCTTGGCTCACATGCTGCAATGAATTTGGAGGTCTACCATGTTGTGTGTATGCTGCAAATTATTTTTAGATTTCTTTCAAAAGTTTTTTTTTGCGAATACTTTCGAAAGTTCTTTTACATGTTGCAAAGACACTTCCCAGTAATTTTACCATGACTAATGAGGATTTAATGCATATACAAACACAAAAATGATACATTGGTGTGTTCAAACTGCTACATTTTTTTGCAAGATTTTGGCGTATTGTGAGAAGAAATGTTGCGGCGATGTTGCAAACATATACAAACTACTACATCTGGTTCCTGTGGTGGCCGGACGAACCATAGCATATTCAGTTTAATGAGACAACGAGAGAAAGTGGCCCATGCATACGCTCCACCTGACCGACGCCTAGCATCCTCTTTTAGAAATGAGTACTTAGAGCAACTTCAACGGGACGACTCACTTCGTTCGCGGGCATCTGTTTAGGTCGGCATGGACACAAAAGTCGGCTCAACGTGCCGACCAAAACGGACGCGCATCCTCTTTTCGTTCGCGGGCGACCCATTCCTGGCCCATTTTTGAGCCGGATTTACGTCGGCGCGGACACGAGATGGACGCGCGCGCTCGCCTTCTCCTCCCCCCGGGCCCGCTGGTCGGTGGCACATTGGCCTCTCCCCATCCAACTGTTGGGGAACGTAGTAATTTCAAAAAATTTCCTACGCACACGCAAGATCATGGTGATGCATAGCAACGAGAGGGGAGAGTGTGATCTACGTACCCTTGTAGACCGACAGCGGAAGCGTTAGCACAACGCGGTTGATGTAGTCGTACGTCTTCACGGCCCGACCGATCAAGCACCGAAACTACGGCACCTCCGAGTTTTAGCACACGTTCAGCTCGATGACGATCCCCGGACTCCGATCCAGCAAAGTGTCGGGGAAGAGTTCCGTCAGCACGACGGCGTGGTGACGATCTTGATGTACTACCGTCGCAGGGCTTCGCCTAAGCACCGCTGCAATATTATCGAGGATTATGGTGGAAGGGGGCACCGCACACGGCTAAGAATATGATCACGTTGATCAACTTGTGTGTCTAGGGGTGCCCCCTGCTCCCGTATATAAAGGATCAAGGGGAGGAGGCCGGTCGGCCCCTATGGTGCGCCAAGGAGGAGTCCTCCTCCTAGTAGGAGTAGGACTCCTACTAGGAGGGGGAAAGAAGTGGGGAGGGAGAAGGGGGGAGGAGGGGGGAGGAGGACCCCCCGCCCCCCCTCTCCTAGTCCAATTCGGACCAGGGGGGAGGAGGCGCGCGACCCACCTTTGGCTGCCCCTCTCTCTCTCCACTAAGGCCCATATGGCCCATTACTCCTCCCGGGGGGTTCCGGTAACCCTCCGGCTCTCCGGTTTTCTCCGGAATCACCCGGAACACTTCCGGTGTCCGAATATAGCCGTCCAATATATCAATCTTTATGTCTCGACCATTTCAAGACTCCTCGTCATGTCCATGATCACATCCGGGACTCCGAACTAACTTCGGTACATCAAAACTCATAAACTCATAATATAACTGTCATCGAAACCTTAAGCGTGCGGACCCTACGGGTTCGAGAACAATGTAGACATGACCGAGACACGTCTCCGGTCAATAACCAATAGCGGAACCTGGATGCTCATATTGGCTCCTACATATTCTACGAAGATCTTTATCGGTCAGACCGCATAACAACATACGTTGTTCCCTTTGTCATCGGTATGTTACTTGCCCGAGATTCGATCATCGGTATCTCAATACCTAGTTCAATCTCGTTACTGGCAAGTCTCTTTACTCGTTCCATAATACATCATCTCGCAACTAACTCATTCGTTGCAATGCTTGCAAGGCTTATGTGATGTGCATTACCGAGAGGGCCCAGAGATACCTCTCCGACAATCGGAGTGACAAATCCTAATCTCGAAATATGCCAACCCAACATGTACCTTTGGAGACACCTGTAGAGCACCTTTATAATCACCCATTTACGTTGTGGCGTTTGGTAGCACACAAAGTGTTCCTCCGGCAAACGGGAGTTGCATAATCTCATAGTCATAGGAACATGTATAAGTCATGAAGAAAGCAATAGCAACATACTAAACGATCGGGTGCTAAGCTAATGGAATGGGTCATGTCAATCAGATCATTCACCCAATGATGTGATCCCGTTAATCAAATAACAACTCTTTGTTCATGGTTAGGAAACATAACCATCTTTGATTAATGAGCTAGTCAAGTAGAGGCATACTAGTGACACTCTGTTTGTCTATGTATTCACACATGTATTATGTTTCCGGTTAATACAATTCTAGCATGAATAATAAACATTTATCATGATATAAGGAAATAAATAATAACTTTATTATTGCCTCTAGGGCATATTTCCTTCAGTCTCCCACTTGCACTAGAGTCAATAATCTAGATTACACAGTAATGATTCTAACACTCATGGAGCCTTGGTGCTGATCATGTTTTGCTCGTGGAAGAGGCTTAGTCAACGGGTCTGCAACATTCAGATCCGTATGTATCTTGCAAATCTCTATGTCTCCCACCTAGATTAGATCCCGGATGGAATTGAAGCGTCTCTTGATGTGCTTGGTTCTCTTGTGAAATCTGGATTCCTTTGCCAAGGCAATAGTACTAGTATTGTCACAAAAGACTTTCATTGGACCCGATGCACTAGGTATGACACCTAGATCGGATATGACCTCCTTCATCCAGACTCCTTCATTTGCTGCTTCCGAAGCAGCTATGTACTCCGCTTCACATGTAGATCCCGCCACAACGCTTTGTTTAGAACTGCACCAACTGACAGCTCCACCGTTTAATGTAAACACGTATCCGGTTTGCGATTTAGAATCGTCCGGATCAGTGTCAAAGCTTGCATCAACGTAACCTTTTATGATGAGCTCTTTGTCACCTCCATATATGAGAAACATATCCTTAGTCCTTTTCAGGTATTTCAGGATGTTCTTGACCGCTATCCAGTGATCCACTCCTGGATCACTTTGGTACCTCCCTGCCAGACTTATAGCAAGGCACACATCAGGTCTGGTACACAACATTGCATACATGATAGAGCCTATGGCTGAAGCATAGGGAACAACTTTCATTTTCTCTCTATCTTCTGCAGTGGTCGGGCATTGAGTCTTACTCAATTTCACACCTTGTAACACAGGCAAGAACCCTTTCTTTGCTTGATCCATTTTGAACTTCTTCAAAACTTTGTCAAGGTATGTGCTTTGTGAAAGTCCAATTAAGCGTCTTGATCTATCTCTATATATCTTAATGCCTAATATGTAAGCAGCTTCACCGAGGTCTTTCATTGAAAAACTCTTATTCAAGTATCCCTTTATGCTATCCAGAAATTCTATATCATTTCCAATTTGTAATATGTCATCCACATATAATATCAGAAATGCTACAGAGCTCCCACTCACTTTCTTGTAAATACAGGCTTCTCCAAAAGTCTGTATGAAACCAAATGCTTTGATCACACTATCAAAGCATTTATTCCAACTCCGAGAGGCTTGCACCAGTCCATAAATGGATCGCTAGAGCTTGCACACTTTGTTAGCTCCCTTTGGATCGACAAAACCTTCTGGTTGCATCATATACAACTCTTCTTCCAGAAATCCATTCAGGAATGCATTTTTGACATCCATCTGCCAAATTTCATAATCATAAAATGCGGCAATTGCTAACATGATTCGGACATACTTAAGCATCGCCACGGATGAGAAGGTCTCATCGTAGTCAATCCCTTGAACTTGCCGAAAACCTTTTGCGACAAGTCGAGCTTTGTAGACAGTAATATTACCGTCAGCGTCAGTCTTCTTCTTGAAGATCCATTTATTCTCAATTGCTTGCCGATCATCGGGCAAGTCAACCAAAGTCCATACTTTGTTCTCATACATGGATCACATCTCAGATTTCATGGCTTCAAGCCATTTTGCGGAATCTGGGCTCACCATCGCTTCTTCATAGTTCGTAGGTTCATCATGATCTAGCAGCATGACTTCCAGAACAGGATTACCGTACCACTCTGGCACGGATCTCACTCTGGTTGATCTACGAGGTTCAGTAGTATCTTGTTCTGAAGTTTCATGATCATCATCATTAGCTTCCTCACTAACTGGTGTAGGTGTCACAGAAACAGGTTTTTGTGATGTACTACTTTCCAATAAGGGAGTAGGTACAGTTACCTCATCAAGTTCTACTTTCCTCCCACTCACTTCTTTTGAGAGAAACTCCTTTTCCAGAAAGTTTCCGAATTTAACAACAAAAGTCTTGCCTTCGGATCTGTGATAGAAGGTGTATCCAATAGTTTCCTTTGGATATCCTATGAAGACACATTTCTCCGATTTGGGTTCGAGCTTATCAGGTTGAAGCTTTTTCACATAAGTATCGCAACCCCAAACTTTCAGAAACGACAACTTTGGTTTCTTGCCAAACCACAGTTCATAAGGCGTCGTCTCAACGGATTTTGATGGTGCCCTATTTAACGTGAATGCGGCCGTCTCTAGAGCGTATCCCCAAAACGATAGCGGTAAATCAGTAAGAGACATCATAGATCGCACCATATCTAGTAAAGTACGATTAGGACGTTCGGACACACCATTACGCTGTGGTGTTCCGGGTGGCGTGAGTTGCGAAACTATTCCACAATTTTTCAAATGTACACCAAACTCGTAACTCAAATATTCTCCTCCACGATCAGATCGTAGGAATTTTATTTTCTTGTTATGATGATTTTCAACTTCACTCTGAAATTCTTTGAACTTTTCAAATGTTTCAGACTTGTGTTTCATTAAGTAGATATACCCATATCTGCTTAAGTCATTTGTGAAGGTGAGAAAATAACGATATCCGCCACGAGCCTCAACGTTCATCGGACCACATACATCTGTATGTATGATTTCCAACAAATCTGTTGCTCTCTCCATAGTACCGGAGAACGGTGTTTTTGTCATCTTACCCATAAGGCACGGTTCGCAAGTACCAAGTGATTCATAATTAAGTGGTTCCAAAAGCCCATCAGTATGGAGTTTCTTCATGCGCTTTATACCGATATGACCCAAACGGCAGTGCCACAAATAAGTTGCACTATCATTATCAACTCTGCATCTTTTGGCTTCAACACTATGAATATGTGTGTCACTACTATCGAGATTCAATAAAAATAGACCACTCTTTAAGGGTGCATGACCATAAAAGACATTACTCATATAAATAGAACAACCATTATTCTCAGATTTAAATGAATAACCGTCTCGCAGCAAACAAGATCCAGATATAATGTTCATGCTTAACGCTGGCACCAAATAACAATTATTTAGGTCTAATATTAATCCCGAAGGTAGATGTAGAGGTAGCGTGCCGACTGCGATCACATCGACTTTGGAACCGTTTCCCACGCGCATCGTCACCTCGTCCTTAGCCAATCTTCGCTTAATCCGTAGTCCCTGTTTCGAGTTGCAAATATTAGCAACAGAACCAGTATCAAATACGCAGGTGCTACTGCGAGAATTAGTAAGGTACACATCAATAACATGTATATCACATATACCTTTGTTCACCTTGCCATCCTTCTTATCCGCCAAATACTTGGGGCAGTTCCGCTTCCAGTGACCAGTCTGCTTGGAGTAGAAGCACTCAGTTTCATGCTTAGGTCCAGGTTTGGGTTTCTTCTCTTGAGTAGCAACTTGCTTGCTGTTCTACTACATGGATACCATTGAGACATGAACAGAAACTGGGGTACCTGCGCTGTCTTGCGGTGGTTGAGGAGTTGGATCCGGCAGTGGAGCCCAAGGGGGGTCGTCGGAATGGCGCCTGCGGCAGCGCCGGAGACGAGGAACTGGGGAAGGGAAGGGAAGGGAAATCCGGTGAGACGACAGCAGGGAGCGAACGGAAGGAGAGGAAAGGCGGATCCTTTAGTACCTGCTCGTTCGGGTCCTTGCTCGCCACGGTCGAAGGAGAGCAGGGGCCGGCGGCGAAGGACGGCAGGGGCAGGCGGGGTGGGTGCATCGGGGCCGCGCTCGCCGGCTGCTGCAGGGGCCGAAGGAGGCCCTCGCTCGTCGGAGGGAGGAAGAGAGGAGAGGAGCGGGCGGCGCGCGCTCGGCCGATCCCGTTCGGGGGGCGCGGGGGCGGCCGGGGTGGAGTCGCTGACGACGTGCAGGCGCGGCGGACGGAGGGGGCACCGGCGTACGGTTGGTGTCGAGTGGGGGATCTGGCGAGGGAGGGAGGGAGGCCACAGTGCGAGGGGAATAGGTGGAGTGGGGGGAGGGTTCTAATGGCGCACCTCCCCCTGGCGCGCCATTAGAATTTTGTTTTAGTTACTAGCCCGACTGGTCAGGTTATATCCCACCTAACCCTATCTCCATCAGAACACGCCCACTAGCCCGACTGGTCAGCAGGCAACACACACAGTAGGAGGTCCTGGCTTCGATTTCCAGGCTCCTCAAATTTTGTTTTTATGCATTTAAAATGCTGTTTGATTTTTATTTGTGTTTAAATATGTTCAAACTTGTTTAAATCATAAAAGTAATATTTTTTTTATAAAAACAGTAATAATTTTTTAAAAAATATCATCAAATTTGTTATTTGAAAAAATTTATGAATATGAAAAAATATCATCAAATTTATTATTTGAAAATATCATAAAAGTAATATTTTTTTTATAAAAATAGTAATAATTTTTTTAAAAATATCATCAAATTTGTTATTTGAAAAAATTTATGAATATGAAAAAATATCATCAAATTTATTATTTGAAAATATCATGAGTTCATGGGTCGTCGGCGGCGGCCGGTGGAGCGAGGGAGGGTGCGGTGGGTCGTCGGTGGCGGTGGAGTAGGGGAGGGTGCGGGGGGTCGGCGGCGGCGGCCGGTGGAGCGGGGGAGATGGTGCGGGGCCGGGTGCTCGGTGGTGAGGGGGACTGGATATAAAAAATAAAAAAAATAAAAAAAGAATAAAGAAAAGCTATTAACCTAGAGCCCAACGTATCTATAATTTTTGATTGCTCCATGCTATATTATCTACTGTTTTGAATGTTTATGGGCTTTATTATACACTTTTATATCATTTTTGGGACTAACCTATTAACCTAGAGCCCAGTGCCAGTTTCTGTTTTTACCCTGTTTTAGGGTTTCGAAGAAAAGGAAAATCAAACGGAGTCCAATTGACCTGAAATTTCACGGAACTCAGTTTTGGAAGGAAAGAAGCCCAGAAGACCTGGAGTACACATCGGGGGATCTGCGAGGAGGTCACGAGGCAGGGGGGCGCACCCACCCAACTGGGCGCGCCCTCCACCCTCGTGAGCTCCTTGTGCCCCCCTGACGTACTTCTTCCGCCTATATATCTCCATATACCCTAAAAACATCGGAGGGCAAGATAGATCGGGAGTTCCGCCGCCAGAAGCCTCCGTAGCCACCAAAAGCCAATCTAGACCCGTTCCGGCACCCTGCCATAGGGGGAATCCTTCTCCGGTGGCCATCTTCATCATCCCGGTGCTCTCCATGATGAGGAGGGAGTAGTTCTCCCTCGGGGCTGAGGGTATGTACCAGTAGCTATGTGTTTGATCTCTCTCTCTCTCTCTCTTGTGTTCTTGATTTGGCACGATCTTGATGTATCGCGAGCTTTGCTATTATAGTTGGATCTTATGTTTCTCCTCCCCCTCTTCTCTCTTGTAATGAATCGAGTTTCCCCTTTGAAGTAATCATATAGGATTGAGTCTTTAAAGATTTGAGAACACTTGATGTATGTCTTGCCGTGGATATCTGTGGTGACAATGGGATACCGCGTGCCACTTGATGTATGTTTTGGTGACCAACTTGCAGGTTCCGCCCATGAACCTATGCATAGGGGTTGGCACACGTTTTCGTCGTGATTCTCCGGTAGAACTTTGGGGCACTCTATGAGGTTCTATGTGTTGGTTGAATAGATGAATCTGAGATTGTGTGATGCATATCGTATAATCATACCCACGGATACTTGAGGTGACATTGGAGTATCTAGGTGACATTAGGGTTTTGGTTGATTTGTGTCTTAAGGTGTTATTCTAGTACGAACTCTAGGGCTGTTTGTGACACTTATAGGAATAGCCCAACGGATTGATTGGAAAGAATAACTTTGAGGTGGTTTCGTACCCTACCATAATCTCTTCGTTCGTTCTCCGCTATTAGTGACTTTGGAGTGACTCTTTGTTGCATGTTGAGGGATATTTTTATGATCCAATTATGATAGTATTGTTGAGAGGACTTACACTAGTGAAAGTATGAACCCTAGGCCTTATTTACCATCATTGCAATACCGTTTACGCTCTCTTTTATCATTCTTTACCTTGCTGTTTTTATTATTTCAGATTACAAAAACTATTATCTACCATCCATATTGCACTTGTATCACCATATCTTCGCCGGACTAGTGCACCTATACAATTTACCATTGTATTGGGTGTGTTGGGGACACAAGAGACTCTTTGTTATTTGGTTGCAGGGTTGCTTGAGAGAGACCATCTTCATCCTACGCCTCCTACGGATTGATAAACCTTAGGTCATCCACTTGAGGGAAATTTGCTACTGTCCTACAAACCTCTGCACTTGGAGGCCCAACAACGTGTACAAGAAGAAGGTTGTGTAGTAGACATCATTGGCGTCGGACGGTCTCCAGGGGGCCCACGAGGTAGGGGGGCGCGCCCTAGGGGGGGGGCACCCCACCACCCTCGTGAGAAGGGTGTGGGCCCCCTGGTCTTCATATTTGGCGAGGATTTTGTATTATTTTTTCTAAGACCTCCCGTGGAGTTTCAGGTCATTCCGAGAATATTTGTTTTCTGCACATAAAACAACATCATGGTAATTCTGCTGAAAACAGCGTCAGTCCGGGTTAGTTCCATTCAAATCATACAAGTTAGAGTCCAAAACAAGGGCAAAAGTGTTTGGAAAAGTAAATACGACGGAGACGTATCACAGGGCGCCGAGCACAACCTAATGACGTATGAGGCATACGATATCAACGACTACACATTCTACACCGAGGGAAAGGACATGAAGAGCGATGGTTATCAGAACTCTGGGGTAACGATGGAATCCTACACCGGTAACGAGAAGGACAGATACTACGGAAGGATCGAGGAGATCTGGGAGCTCAACTATGCTGGAGAGAAGGTCCCGATGTTCCGTGCAGATGGGCCAAGAGCGTCTTAAAAGAAGACCGGTATTTCACCACCATGGTTATACCCGAAGCCAAATCCAAGACCGCAGGCGCAAACGTCACCACGAAAAATGAGCCATGGGTACTGGCTTCCCAAGTGGACCAATGCTTCTGCATTACCGACCCGTCAAAGCCCAGTCGCGTTGTCGTGAGGAGAGGCAAAAGGAAGATCGTCGGAATGGATGGAGTCGCCAATGAGCAAGACTTCGACAAGTACGGCGACCCGAAGATGGAACATGACGACGACGATGAAGTACCAACATACACCACAAGAAGAAGCAGGACCACCCTACCTAAAGGACGTCCGTTCAAGAGAAGAACTCCATTTACGAAAAATAAGGGCAAGAAGATTGTGAACAGATAGCTAGCTAAGATCGATTGTATTTAAATTGTAGCCTTCATTTCTCGATTGTATTTCATGGGCACTTTTTGAACTCACGAATATTTTTAAATTTCATGGGCACTTTTTGAATTCATGAATATTTTTTCAAATTTGATGATATTTTTTCATATTCAATATGAAAAAATATTGAATATTCACGAGGACACTCGATCTCGATCCCCCTCCATCTCGATCGCTATCCCCCCTCGCCGCCAAGCACCCCCCGCACCCTCCCCCGCTCCACCGCCGCCGACGACCCCCCGCACCCTCCCCCGCTCCACCGCCACCGCCGACCCACCGCACCCTCCCCCGCTCCACCACCGCCGACGACCCACCGCACCCTCCCCCGCTCCACCGCTGCCAAGGACGCCCCGCACCCTCCTCCGCTCCACCGCCGCCGACGACCCCCCGCACCCTCCCCCGCTCCACCATCACAAATGAATGCAACTAAAAATCCAAAAAACAAATTTGATTATATTTTCAAATAACAAATTTGATGATATTTTCAAATAACAAATTTGATGATATTTTTTCATATTCATAAATATTTTCAAATAACAAATTTGATGATATTTTTAAAAAAATTATTACTGTTTTTATAAAAAATTATTACTGTTTCATATTCATATTCATTTTCTAAAAAAATATTAGATGCAACAAAAAATAATAATAAAATAAAATTACTTATGGCGCACCGCTGGGTGGTGCGCCATTGCTATGCAAAAAAAGTTACTTATGGCGCACCGCTGGGTGGTGCGCCATTGCTGTCTAAAAAAGATTACTTATGGCGCACCGCTCGGGGGTGCGCCATTGCTATAAAAAAACATACTAATGGCGCACCGCCAGGGGGTGCGCCATTAGTAATCTTCCCCCCTAGCTAATTCGTCCGATCCCTTCGTCCCTCCCTCGCCAGATCCACCCCCCCTCGCCACACCCTCACGCGCGCCCCCTCCTTCCGCCACCCGGTCGTCGTCCCCCGACGCCATAGCCGCGCCACCGTGCTCGCCCTTTTGCCCTCTCCCCCGCTCGCCTTCTCCACCAGATCCCGAGCCTCGCCGCCGTGTTAGCCGCGGCCATCGCCGTCCCCGCACCTCGGCGGCAAGTCCACGAGCTCCGCTTCGTCCTCCCCGACCCCGTCCTTGAGCTCGTCTCCGCTGCATCGCCCTCGTCTTCCCCCTCGCCGCCGTGTTAACCGCGACCATCGCTGTCCTCGCACCTCGGCGGCAAGTCCATGAGCTCCGCTTCGTCCTCCCCGACCCCTGCCTCGAGCTCATCTCTGCTGCATTGCCCTCGTCTTCCCTCTCGGGCACCGCCACCCTCTCCTACTACTAAGCTCTCGCCGGCCTCCTTGAGCCACCCGGTGAGCTTCCCCTCTCCACTCTTATCGGTGTCAAAACCGGCGGATCTCGGGTAGGGGGTCCCGAACTATGCGTCTAGGCCGAATGGTAACAGGAGGCAGGGGACACGATGTTTTACCCAGGTTCGGGCCCTCATGATGGAGGTAAAACCCTACGTCCTGCTCGATTAATATTGATGATATGGGTAGTACAAGAGTAGATCTACCACGAGATTAGAGAGGCTAAACCCTAGAAGCTAGCCTATGGTATGATTGTTGTTCGTCCTATGGACTAAAACCCTCCGGTTTATATAGACACCGGAGAGGGCTAGGGTTACACAGAGTCGGTTACAATGGTAGGAGATCTACATATCCGTATCGCCAAGCTTGCCTTCCACACCAAGGAAAGTCCTTTCTGGACACGGGACGAAGTCTTCAATCTTGTATCTTCATAGTCTAGGAGTCCGACCGAAGGTATAGTCCGGCCATCCGGACACCCCCTAATCCAGGACTTCCTCAGTAGCCCCTGAACCAGGCTTCAATGACGACGAGTCCGGCGCACAGATTGTCTTTGCATTGCAAGGCGGGTTCCTCCTCCAAGTACTTCATAGAAGATTTTTAACACAAAGGTAGTGTCCGGCTCTGCAAAATAAGTTTCCACATATTGCCATAGAGAGAATAATATTTACACAAATCTAATCTGCTGACGTATTCCGTAGCGTGGCATCACACCACGGCCAAGTCTTTATTCGAATCGTTTTACCGTCCCACCTTAGCGCGTTTAGCAAGGCGGTTTCCTTGGCATGTCTTGTTAAAGCAGAGATCGTGTCCCCTTATTCCGGGATTCTCATCAATACGGGTGTGGGTAACCCAACCGTACCCGTTGGTATATTTTCTCGATCAAAGGCGAGTCCCAAACGGTCACGGGGAAGGCCCTTGGTATTCAACCTCTTATAAAGAGACCAAGGACTTACTCCTTTCTTTCAATCTCAAATGAGTTCCCCCTTCGCCTCAAGTTCCAACACCCAAGGCTCCAGATTTCAGGCGCTTCGGACCTTCGACAATGTCCGGTTCCGACCTTTGAGGCCGATGGATGCCCTCCTCCGTCACGGAGGAGGACGTGCTGAAGTTGAGAGAGGCCAGGTTCTTGACCGGCGAAATCTCGCATAGGCTGCCTGCTCAAGGGCAGGTCATTCCCACTCCCAAGCCCGGTGAGAGTGTGGTGTTCATGTCTCACTTCCTTCGGGGGCTAGGCTTCCCGACGGATCCCTTCGTGAGGGGGCTCATGTATTATTATGGGCTGGAATTTCACGACTTAGCCCCGGAGTCCATCCTCCATATTTCCTCATTCATCGTCGTGTGTGAAGCCTTCCTCCGTATCACTCCTCACTTCGGACTATGGCTCAAGACCTTCAAAGTAGAGCCGAAGATGATCGAGGGATGGCACGCGGAGTGCGGAGGTGCTTTTATAAGCAAGAATGCTGGTACTCCATGGCCCGAGGGCTCTTTTCAAGAGGAGTCCAGCTTATGGCAACGAGAGTGGTTTTATATTACCGCTCCTAGGGCCCCTAAGTGGGTGGCGCCACCTGCCTTTCACTCAGGTCCCCCGCCACGACTGGCGTCATGGGTCAATACGGGGCTGGACTGGGGGCCGGCAAAGGACGTGCCCCTATTGCAGGGCCGCATCCGAGATCTCCTAGAAAGAGACATCAGTCTGGTCGTGGTGACGCAGGTTATGTTAATTCACCAAGTTCTGCCCTGCAAACATCGCCCCCTCCGCCTGTGGGAGTTCAACCCGGAGGGACCACGAGTTCTCCAACATTTTCTTGGCATGACGCCCATGGAGATGTACAAATTGTTGTTCGGACCACAAGTAGTGTGTCCGGATTCTACGGAGGACGCAGGTCTGAGCTGCAATCGTCCGGATACTCAAGTAAGTAGCCTTGTGCCCGGACTCGCTATCCGTATATTTATCATAAAATTGCCCCTAAAAGAGCTGTCCTTTAAATAGGAGTGGATAGCGAAAGCAAAGCTAATCAGGTGTCCGGCCCCCCTCCCCAAGACCACGCTGGGTCTCGTGCTAGTCAGGATGTTGGAGGTTGTGCCTTCAAAGGGAAGTGAGGGAGGGGACAAGGAAGCTACAGCCTCCTCAAAGGAGGTTGTCCGGAAGGGAGGAATAAAAAATTCCTCTCCTCAGGGGAAGAAGAGGACCGCCTCTGAAGACCCAGAGACCACGACCTTAAAGCGGGGGAAGAAATCTTCGCTAGAGGGTCCTGTGTTGGGGGATATTTCGGTCGAATTATGCCCTCAAGGGGATCAGCCCTCCACCAAGCCGTAAGTAGAGAGGAGTTTTCTTTTTAAGAAACGAGAGAAATCCCTGCTTTATATCTGAGAAAAGTAATCGAAAATTTACCTTGTAGCTCGGACCTTAGCCCTTCTCAGCAGAGATCGTCTTCGGGGGATCTTCTTCCGGAGATGATGGAGAGCGGAACGCCTCCCCCTGCCGTACCGCCTTGCGAGGCAGGCGACCCTGAGGTATCGTCGCGGAGGCTTTCTCTGAATCCGGCGGGGCCGAAGGTAGTCATATGGCCCCCCAAAGCCCTCCGCGTCCGGCCTTCGAAAAGGGCCATCAGACGAGTCCGGCGCCGTCTGGTGCGCGGTCGGAGGAGCTGAAGGATCTGCTAGGGAGAGCATCTATCTCAGAGGAGCACCGTGCATTGATGGGTACGGTGATTGAGAGGATTTCATCCGCGGAGAGCGGATTGCACGAGGCCGTCAGGAGTTTACTGACAGGTTTTGAGGTACGCGAAATAATGTACCCTTTTTGGACAGTTGCGCATAAATAAGATGCGCCCTGTGTAGATAGTAGCCCCTAAGACTCTGTGTGTTGTCAAAAGTGAAGGCGCACAGAGGATCATAATCCCAGGTCTAATATGCCGCCTTTATACGTAGGTGGCAAAGTGTCCGGTGGCCAGCCGGACTGATGGATTTACCGAGCTAAAGCGGCAACTTGACGTGGCAGATGCCGACATCGCGCTTGTCCACAAGCGGCTTGACGAGGCACAAGGTATGTAATTCCTTCGGCGGCGCCTGGTAAGAGGAGCTTTATGCCAGTATCTTACAATGTGTGCGCTTGATGCAGATGGTGCTGCTGCCATGTAGAATCTTCGGGCGGAACTTGCCCGAGCCAAGGAGCAAGCCAGGAAAGTGATGCGGCTGCCGGAAAGGCAATTGAAGAGCTGAAAGCCGAACGGGCTGCTCACTGCTGAAGCAAGAAGGAAATGGCCGAGATGGCCGTGAAGCTGAAGAACGCTGCTGACCGTTGCAAGCTTCTTGAAAAAGAAGATCGGGCATAACAGACGGACCGGAAGAAGGCCGTTGCCAATGCCAAGGATGCTCGCTCTGCGATGAGAGCTATGAAGGAGGAGCTGCGTCAGGCCAGAGAGATCGCGGCTGGAAAGCCCTTTATGCTGCGGAGGAAGTTCTGTGATCCTAAACATGCTCCGTTAGACCAGATGTGGAGTACGGCGGACACCTATCTGGATTTAGCAGCGAGTGTCCCAGATGCGGCCAAACACTTCCGAGATCAAGAAGATCGCAAAGTGGAAAAGCTCTTCTGGTCGCTGTTCCACAATCCAAAGCATCCACTGTCATTAGCCGATCGTTTGGCCAAATGGGCCGAGCTAAATAGGTTGTCCGGACTCGCGATGAAGTATGTCATGAGTCATCTGTGGCCAGAGAGGCCAGAGCCGAAACGTTATTTCAACTTGGTGCAGCAGTTCCTTGGTGCGGCGCCGCATATCAATGCGATGAAGAGGTCAGCGTGCATAGAGGGTGCGCGGATGGCTCTTGCCCGTGTCAAGACATACTGGGCGGAAATGGAAGCCACCGCTGTTGCATCCCCAGACTCGGATGGAAGCCGAGTACCTGCCGAGCGCTATTTTCAGGAAGTTCTGCGAGGCGCTCGTTTAATAGAGACGCAGTGCTCGAAGGATACTATACTCGAATAACATGTATTATTGTAAAACAATATTTTGATAAATTGTAGAAGCTTTTTATACTTGTGCCTGCAAGTATTATAATACCTCCTGTGCGGCCGTTTAACATATACGTATATATAATTTGAAAGATGGAAGTCGTCGGCTTCAGCCCCCCCACACATAATGCGGGGATGTTCGCAGAAGGCGCATTTTCACACTTGATCCAATGTCTTGGTCCTACAAAGGAGGTGATAGCGCAGTGAACTAGGCAATCGGACTATGATGCTTTATCACTTTCACTTAGCCATAGGAGTTTGACATTGAGGCTACTTATATAGCCCCTGGTGCCGCCTGCGCTCGCCTGAACTCGGGGCGCGTATGTGCCTGGCCGGGAAACGGCCCTTCGTGAATGCGGAGGAATCCTAAAGATTCCGGTAAGTCATCGAGTGGTTGACCAGTCTCACGCTATATCATGACAGTCAGTTTTCGGCTTTCTCTACTGAGGTGCTCGCCTGGCCGAACTGGGGCACAATCGCAGTAGTTCTCCTGGTGCCGCCTTAGCCGATAGAGCGGAACGTAAGGCAGCAAAACACAGGAGCCGGGCAAACCCAACATTTGACCGAAGACATGATTCGGAGCTGATGCATATAAGGCCAAACTCGCGACGCCGAACACTCCCTAAGGTATTCGGTCTTTATGAGGGCGGGCGGGATAACGCCCTTAGTAATAAGCCCCTAGTGTGCAGGTACGCGCAAAACTCTGACGTGGCCACATGCCAAAACGCCAGCCTCCTCCTTGGTTATACCAAGAAACTAGGGGATGTGTATCAACAAGAGACAGTAAAAAAGGTTTACGCAGGGTCTTAATCTGAAAAGAATCCTTGGAACGGGTCCCTGCTGCACGTCTGCGCCTGTGTCTCCGTTGTGCCGTATCCTGGACGGGCGTAGCACGGTGTTCATCTGTAAAAGAGAGGAACTTAGTTAAAGAAAGATCGTGCCGAACATGAGTTATACTAAATAAACAAAGTATAAATCGAAATGGGTAAAATTGAGCTTTATTGTCTCTTGTTTTATATGCACGGAGCCCCTAGTACAGGGGTATACGGCTATTAAGCCTTTATCAATTATATGTTTATGCCGGACTCGTCTAGCCGTGTCCGTGGTCTTGACGACCTATTTAGATGCTTTGGCTGGTGAAGCCGCTTTATTGTGGGGCTGTCAAGGCAGCCACACTGTTTTCCATGCGGGAGGAACACTCAATGTTTTCCCTTTAATGAGATGATGCCTCGTGGACCGGGCATCTTAAGCGTAAGAGATGCATAATGCGGTATTGTGTTAAAGCGAGCAAAAGCTTCGCGTCCCAGCAGTGCTTGATTGCTACTTGAGAATGGGGCGATGTGGAAAGTTAGCTATTCGCGACGGAAGTTATCGGGGGAGCCGAACATAACTTCTAGCCGGAGAGAACCCATGCAACGGGCATCCGGGCCTGGCGTTACCCCTTGAAAGGAGGTTTTGCTATGGCGAATTTTTGTTGGGTCTATCCCCATGTTGCGGATTGTGTCCTGGTATAACAGGTTTAGACCACTGCCGTCGTCCATCAGGACATTTGTAAAATGGAGTCTGCCGATTATTGGATCTAATACCAAGGCAGTCCAGCCTGCGTTCTGGATACTTCTAGAGTAATCCTGATGGTCGAAGGTGATTAGTTTTAACAACCATTGGCGAGACTCCTTTGGGATAGGCTGTATGGCGCGTATCTCTGGTGGCGCCGTTCTGTTCTTCACGTGAAGTAAGTGTACTGTTTTGACTTCTTGTGGGAAATCCTTTTGTTTTCTGGTGCTCTGCTTGTGGGGTTCGTCGTCGTCCTCACTTGGTGTGTCGAGCCCCTTGTGTTCGGCGTTGAGTTTTCCGGCTTGCTTGAAAACCCAACAATCTCTGTGGGTATGGTTTGCAGGCTTCCCGGGAGTACTGTGTATTTGACATATCTTATCCAAGATTTTGTTTAAGTTGGATAGCTTGTCCCTGTTATCCTTGAGGGGCGGCTTTCTTTGATTCTGCCGCGAGCTTTTGAATCCGGCGTTGACCGCCGTGCTCTTTGGGTTGTTTCCCTTATTCTGGCGCTGGTCCTTGCTGCGTGGGGTTTTCCGTTTCCATCCCTAACTTCAGATGTACTTGGGTCACTGGTGCTACATCTTGCCAACCAGCTGTCCTCTCCTGCGCAAAAGCGGGTCATGAGGCTTGTTAATGCGGCCATTGTTCTTGGATTTTCTTGGCCGAGGTGTCTGGCGAGCCATTCGTCTCGAACATTGTGCTTAAAAGCTGCTAGGGCTTCGACGTTCGGACAGTCGACTATCTGATTCTTTTTAGTAAGAAATCTGTTCCAAAATTTCTGTGCTGACTCTCCGGGCTGTTGAGTTATGTGACTGAGATCGTTTGCATCCGGAGGGCGGACATAGGTCCCTTGAAAATTTTCCCGGAAAGCATCCTCAAGCTCTTCCCAACTTCCAATGGTGTTTTCGGGAAGGCTTTTGAGCCAATGCCGGGCTGGCCCTTTAAGCTTGAGGGGTAAGTATTTTATGGCGTGGAGGTCATCTCCTCTGGCCATGTGTATGTGGAGGATATAATCCTCGATCTAGACCCCAGGGTCTGTTGTTCCGTCGTACGCCTCTATGTTTACGGGCTTGAATCCCGCTGGAAATTCATGGTCCAGCACCTCATCGGTGAAACATAGGGGTTGTGCGGCACCCCTGTATTTGGGTGTGCCGTGATGTTCGGATATTTGTTGTGTTGCATTGCTTACTAGAGCTTGCTTTCTTGGCCCGTATATAGATCTGGCTGGGCCGTCTTTTTGATGCGGATCCTTTGGTGGATCGCATGCCGGCTTGTGTGCGGCGCCTCTTGCCGCTCCATGCTGGCAATGCGATCGTCCATCCAACCGGATGGCTTTCCTATTTTTTGACTGCGGGGGCTCTAAGGCCTCCTTGTCAAATTCAGGCAGTAGCTTTCGCTTTGGATAGCTTTTTATGCGGCGACTGCCGGCATATTTGTCTGCGGTGTTACGTACTTTGCTCCATCTGATTCTGAGTACATCTTCCGCAGTTTTGAGCTTCCGCTTCTGCTTTTTCAGGCTATGAGCAGTGGCGACGAGCCTTCTGTGGAGGTTCTTCTGCTCCATGAGTTTATCCGGCGTAAGGTCGTCCGGACTGTTGTTTTCGCCGGGGACGGGGTGTTCGGTTTGTTTATCCAAGTTGCCCTATTCGGACGCTTGCTCGAAGGCATGTTCGTTGTCCGCCGGCTCGTCCCGCTCTATGGCTGGGTCTGTATGGCTGTTGTCTCTGTTGAGGCGGGGCTTGGAGCGGCGCTTACGTCGCCGCTTTGATTGCTTTCGAGTGAACGATCCCTCGTTGCATCCCTGTGTTCCTCGTCGTCGCTTCCTTTGGGTGTGTCCACCAGGTATACATCATGAGATGAGGTGGCTGTCCAGTGCCTTATAGGCGTTGGTTCATGTTCATCTCCTACATCGTCGTCCATACCGTCGATGTCTTCGGAGTCGAAGTCGAGCACGTCGTTTAAATTATCGACAGTGGCTACGAAGTGGGTGGTGGGTGGGCTTTGAATTTCTTCATCATCCGCATCCCAACCTTGCTGACCATAGTCCGGCCAGGGCTCTCCTGATAAAGAGAGAAACTTTAGTGAATTCAGAATATCGCCGAAGGGCGAGTGCTGAAAGATGTCCACGGCGGTGAACTCCATGATCGGCACCCAATCGGGTTTGATCGGTCGGGGCGTGGAGGGCTCGGAGTCTGGAGAGGAGTCCGGCTCCTTGGAGTCACGGGCTTCGCAGAGAATAGGGCTGGTGTTCGGCTCGATCGCCGTAGAGATTGCAGCCCCTAAGGCGGTGTCTAACCACCCATCCTTGATTGGTGTGATCGGCTCCGAGCTAGGGGTCGGAGCGGACACAGGTGCGGCTTCCAGGGCACTGTTTGGCGGTAGAGCTAAATCATGCCCATCGTGACAGTGCGGCGCGCTCGGCTGTGGCTCGAATCCGTCGAAGATCAAGTCTCTGCGGATTTCGGCCGTGTAGTTTAAACTTCCAAATCTGACCTGATGGCCAGGGGCATAGCTTTCGATCTGCTCCAGATGACCAAGCGAATTGGCCCGCAGTGCAAAGTCGCCGAATATGAAGATCTGTCCGGGGAGAAATGTCTCACCCAGGATCGCATCGCTGTTGATGATCGGAGAAGCCATCGGGCCTAAAAGTGACGACACAGAGGAACTCTCAATGAAAGCACCAATGTCAGTGTCAAAACCGGCGGATCTCGGGTAGGGGGTCTCGAACTATGCGTCTAGGCCGGATGGGAACAGGAGGCAGGGGACACGACGTTTTACCCAGGTTCGGGCCCTCTTGATAGAGGTAAAACCCTACGTCCTACTCGATTAATATTGATGATATGGGTAGTACAAGAGTAGATCTACCACGAGATCAGAGAGGCTAAACCCTAGAAGCTAGCCTATGGTATGATTGTTGTTCGTCGTATGGACTAAAACCCTCTGGTTTATATAGACATCGGATAGGGCTAGGGTTACACAGAGTCAGTTACAATGGTAGGAGATCTACATATCCGTATCGCCAAGCTTGCCTTCCACGCCAAGGAAAGTCCCTTCCGGACACGGGACGAAGTCTTCAATCTTGTATCTTCATAGTCCAGGAGTCCGGCCGAAGGTATAGTCCGGCCATCCGGACACCCCCTAATCCAGGAGTCCCTCACCCCTGCTGCTCTCCGTGCCCATAGTCGTGTCTTCAGCACTGACATCGGCCACGACGGTTTCTTGTTCTGGTTGAAACTCCATGGTGCATATGAACTGTTCGATTAAAATCCGCTAAGGCGGACAAGTAGAAATGCCCTTTGGGTAGTGGGTACCATGATTTTGCAGATAAATATGAAAATATTCATGAAGACGACCGAACTTGTCGGCAAAATTGGACCTAAACAACATTTGTTGCATAGCCCTTGAAGATGCTCTAGGATCGTGGTGGCGTTGCTCCCCGGGGCAATCTGAATGTGTTGGGTATTTGCATAGGCATCGTAGAGCTACGTGTAGCTAGGCCAGTGACTCACTTTACCAGTGAACGTATGTATGCCTAAAACTCTATATATGCACTATGTCTGAAACTCTGAACCTGGGCGAACAAGAGTGTGGGCATGAATTTATCCCATGGCTGGCCTTAAGAAAAGAAACCATATGCACATCACTAGTCGATCGATGGGAGGGGAGAACTAATGTAAGTACTAGTACAACTGAAGAAGATTACATGAATCGCAGCTGGCCCATGCCAAGTGACCAATGCGCCTCCTCTTTCTCTGTAACATATTGCATGTTTAACAAAAACAACATGTGTAGTACTTCTATAGAAATATAATTCCCCATAGTAAAATTTTGAAATACTGTGGTGCCCATAAATATGAAAGTACTACACATTTTAGATGAAAAACGGTGATATGCATAATCATAACTAAAATTTCAAAATTTAGAAAATCTAGTTACATATTAAGTGCCCCATAAAGCAGCACATTGACATACTACAAATTAATCTTGTGGTGTTTGATGTAGTGGGGATTCTTCTAGATATGGTGGTTTCATTCAATTCCCTGGTGTTTGATGTAGGTGTATGTGTGGTCTTAGCGGTGGATTTTGCTGGCAATTATGTTGCAGCTCTAGTGGTCGGTGCGTGGATGTAGCGCTGGACTCAAAACTCAATTGCCCTGTCGATTTACTAGCTGATGGCCTGGTGGCTGGAGCCCTTGACTTGTGATTTTTGATTCTGCCGGCTTTTTTCCTATGTGGTGTACGTTTTTAGGTAGTAACTGCATCTAAGTTACAACAGCTTCATAACTCTAGTTCCTCTGAAATTATAGAGCAGTGACACTACAATGTTGTTACAGTATAATTCCATGGGTAATAACATTGCAACTTTTACTGTAACTCTGAGATCGCTAGTTTTATAATCACTGCAATTGCAGTGCAATTTCAGGTTAATTACATTATTTTTTCAGTGTATTTACACTAAATCACAATAAAATTTTCAATCCAATTTTTCCCTAGGGGTTTCTCTATGTTGGATCTGCAAGCATTTTGGAACCCTATTCTTTGTGGTTTGTCTTTCTTGGGTAGTATTTGCATCCATTTTAAAACCATTTCTTCTATTTTTCTATGTTTTGTGCAGTATTGCATCTAAGTTTACAACAGCTTCATGAATGTAATTCCATTTTATTTACAATGTAATTTTAGAGTAATCACAGTGTTATTTTTAGAGTAATTACATTGTAAATCACAGTGCTATTTTGTTGTAAGGGAAAAGTATATTTAGATCACATCAATTTGTACTTTGTGTTTCTATTTGTTCCTGATTTGAGGTTGTGGCTTTGGCATTGTTCTGCTCCTTACATCTATCACTATCGTATATGTCAAACTTGAGATCAAGCAAATAACTATTCTGGATACTCCCGTTTACTTCATGCTGAGAACTTCAGCTTTTTCAACTTGCTGGACTATATGTTCATTGGTACTACTTGTGATGCTTCTCCTGTACTACTTGGGAATTTTGTCAACTTGTGATGCTGCTGCTGTACCCCAAGAGGCCCTTGAGTTTGCCAGAATGTCGATTAACTTCCGTTCCGGCAAATTCGGGTACTCCATATGTCCTATTTTCAGTAAAGGTCATGCTGAAATTTTCCGTGAATTTTAGCATGACTTTGCTAAAAATAGGACATATGGGGTACTTGCGACTAATGCATGGGCCGGGGTATCTTAGTACTTAAATTGAGTAGGATCAACTGCCCCTTTATTCTTGCTGCATTAAACACATATGATGAATTCATGTGTGGACAGACGAAAAAGCAACTGCCATAGCTGGCAATAGAGCCAAGTGATTAGGCCCAACTTAGAATTCTCCTTCCCTTTTCTTGATAGGGTATATTATTAGAAGATACCCATATATATCAGTCAACCTAGGATGCCTTGGCATCGATAAACCCTAAATGATGAAAACTTAACTTAGCATTTAGGTTGCCTCAACATCGACAAACCCTAAATGATAAAAACCTTGGCTTTTAGGGTGCCTCGGTATCGATAAGAACCTAAATGATGAAAGCTTTGGCTTTTAGGGTGCCTCGGCGTCGAAAAACCCTAAATGATAAAACCTTAGCTTTTAGGATGCCTCGGTGTCGACAAACCCTAAATGATGAGACCATGATAATTCCTCACAAACCCTAAATGATGAGATCTTGTTCCTTGACAATAACCAACTTTTTGACCAAACTTTTTTCCTATTTAGAGAGAAACATGGGCCACAACGATGAGGCCAGCGGTTCAGGCAAGCAGTTCTGGGAGCTGTCCCAGGAGATGGAGGAAGAACCTCACCGCTATGAGGACGCCGCGGAAGACACCGATCCTGACTACACAACCCCTAGTGGCGTCGGGGATGACACCACTGATGGTGCTGCCGAGGATGCCACCACTGATGATGTCAGCGCACGCACAGATGGCAGCCAACCGAAGAGGCAATGGAAGGATCAGCGCGCGAACGTGCTCGGCACCGTCAAGGAGGAATTTACTGAAGTGAACTCCGACGGGCATCCAACGGCGCCCAAAGAAATAGTCAAGGGGTGCTCGGTTCAGCTCGGGTGCATTCTCCGGAGCACCGTCTCGATCAACACTGAGAACCTAAGGCATAAGGACCGAGGGAATTTGCGCAACCTCCTCTTCATGAAGCTGCACGAACGATACAAGTTCCCCGCTGAATTTGAAAACACACGCCTCTTAGGGAATAAAGTGAACAGTGCCGCCCTCACGAGGATGAGCACGGCCCTGCCTACTTGGAGAACCGCGGTGAAGAGAATGATTGACAAAGGTGATAGTTATGAGAAGATCAAGGCGAAAAATCCTTCGATCAGCGAAGATGACTACAAGGAGTTCAAGATCAAGTGCGAGAGCAGCGCAACCTTCGAATCAAGTCAGTGGGGGAAAGAAATGCGGGAGTTGAACTTAGGGGTCCACCAACTCGGTCCCGACGGTTACAGAGTGGCGGAGCCTATATGGGACAAGGAGGACGCGGAGCGTGCCGAGCAAGGCCTACCGCCCCGCTTCGAGAAATACCGTGACAAGCAGACCAAAAACTATGTCAGGGCTCGGTACAAGGAGGACCCGGTAACAAAGGAGCTTACCACGGATCCGAAGACCAGGGCGCTTGAGCTTGTTTTGGTAAGGAATACACCCCCGCGTAATTAGCTCCATATGATTGCATTCTAATTAATGAAGCCAAATTTCTAAATGGTTCACATTCCTTCTGCAGGAGACTAAAAGCAGTAGCGCAGGGTCGGCTCAGAGCTCTCCTTGGGACAACACTCTAAATAGGGCGTTGAACATAATGAAAAACAAGGATAAGCTCAGTAAGTCATCGTCAGCTAGTCATGTGGCTGACAAAGGCTTGTCCACAAAATGGTCGTCATACTATAACGCTGGTGGGTGAAAGGAGAGAAAGACCAGCTCGGAAAGCCAGTCGCGTGAGGTTCAAGAACTCAAGGCACAAGTGGCGTGGATTTCGGAGATTGTCCAAGAGCAAGTGCAACAACAACTGGGAATGACGCTCACCGCCATTGTGCCTACCTTGATTGAGGGCCTGCAGGCGTGGATTGCGGGCGGCCAACAGGGGCCGCCCCCGGTTCCCAGCTTAACGGCCAGCAACTCGTACAACGTGTAGGCGGCGCCATTGGTGTCTCTGGCGGAGGCGGTATTGGTGTCTCCGACGCCGGCACGGGCATTGGAGCTTAATGCACCCGGGTGTACGCCGACCGGCACCTCGGCAGCAAGCGGCCCCTCCGTCAGTTGCACGCCCGCCGTTGGCGGTGCCTCGACATTAGCCGAGCTCGACGCCATCATGGTAACTAATTAAGCCTCTCGGCCGAGGACTTCATCTCCTTGCCTTTGACTGGGCATCCCTGACGCCCTACATGTTTTCGCAGCGCGCTGCCGACATTCCGTGCACTCTCCTGCACTTTGTGAACGACGAGTTGGACGATGTCGCCAAGGGCAGAATCGTTCAACCGGGCAACCCCGTGTTCCACGGTAATCCGATGCCACCCACCGTGTATAGGGTTCAACTAGCTCGGGTGCTACCAGGCTGCGACGAGTTGTTACCTCCGATTCGACCCGCTGGGGCCGACGAAGATGATGTGATGACCCTCAGCGCCTGCGTAAGCTGGCCCCTGCTTTGGCCGAAGAGCCAGATTCGTTTGGGGGCGGGGGACACCACCCCAAAGACAACACCGCCAGTCGTGCCGGCGCCAAGCCATGGCAAGACCGCCGCAACGCTACTGGACATGCCGGACATCCCTATGGCACAGGATCCGACAATGACGATGATACATTTACCAACGTCGATAAGTACTTTGCCGAACATGGGTACGATGACGAATTCTTGGGGCCTCCTTCTCAAGAACCCAACCCTGCAAAAGACGATGGCGATCTAGCTGGTACCGCAGAGAAACCAAATTGCAACAGGCGTCGTCTGGCGTTCAGTTCTCAGGAGACGCCTCCAGCTGCCGACTTCATCGAGCCTCAGATAGCCGAGGTGCGAAATATTATCAGCCCCAACACACTCAAGAAGGCGGTCTGTGAGCAGAACTCGGTCCCATTACAGCAGAAGAAGAAGGGACAAAAAAGAAAGATTAACAAGGGTGCGAGCCAGCCGGCACCGAGTACGATCCGTGCTCAGGACGGCCACCTTCACCTAAGGATATCTCGAGGAGGGTGCATGTGGCGGGTAGGCCAATGCTACCGACTAATATGCTCAATGCTGCAACCGGTGCTATGCGGAGTCTGCATGACAGTGTTCTTTCTTTGGAGAAGCTGCATCTCAGAGAGAATGATGTGGCATACCCGGTTTTCGTGGCCAAGGTGCCAGAGGGCAAGGGCTTTTTGGATAACGCCATCGGGGGTACGATCGTCTTGCGGTTTGATGACATCTTCGCTATGTTTAACCTTCATCCGCTGCACTACACCTTCGTTCGGCTATTTTCGCTGAGTATGGAGATGCGGATCATTAGCGACAAGACTCCAGACGTCATGATAGTCGACCCCTTCTACATGCGTGCCAAGATCTTGGGCAGCGCTGGGGACCGGCAAGTCGCCAGTTCTTACCTCGAAGGCGTCCTTCTGGCAAACCCAGATAAGGATAACTTCCTCGTGCCTTACTTTCCCGAGTAAATCATCCCCTTACCGCCCCGTAACATATGATTTCTTAGATTTCGATCGTTTTTTTCTAACATTCCGTGTTTTGTGCAGTGACACATATTGCACACTCATCCTCTTAAGCCCGAAATATTCCATGGCCACGTATTTCGACTCGGACCATCAGTCGAAGAAAGACTACACAAATATCAAGAAATTTCTTGATGATGTTCTCCCCGGCTACGCCAAATCTGGAGGCACCTTCACCAGGCCAGTTCGTGGGTACGGCAAGCATGTGGTCTCCCACAATACGACGTTCTCCTGCGTCAAGCAGCCGCCTGGCGGTCAGAAGGATGCCTACTACGCCCTCCATCACATGCGGGCGATCGTATGGGACCGTAATCACCTTCTGCTACCAAATAATCTCAAAGATTGGGCCGCGAGCTTGTCGGCAATCTAGGACGCGGACATCAGACAAGAATTCTTTCGCATCTAGTCGGAGTTTGCGGAAATCATCCATCAAGATGTCTGTAACGCCCCGAGACCGATGTGCCAGGTGTCCTCCAGGTTTTCGCTGTTGTTGTGTTGTCATTGCTTGCGTGTCATGCATTGCATATAATGCCATCATGTGCATTTCATTTGCATACATGTTCGTCTCATGCATCCGAGGATTTTCCCCATTGTCCGTTTTGCAATCCGGCGCTCTTATGTCACCCGGTGTTCCTTTCTACCTCTTTTCATGTGCGGTGTTAAATGTTTTCGGATTGGATCGAGACTTGTCATGCGGCCTTGTTTTGCTACCGGTAGACCGCCTGTCAAGTTTCGTCCATTTGGACTTCGTTTGATACTCCAACGGTTAACCGAGGGACCGAGAAGGCCTCGTGTGTGTGTTGCAGCCCAACACCCCTCCAAAGTGGCCCAAAACCCACCTAATCCTCCTCCATCATCTCGGTCGTTTGATCACGATCGCGTGGAGGAAAACCGCACCTCATTTGGACTCTCCTAGCTCCCTCTACCTATAAATATGTGGCCTCCCCCGAAATTTCACGGACGAAACCCTAGATCCATCTTCCCCGTGCCGCCGGACATGTCCGCCCGGTGGCCAGACATGTCCAGCCGACCCCTCAGCCAATCCGGATCTGCCACGCGTCCTCTCCGCGCACTCCGCTGCCGCCGGCCCGCGGGGCCCAACCGCCGCTGCCGCCACCTGCGGAGGACCCCGCGCGCCGCCGCCGCCGTCTTCTCTGCTTCCAGCCGCCGGAGTCGCGCCGGCCACCGCCGCCTACCACTGGACGACGCCCGCCGCCGTCGACGAGGCTATGCCTCCCCCGCGCCGCCATCCAAGCTCATCGCGCCGCCCTAGCGCATCGTCGCCTTCGCCGCCCTCCTGCCGTTGCGCCTCCGTCGCCAGGGCGCCGCTCCCGCCGCGCAGCTCCCGCTCGCCGACCGGAGCTTGCTGCAGGCCGACTCCCACGGCCTCCCGTGCCTCCAGATCTGCCTGAGGGGCCCGGACTCGCCGCCCGCCTCAAGATCCGGTCGGGGAGAGGCCGGGTTTGCCTCCCCGCCATCTTCTTCGACCTCGCCGGAGCAGTTTCGACCTCGCCAGAGACATCGGTTCGCGTGCGCCGACGGCTACAGTAAACCCTAGATCTAACCGGGGTTGACTTTTTCCCTCTCTCCCAGATATTTTTAGCATTTTTCCGCATGTCATAACTTTGCATCCGTAGCTCCGATTCGTGCGTGTAGCATATCAAAATGTTCGCCTCGACGAGTACATCATTTCATCTCATTGCATCATTTTCATTTGAGCTCATATTCATGCACGAAATGCTGTTGGAAGAGGGCTATGTGATGAAATTGTCAGATCTATTTCAGCAAATGGCCTTTTGTCATTTTTTCCATGATTAATGTGTGCATGCTATGACCCTGAACTCTACATGTGTTTTGTTATATGCCATGCCATCTTTACAGATGTGCTTGCCATGTATTTTTGTGATATTTGTGATGACTAGCACAAGCATGCAAAGTAGCGTAATTGGTAATGCTGATTTCAGGGACTTAGAATTTCACTAAGTCCTTGTCCTGATTTTGTTGTTGTGCCATATGTTCATGTTGTTTCCTAATGATCCGTGCCTCTTCTGATGATGATCAGTAAGGGTGTATTGTTAACATAGTGGTGCTCTATCCATCCATGTATTTGTTTGCATTTATGGAGCACCCTAGCTTGAGTCAATCGAGCTCTACTTTTGCTATAAAGTGAATCCTGGCAGATTGTTGACATGTTTAGCGATTTTGCCGAGGATGTTGCTATTGATCCGTGCATGCTATGTTCTTGTTCTTGCCATGTCTAGCTTCTATGCCATGTCTTCTTGATGTGTGTATGCTTAGTTTGTCATGCCATGCTTTGTAGTGAGTGCTTCGAGCTCGTAAATATGCCTACTTGTTATCTGTTTTGCCATGCTCCGGTTTTTCACTAAGTCTGAATCTGTTTATGTTTTTGCCATGTTCACATGCTTGCAATTGTATTTTCTGTTCCCTTTTGGCTCAAGGTCACTAAGGGACTTTTTTTAAGTGCTTTGAGTAGCTTCATGACATGCCTTGCTTTGCCATGATATGTTCCTATAGCATATAGTGATCACGCTCTAAAGTGTCCTTCCCGATGATAAATTCCAGACTTGTGTTAATTTCACTAAATCTGAAACCTGTTATCATTTGCACTTTTGCCATGCTTGTTTGAACCTGTTAAAGGATGAATTAGCCGTAGCTCAGTGTTCATCTTTTGTCAAGCATCATGAGTGGATCCCTGCCATGTATCGTTTTGCCATGTTTGAGTGCTGTAGCATATTTATCTTATTGCATTTAGATGTCTACTTGCTGTTTATCGCAGACCGGTGCCATATTTGTTTTGCTTGCCATTTCCAAACCGTGCATCCGATTCCGGTGATCTTTATATCGATTTCAACCGAAATCATCTCACCTTTCCAGTGTCACTCTTGGATTTCCATGTTGAGGCCAGGTTCAATCATTTCTTCCCAAATCATGTGTGACGCCCCGAGACCGATGCTCGAGAAGACTTCCATGTGTTCCGGGTTTCGCCGTGTGTTTCATTTGTGCCCGCCCTTTTATTTGTGCATTGCATCATGTCATCATGTCATTTCTTTTCTTAACTCAACTAAATAAATTGCATGGATCTTCGGTCCATTTAAATCGAGGGATATTCACTATGGTGATTACTCTTTAAAACATATCCACCCGATAATAGGGAGCTATGTTAAATATTTCTTTAATTTGCAATTCACCATAACACACTTGCAAAATACCAATGATTTAGTCATCACGTCTCTTGGCCTTTAACTTTGCCCATAAATTCTTTCGTCATTTTCCGGAGCTCCACCAAAAATCCAAACATTTTTTGGACCTTCCTATCACTCACTTCCTATTCGAACCATTTGAATTTAAATCAAATGAGTTTGAATTTAAACTTTCAAAAATGCCCACTCCATTTTTCTTGGAACATGTGCATTTATGCGAGTCCGGGAAATTTATTCCCGTGCTCAAATTCTTCCTCTAACATTCTCTTTTCTCTTTTCCTTTCTCTTATTGTTCTCTGTTTTTGTAAAGAGAAGAATTAAGAGGGAAGAGAGAAGCCTAGCCAGCCTGGCCATTTGGGCCTGCAGCAGCCCCGTCCCACCAGTGGCCCAAGGCCCAGCTGGCCTCTGTCTAACTAACCCTAACCTAGCGAGCCCCGATCCTCTCTCCCCCTTCGTTTCCTCCTAGCGCCGCCAGGAGAGCCCCACGCTCGATCTCCCCGTTCTTTCCCCTCCCACAGCGCCACTAGCACACATGCACAGGGCTGTGCCTGATCCCCATCTCTCCCTCCTCACACTCTCTTCCTCGCGCCGCCCGACACCGACCGCCTCCTCCTTGCTGCCTCGCATGTCCCGTGCAGGAACTCCACCGGCCACTCCTTCCCGGCCTCGGCCTTGTCCCCGACTGCCCAGGCCGGAGTTTCCACCCTTGCGCCTTGGACAGGAGGTCCCCCTCGGCCGCCCGCCTTCGTCCTTGTCCGCGCACAGAGGATCACGCCCACCGAGCTCCATCGCGCCCCCGCACCCTCAAGTGCCTCGCGCCCCTGGTCGTCCTTGTTCGTTCGTCACGACACCAAGCCAGCAGGACTCCCGGCATCGCTGAACCCCGTTCATCGTCGTCTTGCTTCGCTGGAGGAGAGGGCCAGTGAAGGAAATATGCCCTAGAGGCAATAATAAAGTTATTATTTATTTCCTTATTTCATGATAAATGTTTATTATTCATGCTAGAATTGTATTAACCGGAAACATAATACATGTGTGAATACATAGACAAACAGAGTGTCACTAGTATGCCTCTACTTGACTAGCTCGTTAATCAAAGATGGTTACGTTTCCTAACCATAGACAAAGAGTTGTTATTTGATTAACGAGGTCACATCATTAGTTGAATGATCTGATTGACATGACCCATTCCATTAGCTTAGCACCCGATCGTTTAGTATGTTGCTATTGCTTTCTTCATGACTTATACATGTTCCTATGACTATGAGATTATGCAACTCCCGTTTGCCGGAGGAACACTTTGGGTGCTACCAAACGTCACAACGTAACTGGGTGATTATAAAGGAGCATTACAGGTGTCTCCAAAGGTAGATGTTGGGTTGGCGTATTTCGAGATTAGGATTTGTCACTCCTATTGTCGGAGAGGTATCTCTGGGCCCTCTCGGTAATGCACATCACATAAGCCTTGCAAGCATTGCAACTAATGAGTTAGTTGCGAGATGATGTATTACGGAACGAGTAAAGAGACTTGCCGGTAATGAGATTGAACTAGGTATTGGATACCGACGATCGAATCTCGGGCAAGTAACATACCGATGACAAAGGGAACAACGTATGTTGTTATGCGGTCTGACCGATAAAGATCTTCGTAGAATATGTAGGAGCCAATATGGGCATCCAGGTCCTGCTATTGGTTATTGACCGGAAATGTGTCTCGGTCATGTCTACATTGTTCTCGAACCCGTAGGGTCCGCACGCTTAAGGTTACGATGACAGTTATATTATGAGTTTATGCATTTTAATGTACCGAAGGTTGTTCGGAGTCCCGGATGTGGTCACGGACATGACGAGGAGTCTCGAAATGGTCGATACGTAAAGATTGATATATTGGAAGCCTATATTTGGATATCGGATGTGTTCCGGGTGAAATCGGGATTTTACCGGAATACCGAGAGGGTTACCGGAACCCCCCGGGAGCTATATGGGCCATAGTGGGCCTTGGTGGAAAAGAGAAGGGGCTGCCCTAGATGGGCTGTGCGCCTCCCCCTTCCCCTAGTCCTATTAGGACTAGGAGAGGTGGCCGGCCCCCTCCTCCTCTTTTCCCCCTCCGCGAATCCTATTCCGACTAGGATTGGGGGGGGGGGGGGGAATCCTACTCCCAGAGGGAGTAGGACTCTCCTGCGCCCTCCTCCTTGGCCGGCCAGCCCTCCCCCTTGGATCCTTTATATACGGGGGCAGGGGGGCACCTCTAGACACACAAGTTGATCCACGTGATCTATTCCTTAGCCGTGTGTGGTGCCCCCTGCCACCATATTCCTCGATAATACTGTAGCGAAGTATAGGCGAAGCCCTGCTGCTGTAGTTCATCAAGATCGTCACCACGCCGTCGTGCTGACGGAACTCTTCCCCGACACTTTGCTGGATCGGAGTCCGGGGATCGTCATCGAGCTGAACGTGTGCTCGAACTCGGAGGTGCCGTAGTTTCGGTGCTTGATCGGTTGGATCGTGAAGACGTACGACTACTTCCTCTACGCCGTGTCATCGCTTCCGCAGTTGGTCTGCGTTGGGTACGTAGACAACACTCTCCCCTCTCGTTGCCATGCATCACATGATCTTGCGTGTGCGTAGGAAATTTTTTGAAATTACTACGAAACCCAACAGTGGCATCCGAGCCAGGTTACTTATGTTGATGTTATATGCACGAGTAGAACACAAGTGAGTTGTGGGCGATATAAGTCATACTGCCTACCAGCATGTCATACTTTGGTTCGGCGGTATTGTTGGAAGAGACGACCCGGACCAACCTTACACGTACGCTTACGCGAGACCGGTTCCCTCGACGTGCTTTGCACATAGATGGCTTGCGGGCGACTGTCTCTCCAACTTTAGTTGAACCAAGTATGGCTACGCCCGGTCCTTGCGAAGGTTAAAACGGAGTCTATTTGACAAACTATCGTTGTGGTTTTGATGCGTAGGTGAGATTGGTTCTTACTTAAGCCCGTAGCAGCCACGTAAAACATGCAACAACAAAGTAGAGGACGTCTAACTTGTTTTTGCAGGGCATGTTGTGATGTGATATGGTCAAGACATGATGCTGAATTTTATTGTATGAGATGATCATGTTTTGTAACCGAGTTATCGGCAACTGGCAGGAGCCATATGGTTGTCGTTTTATTGTATGCAATGCAATCGCGATGTAATGCTTTACTTTATTACTAAACGGTAGTGATAGTCGTGGAAGCATAAGATTGGCGTGACGACAACGATGCTACGATGGAGATCAAGGTGTCGCGCCGGTGACGATGGTGACCATGACGGTGCTTCGGAGATGGAGATCACAAGCACAAGATGATGATGGCCATATCATATCACTTAAATTGATTGCATGTGATGTTTATCTTTTTATGCATCTTATCTTGCTTTGATTGACGGTAGCATTATAAGATGATCTCTCACTAAATTATCAAGAAGTGTTCTCCCTGAGTATGCACCGTTGCCAAAGTTCGTCGTGCCCAGACACCACGTGATGATCGGGTGTGATAAGCTCTACGTCCATCTACAACGGGTGCAAGCCAGTTTTGCACACGCGGAATACTCAGGTTAAACTTGACGAGCCTAGCATATGCAGATATGGCCTCGGAACACGAAGACCGAAAGTTCGAGCGTGAATCATATAGTAGATATGATCAACATAATGATGTTCACCATTGAAAACTACTCCATCTCACGTGATGATCGGTTATGGTTTAGTTGATTTGGATCACGTGATCACTTAGAGGATTAGAGGGATGTCTATCTAAGTGGGAGTTCTTAAGTAATCTTATTAATTGAACTTAAATTTATCATGAACTTAGTCCTGGTAGTATTTTGCAAATTATGTTGTAGATCAATAGCTTGCGTTGTTGCTTTCATATGTTTATTTTGATATGTTCCTAGAGAAAAATTGTGTTGAAATATGTTAGTAGCAATGATGCGGATTGGATCCGTGATCTGAGGTTTATCCTCATTGCTGCACAGAAGAATTATGTCCTTGATGCACCGCTAGGTGACATACCTATTGCAGGAGCAGATACAGACGTTATGAACGTTTGGCTAGCTCAAAATGATGACTACTTGATAGTTTAGTGCACCATGCTTAACGGCTTAGAATCGGGACTTCAAAGACGTTTTGAACGTCATGGACCATATGAGATGTTCCAGGAATTGAAATTAATATTTCAAGCAAATACCCGAGTTGAGAGATATGAAGTCTCCAACAAGTTCTATAGCTAAAAGATGGAGGAGAATTGCTCAACTAGTGAGCATGTGCCCAGATTGTCTGAGTACTACAATCGCTTGAATCAAGTGGGAGTTAATCTTCCAGATAAGATTGTAATTGACAGAATTCTCTAGTCACCATCACCAAGTTAGTAGAACTTCGTGATGAACTATGATATGCAAGGGATAACGGAAACAATTCCCAAGCTCTTCGTAATGCGGAAATTGACGAATGTAGAAATCGAGAAAAACATCAAGTGTTGATGGTAGACAAGACCACTAGTTTCAAGAAAAGGGCAGAGGGAAGAAGGGGAACTTCAAGAAGAACAGCAAGCAAGTTGCTGCTCAAGTGAATAAGCCCAAGTCTGGTCCTAAGCCTAAGACTAAGTGTTTCTACTGCAAAGGGACTGGTCACTGGAAGCGGAACTACCCCAGGTGATTGGTAGATAAGAAGGATGGCAAAGTGAACATAAGTATATTTGATATACATGTTATTGATGTGTACTTTACTAGTGTTTATAGCAACCCCTCAGTATTTGATACTAGTTCAGTTGCTAAGATTAGTAACTCGAAATGGGAGTTGCAGAATAAACAGAGACTAGTTAAGGGTGAAGTGACGATGTGTGTTGGAAGTGGTTCCAAGATTGATATGATCATCATCGCACACTCCCTATACTTTCGGGATTAGTGTTGAACCTGAATAAGTGTTATTTGGTGTTTGCGTTGAGCATGAATATGATTTGATCATGTTTATTGTAATACGGTTATTCATTTAAGTAAGAGAATAAATTGTTGCTCTGTTTACATGAATAAAACCTTATATAGTTACACACCCAATGAAAATAGTTCGTTGGATCTCGATCGTAGTGATACACATAATCATAATATTGAAACCAAAAGATGCAAAGTTAATAATGATAGTGCAACTTATTTGTAGCACTGCCATTTAGGTCATATTGGTGTAAAGCGCATGAAGAAACTCCATGCTGATGGGATTTTGGAATCACTTGATTATGAATCACTTGATGCTTGCGAACCATGCCTTTTGGGCAAGATGACTAAAACGCCGTTCTCCGGAACAATGAAACAAGCAACAAATTTGTTGGAGATCATACATACTGATGTATGTGGTCCGATGAATATTAAGGCTTGCAGCAGGTATCATTATTTTCTGACCTTCACAGATGATTTGAGCAGATATGGGGATATCTACTTGATGAAACATAAGTCTGAAACATTTGCATAGTTCAAAGAATTTCAGAGTGAAGTGGAAAATCATCGTGACAAGAAAATAAAAGTTTCTACGATATGATCGCAGAGATAAAATATTTGAGTTACGAGTTTGGTCTTCAATTAAAACAATGTGGAATAGTTTCACAAACTCATGCCACATGGAACACCACAGCATAATGGTGTGTCCGAACGTCATAATCGTACTTTATTGGATATAGTGCAATCTATGATGTCTCTTACCGATCTACCACTATCGTTTTGGGGTTATGCATTAGAGATAGCTGCATTCACGTTAAATAGGGCACCATCTAAATCCGTTGAGACGACACCGTGTGAACTATGGTTTGGCAAGAAACCTAAGTTGTCGTTTCTTAAAGTTTGGGGTTGCGGTGCTTATATGAAAAAGTTTCATCTTGATAAGCTCAAACTCAAATCGGAGAAGTGCGTCTTCATAGGACATCCAAAGGAAACTATTGGATACACCTTCTATCACAGATCCGAAGGCAAGACTTTTGTTGCTAAATTCGGAAACTTTCTGGAGAAGGAGTTTCTCTCGAAAGAAGTGAGTAGGAGGAAACTAGAACTTGATGAGGTAACTGTACCTGCTCCCTTACTGGAAAGTAGTTCATCACAGAAAACTGTTTCTGTGACACCTACACCAGTTAGTGAGGAAGCTAATGATGATGATCATGAAACTTTAGATCAAGATACTACTGAACCTCGTAGATCAACCAGAGTAAGATCCGCACCAGAGTGGTACGGTAATCCTGTTCTGGAAGTCATGCTACTAGATCATGATGAACCTACGAACTATGAAGAAGCAATGGTGAGCCCAGATTCCGCAAAGTGGCTTGAAGCCATGAAATCTGAGATGGGATCCATGTATGAGAACAAAGTATGGACTTTGGTTGACTTGCCCGATGATCGGCAAGCAATAGAAAATAAATGGATCTTCAAGAGGAAGACGGACGCTGATAGTAGTGTTACTATCTACAAAGCTAGAATTGTCGCAAAAGGTTTTTGACAAGTTCAAGGTGTTGACTACGATGAGATTTTCTCACTCGTATCTATGCTTAAGTCTATCCGAATCATGTTAGCAATTGCCGCGTTTTATGAAATCTGGCAAATGGATAAACAAAATTGCATTCCTTAATGGATTTACTAAAGAAGAGTTGTATACGATGCAACTAGAAGGTTTTGTCGATCCTAAAGGTGTTAACTAAATATGCAAGCTCCAACGATCCATCTATGGACTGGTGCAAGAATCTCGGAGTTGGAATATACGCTTTGATAAGTTGATCAAAGCATATAGTTTTATACAGACTTGCGGTGAAGCCTGTATTTACAAGAAAGTGAGTGGGAGCACTACAACATTTCTGATAAGTATATGTGAATGACATATTGTTGATCAAAAATAATGTAGAATTATTCTGCAAAGCATAAAGGAGTGTTTGAAAGGAGTTTTTCAAAGAAAGACTTTGGTGAAGCTGCTTACATATTGAGCTTCAAGATCTATAGAGATAGATCAAGACGCTTGATAAGTTTTTTCAATGAGTACATACCTTGACAAGATTTTGAAGTAGTTCAAAATGGAGCAGTCAAAGAGAGAGTTCTTGCCTGTATTACAAGGTGTGAAGTTGAGTAAGACTCAAAGCCCGACCACGGCAGAAGATAGAAAGAGAATGAAAGTCATTCCCTATGCCTCAGTCATAGGTTCAATAAAGTATGCCATGCTGTATACCAGATCTATTGTATGCCCTACCAGTGAGTTTGGCAAGGGAGTACGATAGTGATCTAGGAGTAGATCACTGGACAACGGTCAAAATTATCCTTAGTGGAATAAGGATATGTTTCTCGATTATGGAAGTGAAAAAAAAAGGTTCGTCATAAAGGGTTACGCCGATGCAAGTTTTGACACTAATCTAGAAGACTCTAAGTCTCAGTCTAGATACATATTGAAAGTGGGAGCAATTAGCTAGAGTAGCTCCATGCAGAGCATTGTTGACATAGAAATTTGCAAAATACATGCGGATCTGAATGTGGCAGACCCGTTGACTAAGATTCTCTCACAAGCAAAACATGATCACACCTTAGTACTCCTTGGGTGTTAATCACATAGCGATGTGAACTAGATTACCGAATCTAGTAAACCCTTTGGGTGTTGGTCACATGGCGATGTGAACTATGGGTGTTAATCACATGATGATGTGAACTATCGATGTTAATCACATGGTGATGTGATCTAGATTATTGACTCTAGTGCAAGTGGGAGACTGAAGGAAATATGCCCTAGAGGCAATAATAAAGTTATTATTTATTTCCTTATTTCATGATAAATGTTTATTATTCATGCTAGAATTGTATTAACCGGAAACATAATACATGTGTGAATACATAGACAAACAGAGTGTCACTAGTATGCCTCTACTTGACTAGCTCGTTGATCAAAGATGGTTATGTTTCCTAACCATAGACAAAGAGTTGTTATTTGATTAACGAGGTCACATCATTAGTTGAATGATCTGATTGACATGACCCATTCCATTAGCTTAGCACCCGATCGTTTAGTATGTTGCTATTGCTTTCTTCATGACTTATACATGTTCCTATGACTATGAGATTATGCAACTCCCGTTTGCCGGAGGAACACTTTGGGTGCTACCAAACGTCACAATGTAACTGGGTGATTATAAAGGAGCATTATAGGTGTCTCCAAAGGTAGATGTTGGGTTGGCGTATTTCGAGATTAGGATTTGTCACTCCGATTGTCGGAGAGGTATCTCTGGGCCCTCTCGGTAATGCACATCACATAAGCCTTGCAAGCATTGCAACTAATGAGTTAGTTGCGAGATGATGTATTACGGAACAAGTAAAGAGACTTGCCGGTAACGAGATTGAACTAGGTATTGGATACCGACGATCGAATCTCGGGCAAGTAACATACCGATGACAAAGGGAACAACGTATGTTGTTATGCGGTCTGACCGATAAAGATCTTCGTAGAATATGTAGGAGCCAATATGGGCATCCAGGTCCCGCTATTGGTTATTGACCGGAAATGTGTCTCGGTCATGTCTACATTGTTCTCGAAGCCGTAGGGTCCGCACGCTTAAGGTTACGATGACAGTTATATTATGAGTTTATGCATTTTGATGTACCGAAGGTTGTTCGGAGTCCCGGATGTGATCACGGACATGACGAGGAGTCTCGAAATGGTCAAGACATAAAGATTGATATATTGGAAGCCTATATTTGGATATCGGATGTGTTCCGGGTGAAATCGGGATTTTACCGGAATACCGGGAGGGTTACCGGAACCCCCCGGGAGCTATATGGGCCATAGTGGGCCTTGGTGGAAAAGAGAAGGGGCTGCCCTAGATGGGCTGTGCGCCTCCCCCTTCCCCTAGTCCTATTAGGACTAGGAGAGGTGGCCGACCCCCTCCTCCTCTTTTCCCCCTCCGCGAATCCTATTCCGACTAGGATTGGGGGGGGGGGAATCCTACTCCCAGAGGGAGTAGGACTCTCCTGCGCCCTCCTCCTTGGCCGGCCAGCCCTCCCCCTTGGATCCTTTATATACGGGGGCAGGGGGGCACCTCTAGACACACAAGTTGATCCACGTGATCTATTCCTTAGCCGTGTGCGGTGCCCCCTGCCACCATATTCCTCGATAATACTGTAGCGGAGTTTAGGCGAAGCCCTGCTGCTGTAGTTCATCAAGATCGTCACCACGCCGTCATGCTGACGGAACTCTTCCCCGACACTTTGCTGGATCGGAGTCCGGGGATCGTCATCGAGCTGAACGTGTGCTCGAACTCGGAGGTGCCGTAGTTTCGGTGCTTGATCGGTTGGATCGTGAAGACGTACGACTACTTCCTCTACGTCGTGTCATCGCTTCCGCAGTCGGTCTGCGTTGGGTACGTAGACAACACTCTCCCCTCTCGTTGCCATCCATCACATGATCTTGCGTGTGCGTAGGAAATTTTTTGAAATTACTACGAAACCCAACAGCCAGCGTCGTCCCCATGCCCCTCGCTCGCGCCAGGACTCGTCATCGCCGCCGATCGAGTTCCTCGCTGAACCCCGCTCGCCCGTGTCCCGTTCCCGTCCAGATCTAGAGGATCCCGTTGCCTGTTGCTGGCTCCTCATAGGGTTTCGAGAGCTGCTGCTCGCTTGGGCCGCTGCCCTGCCAAGACGAAGACTGCCCTGTACCGTTGCCTCGCTGGATCGTCGAGATCGTCTCGGATTGCGCCAAGTACACGGGAGGCCTGTGCGTTTTTTGTTGCTTCATACCCGTTGAATCGTCAAGGCCTCTGCTCGACTCCGTGTTCAACTACACGGTGAGACGCCAAGTACCATGACTATAGTCGTTGCCCCGAGGACACCGAGTACGACTACACACGACGATGCGCCAAGTACCTCTACCCATGACCCGAGAACGTCTACGACCCGTGTACAACTACCGTCGCCAAGACCCGGATTGACAAGCACCACCCCCGTCAAGTACTACTACAAACCTGGAGAATTCGGATGCATCAAGTCCCCGAGGAGACCCGTTTTTCATCAAGTTCGACTACCGTAGCGCCGAAGACCTTGGATGCTCGAACGAGTACCGAACGAAACGCCAAGTACCACTATCGCCGAGTACGACTACTTCCGTGATGATACGAGAACAACTACCGTCGACCCTCGAAGCCTCCGTGGACGTCAAGTCCCTCGTCGTGATCCCGAACATCTACGGAAAATTGTGCAACTAAGAACATGAACGACTACCGCCGCCAAGATCACGAGTACCTCTACCGTCATCATGTACCCCTACTTCCACTACGAATGTCCCGAGAACGTCTACTTCCTCTACTTGGCACCGAACGAGAACCGTCTCGTTTACACACGCTTCGAAGGTATAACCATCGAGACGACATCCGTGATCGAATGCTTGCGATGTTTCAGATGCTCATGTTCGAACCATGTTCGAATTGTCGATGCAAGTTGCCCCTCTTTTGCCTTGTTACCGTCGTCTCATGGGACACCCGGAATCCGGGAGCGCCCCACCATCTTTTGCATGCATCCGCACATTTCTCCTTCGCATCGTTATGTCACTCGAGTTACTGGAACCGGAACATTGCCATGGCACCATTTCGTTATCGTTGCTGTGGCCCCCCTTTTGTTTCCGCCAAGATGACAAATGCTTCTTAATGCTCTTGTCAACTTTTAATAAAATTGCATAAACTTGAACATGCCATCCGCATCATGTTAACAACTTTATGTTTATAATTGTTGTTGCACCAAATTGACATATACATATGGGGATTTACCGGATTTTGTCACACCCTAGCTAGTCATGCATTAGAGTGTTGCATCATGTTTACTCTTTCATCAGAAACTTGAAATGGGGATGACAGAACCCCCAGTCCCCTCTGAAACCAGCTAGGGTTTACTAAAATAATTTTTCAATGAACCTGAAATGCCCTTCTAAAATGCCCATCATTTTTGCCTTGGTTCAGAACCTCTGCCAAAAGTGGTGCACATTTTTCTAGGCCATCCTAGGGTTTTTGAATTAAATCATAGATATTTGAATTTGGGCATTTAAAATAATACAAAATATTTAAATGCTCAAATATCTCCAAACTAAAATGTTTCATGTTGGAAATAATCCAACTATGGACCAGGAGTAGTTTGGTGATTTTTGGAGTTGCCTAGGTATTTTATTTAATTCAACAAAGTTGCAGATATATTAAATAAAAACAGAAAACAGAAAAATAAATAAAAGGAGTAGACTTACCTGGACCTACCTGCCCAGCCCAGCCGGCCCAGCACTGTGCTGGCCCGTGCCAGCCAGCTGCTTCCCCTTGCCAGAGCAGGCAGGGAGGTGAGCATGGCGCGCCCGAGCTCGCCACGCACCACCCAGCCTCTCTGCATCGCCCTGGTCGCCGTTGCGCCGCGTGGATCGTCTTCTGGTCGTCGCCCCGACCTCGCCGACACCCCATTCACTCTCCCCCGGCTCTCCCTCGCTCTCTCTCCCGCCGACCGAACACCACCGTCGCCGCCGTTCGCCATAACCGTCGTCTCCGACCACCCCTCGCTCCCCCGACCAGCTCAGGAGCTCCGCCTCGACTCCCTCTTCCTCCCCACCGCTCCACGGGTCCCCGGAAGCCCTGCATCGCCGCCACGTCGCCGTTCCCCTCTTCGGACTCCGACCACCGTCGCCGTCAAATTCGTCGTCTCCGGCGCGTCCCCGAGCCCGCTTCGACGCCCACTGCAACCGCGGTGAGCCCCCGGAGCGTTTCCCCCTTCTTCCCTGGTCTCTCCCGACCCCTAGGCCCTAGCTCCACCTCGACCGAGAGCTCCACGCCGCCGGCGATGTCGCCGTCGTGGCCACGGTCGCCGTAGCGCCCAACCGAGCACACCATCGTGCTCCACACATCACCAGGAGCACGTAGAACGCACCAACGCCTCCCCAAACCCCCTGCAACACTGATCCCGACCGCACCCGAACTCCGGCCGCCGCAGCCGAGCTCGCCGCCGTCGACTCCGGCCACCCCGACCCCAACGGGCTCCGCCAAGAGATGCGGGTTGTCCTCAGCTCCACTCCGGTGGCCTCCGCGGTCCATTTGGTGGCCGAAACGACCAAAACCACTCTCGCCGCCGCGCTAATGGTCGCCGCCGGCCAGAACTCCGGCGGGCTGACGTGGCCTAGTTAATTAGTCACTAACCCCCCCACCTACTGACGCTGACAAGTGGGCCCCAGGGCTTAGTCAAAGCTAACCAGCCCGGGTCAACGCGGGATTAGCCCCTGTGTCACTGACGTGTGGACCCCACACGTCAGGTTTGACCCGAGCCAGCCCTGTTGACCTGCTGATGCCACTGTGACGTCAGGCTGACGCAGTAATTGAATTTCTGGATTTAATTTAAATCAGGAAATTCCAGAATATTAATTAAACTTCAAAAATTCATAACTTTTATTCTGTAACTCCAAATTGGACAAATTATATATGAAAAATGATCAGAAAAATCCAATCTATCCATCTGTACTATTTTCATGCATGATCAAACAAGTTAACTTGATGTTTTAAGCAGAACAAGAAAAGGCACTTTAAAAGGCCATATTTGAATTTGGAATTTGAATCTTTGATTCAAATTTGCTCAAACACTTCTGGCTTTAGTTGCATTAGCCCAACACACTCATATTGCCATGTTTCATGCATGCATCATATTGTTGCACATTGTTTGGTGATGCTTGTATATCGATGTCCTTTGCGACAGGTTCTGTTCCCGAGGAGTACCGTGATTACCCTAACGAAGAACCGTATCCGTGCATCGAACCATCAGGCAAGCAACCAACCATTTGATCATATCGATACAATCCCATGTTCTCGCTCCTGCTCTCTTTTACTGCATTAAGACAACGCGATTCAAACTGCTGTGTGCTACGGTAGTTGAACCCATTTCCTCTGCATGACCTGTCATTGCCACAGTAACTAGATGAAACCCACTAGCATGTGTAGGAGTTGATTGAGCCCTATGTATGTGTTGTTCCTACCTTGCTATGCCTGCTATGCTTAGAGTCGTGTCAGGTCTGGTTCATCTGGGTGATGGGCTAGAGTGAAATGATTATGTCGGTAATGAGAGTGGTGTGGTGAACACGATTTGGTAAAGGTATCGATGAGAGGCCATGTAGGAGTACATGGTGGGTTGTTTCATTGAAGCCGACCTTAAGCACTGAGATCTGTATGTGTGATTTAAGAATCAGCTACTACCATGCATTGGGCCCGAAACCAATGGACCCTCTCGACTTCTTATTCACCCTAGTTCTCCGTCCAGGAGTTGCAAGTAGTTTCTGGTGTTTGTAGCCTACTGGAGGCCGTGGACAGCGCTGACCGTAGGGGTGGGCTGTGATGCGGTAGGTACGTGGCACGGTGTACCGAATACCCGTTAGGTATCTCGGGAACCCTGTTCACATCGTTCGGGGCCGTATGGGAAACCTCGGCCGGACTCCCTGCGGATGGAACCTGAATAGGCGATAAACCTGGACTGGAGGCTTAGGTGATTAGGTAGGTCGTGGCCGACACCCACGTTGGGCTTCCGCTTGAAGGTTGCCGAGTACATGTCGTGTAAACGACGGTAAGTGGTGAGAGCGTGTATGAAGAAGTACCCCCTGCAGGGTTAACATGATCTATTCGAATAGCCGCGTCCGCGGTAAAGGACTACTTGGTTGCCTATACAGTTCATAGACAAGTAAATGGAAACTGATAAAAGCCTCAAGATAAGTGTGAGTGCCGAGGATGGCTCTTCCGTAGGAAGACGGAGGTGGATCCTCGGTAGTGTATTGAAGTGGTGAATAGTGGACTCGTGTGCGCAAAACTATTTCAAGTTGGAGTATCGTAGGATAGTCTAGCCAAGAGTCAAAGCTGGCTTGCTGCAATAACTCCACCAACCCTTCTTGATACTATGCATGTATGTAGGATCTGATGTAAGTCTTGCTGAGTACCTTTGTACTCATGTTGCTATAATCTACATTTTTACAGAAGACGCTGCAACCCCTTCTGATGGGTTCTATGTAGACGTTGACATCAACGAGTAGGCTAAAGACCCAGGTGGTGACCCTGAGCTTGTGATGGACCACGTAGTATAGTTAGGCTTCCAAGCCTCTTTTATTTTACTAGTTGTCTGTACCCAGACAAAGTACTTCCGCTGTTGGCTTGTATGACTGTATGACTTGTATGTTGGGTCGTGAGACCCGTACCTTTGTGTATGTTATGTATGGCTCCCTGAGCCTTAAATAAAGTACTTGTGTCATAGAGTCATGTTGTGATGCTTCGTTGTATTTGCACATATCGAGCATATTGTGTGTATGATTGAAATGCTTGGTATGTGTGGGATCTGACCATCTAGTTGTTTATCTTTAGTAGCCTCTCTTACCGGGAAATGTCTCCTAGTGTTACCGCTGAGCCATGGTAGCTTGCTACTGCTCTGGAACACTTAGGCTGGCCGGCATGTGTCCTTCTTCGTTCCTGTGTCTGTCCCTTCGGGGAAATGTCACGCTTTGAGTACCGGAGTCCTGTTAGCCCGCTACAGCCCGGTTTACCGGAGTCCTGCTAGCCCAGTGCTACAGCCCGGACCCACTTGCTGATGACCGACACGTTCGAAGCTGGGTCATGGATGCCTGTCCCTGTAAGTCTGTGCCACTTTGGGTTTACGACTAGTCATGTCAGCCCGGGCTCTTTATCATATGGATGCTAGCGACACTATCATATACGTGAGCCAAAAGGCGCAAACGGTCCCGGGAAAAGGTAAGACGACACCCGTGGGGATACCGTGCGTGAGGCCGCAAAGTGATATGAGGTGTTACCAGCTAGATCGATGTGACATCGAGTCGGGGTCCTGACAGCGTTGGCATCAGAGCCGGACTGCCTGTAGGTTCTCCAAGCCAAACTGGTCGATGTTGAGTCTAGAAATTCTTTAGTTATATGTAGGGGAATTGTTTGTGGGTTGGAACGTAAGGCTCTTTTTACTCCTTATACCTTATGACTTTCTGATCTGAGTCAGTCCATTCTTCCACCGGGGGTTAAGGAATTAGGATCTGTTCTCTCTATCAGGTTCACGTGTTACTAATCAGTAGTACCTTATAAGTTTGATGGTTATCAGCCTAGTTCAGTTCTACTACCACATTATGTTGCCAGAATGGTTTCAGAACTTTGATATGATGATGTTGAGTGTGTACGAAATCCTTTGTCAAATGTCTCAAAATCCTTTTTGAGCATTTACAGCTGTTATGCTGCCGAAATTTTGCTAGAAATTCTAATGCCTTTGCATTATAATTGTGCTTTCAGATGGCCACTCGCGACCTCAATCAAGTGGTTCGCCTGACTCGATGCCTAGATGTACCCGGCCATACTGCTAAGTTGGTCAGGGTAATGACTGAGGCTGGATACCGCTGGTATCCTGAGTACACGGTCGAAGAGCAATTCCGAGATTTTAATCAAAGCCAGTATCTCTGCACTGTCAGGATATTTCCATCTTATCCTGGATCCACTGAGCCTCTTCACTGCTCCTATGGACTCGGGGTTACTATCGAGATGGCTGTGCAGGATGCCGCCTACTCTATGATGACCATTATGCGAGTCAGATCTGGTCTATTTCGGGACTCTGACTTCCGGTATATGCCAGGATCACTTCCGGGAGCACAAGGGTATCTCCAGGCTATCTATGCTGACTCCACTCAGGAGGATTCACGGACTCGCACCACTGCTGAGATGCTCGAGGATAAGGACCGTGAAAATCGGGCCTTAAGGTTAGAGCTCTTCAATACCCGTGCTGACCACTGGGCCACTTTGACTCGGTTCGCACCGGCGGTGCAAGCTGGATATTCAGATATGCGCGATCTCTATCCAGTGAGATCTGCTCTGCCGGACGTGATGGTTTGGCGTGATGTAGGAGGCATCACCCCACCTCGCGGTCCCCGCAGGCCACCGTTTGTTGGTCCAAGGCCTCATCCTAGCCCCTATGGTCCACAAGCTCCGCGAGATCGTCTGTTTCCGGATGAACATGTTGAGCTTCCAGGCTATGGAGGTGACTTCTACGAGGACTACTACGGATCGGTCTGAGTTAGTGGTAGTATCACTAGTTCGCACTAGCTGTGTCGTCTATCGTCCCGCGTGACTCGTGGGATATGACCTAGTTTGTACTCTTTCCGGAGGTGTAGAAAAATAATGTATAGGAGCTTGGAATGCCTCCGATGAGATGTAATCCTTTTCTCACCGTAATAGTACTTTGTTTGGTCTTGTACTAAACCTTGTATGGTGTGTATGACGATGGAATAAAGAAGCAGTTTCTGTATCTACCATGTCATACGGATGATCATCTTGCATTCCGAGTTATTTCTTACATTATGTATCCCATGTCGGAATTTCATCATTCTGACTAAATCATTGTCTTGTTTACCTAGGATGGTCAACACGCGCGCCAACCCTGCTTCCCAAGAGCAGGCCGAAGGCAGTGAAGCCAGGAATGAAAATCTGCCTCATCCTCCTTCACTAGCCGAGGTGATGATGGAAGCTGAGAGAAACAAGCGGGAGACAAACCGTTTGTTGGAGCGTATTGAACAGAATACAGCACACCATCAGAGGGCTAACGTGGTGTCACTCAGTGATTTTATCAAATTGCATCCACCCACGTTCCACCACTCCGTCGAGCCTCTCGACGCTGATGACTGGCTTCGCAGTATCTCTCACAAGCTGCGTTCCGCGCTGGTAGCGGAGGCTGACAAGGTCACCTTTGCCGCATATCATCTTGAAGGCCCCGCCAGTCTATGGTGGGAGAATTATGGAGCTATGCGCCCAGCAGGCCATGTCACAACTTGGGCTGAGTTCAGTGAGGCTTTCCGTGAACATCACATTCCGGAGGGTCTCATGGACCGTAAACGTGAAGAATTTTGCAGTTTCACCCAAGGCCGACTTTCTGTGGATGTCTATAGCAGAGAGTTCGGTAATCTCGCCCGGTATGCAACTGAGGAAGTGTCTACTGACGCCAAGAAGCAAGCAAGGTTCCGTAAGGGCCTTAGTCCTGAGCTTCGCCGCGACCTCCGTCTGCATGAGTGCACATCTTTTTCGAAACTTGTCAACAAAGCCATCAGTGCTGAAACTGGTCAGACTGACTATGACGCAACACGCAAGCATGGACGTGACACGGGTTCCTCATCCGGTGCTGGTCCTCAGAAGCGCCGCGTGTGGGTACCCAACACCGCCCTGCCACCCAGGTTCACACCGAGGCCATCTTTCCAGGCGCCTCGCCCCGCTCAACAGTCTGCTCCAGCCAAGCCCTATGGGGGTCCAACCAATAATGCTCCTCCACGTACCAGTTCCGTGACTTGTTTCAAGTGTGGGGAATCTGGTCACTATATGCGGGAGTGTCCCCAGACCAACCCCAATCAATCTGCTAAAGCTGTTGGCCGTGGCAAGCCGACAGGGAAAGTATTCCACGCTAAACCGGTCACCGCTTCACGTGGCCAGGTCAATTGTATCTCTGCCGAAGAAGCTCAAGAAGATCCCAACGTCGTTCTCGGTACGCTTCTTGTTAATTGCCACCCGGCATCTGTTCTTTTCGATACAGGAGCCTCTCATTCTTTTATATCTGAAAATTATGCTCGTTTGCATAACGTTGCATTCTGTGACTTGCCATCCTCCATGGTAATTCAAACTCCGGGATCCAAATGGCAAACTTCTAGAGTAAGCCATGGAAATGAAATCCAAGTCGATAGACTTGTTTTCCTCGCATCTTTGATAGCCCTTAAATCTTCAGATATTAATATCATTTTGGGTATGGACTGGATGTCAGCTCATCAAGCCAAAATTGATTGCTTCTCTAGGACTGTTCAACTCACCCATCCTTCGGGGAAGATAGTCAATGTTTTGACTCGAATAGCCAAGCGACAATTATATTCTCTTAACGCCAGCCCTTTGCCAGACCTTGAGGACGTTCCGGTAGTCTGTGACTTCCCGGATGTCTTTCCAGAGGAATTGCCAGGTGTCCCACCTGACAGGGATGTTGAGTTCGTAATAGACCTCATTCCAGGAACCGTTCCGATTGCTAGAAGACCTTATAAGATGGCACCCCTAGAACTAGCCGAGCTTAAGAAACAACTCGATGAATCCTTGAAAAAGGGTTTCATCCGACCTAGTTCATCTCCGTGGGCTTGCCCCGTTCTATTCGTCAAGAAGAAGGATGGTACGGACCGGATGGTTGTAGATTACCGACCTGTCAATTTGGTCACAATCAAAAACAAATATCCACTTCCCAGGATCAACGACCTGTATGATCAGCTCGCTGGATCCTCAGTCTTCTCCAAGATGGATTTGAGGTTGGGCTACCATCAAATCAAAATCAGAAACGGGGACATTCCTAAAACGGCCTTTGTTACTCGTTATGGCCAATACGAGTACACCGTCATGTCCTTCGGATTAACCAACGCTCCAGCCACCTTTTCTCGGTTAATGAACTCAATCTTCATGGAGTATTTGGATAAATTCGTCGTAGTTTATCTCGATGATATACTCATCTACTCCAAGAACAAGGAAGAACATGCCGAACATCTAAGGCTAGTGTTGAAGAAACTTCGAGAGCATCGCCTTTATGCCAAATTTTCAAAATGTGAATTCTGGTTGTCAGAAGTGACCTATCTGGGTCATGTAATATCTGGTAAAGGTATTGCTGTTAACCCTGAGCGAGTTCAAGCCGTCCTTGATTGGACTCCACCTGAATCGGTCAAGCAAGTTCGGAGTTTTCTGGGCTTAGCGAGCTATTGTCGTCGCTTTGTCGAGAACTTCTCCAAAGTTGCCAAACCTCTAACCGAACTCCTCAAGAAAGATAAGAAGTTCGAATGGACTCCACAATGTGAGCACAGCTTTCAGGAACTGAAAAGACGCCTGACTTCTGCTCCCGTGCTGGTACCGCCAGACTTCTCCAAGGACTTTGTTATCTACTGCGACGCCTCGCGACAAGGACTAGGTTGCATTCTTATGCAAGATCGACACGTAATTGCTTACGCTTCACGGCAATTGCACCCACATGAGGAGAATTATCCTACTCATGATTTAGAACTTGCAGCCGTAGTCTATGCACTTAAGACCTGGCGACATTACCTCCTCGGTAATCGTTGCGAAATATTCACTGATCACCAAAGTCTGAAGTACATCTTCACCCAACCGGATCTGAATCTCAGGCAAAGACGTTGGGTTGAATTGATCACAGACTTCGACTTAGGAATAACCTACACCCCAGGGAAAGCCAACGTCATGGCTGATGCGCTAAGTCGTAAATCTTATTGTAACAACCTGATGTTACAACAAAGTCAACCGCTTCTCCATGAGGAATTTCGAAAGCTTAACCTTCACATTGTTCCTCAAGGTTTTCTCTCCACCTTGGTGGCAAAACCTACCCTTACGGATCAAATTATCAAAGCACAGAAGGTAGATCCGGGAATCTCCCGCATCAAGAGGAACATTCAGAAAGGAATTGCGAATTGCTTCTCCGTTAATGATCAAGGAGTCGTATACTTCGGGGATCGACTAGTGGTTCCCAAGGTGCGCAACCTGAGGCGATTGATCCTTAAGGAAGCTCATGAATCTCCTCTCACCATTCATCCCGGTAGCACAAAAATGTATCAGGACCTACGCCAGAGGTTCTGGTGGACTAGGATGAAGAGAGAAATTGCTCAGTATATTGCCAATTGCGACGTCTGCCGTCGTGTAAAAGCAGAGCATCAACGGCCTGCTGGCACCCTTCAACCATTAGCTATTCCTGAATGGAAATGGGATAAAATTGGTATGGATTTCATTACCGGTTTTCCCAGGACCAAAAGAGGGAATAATGCTATTTTCGTCGTGGTCGATCGTCTTTCCAAAGTAGCTCATTTCTTACCTGTTCGTGAGAGTATAACCGCTAGCCAGCTGGCAGACTTATACATCTCCCGAATAGTGTCCCTCCATGGTGTTCCTTTGGAAATCAATTCGGATCGAGGAAGTCTTTTCACCTCTCGATTTTGGGAAAGTTTCCAAAATGCTATGGGAACTCGTCTCTCCTTTAGCACCGCTTTCCACCCTCAGTCAAGTGGTCAAGTGGAACGCGTCAATCAGATTCTAGAAGACATGCTTCGAGCCTCTGTTATCTCGTTCGGAATGGACTGGGAGAAGTGCCTTCCATTTGCCGAATTCGCTTACAACAACAGCTATCAATCTAGCTTGGGTAAAGCCCCTTTTGAAGTTCTCTATGGACGACGATGTCGAACACCCCTTAACTGGTCAGAGACCGGGGAAAGACAATTCTTTGGCCCGGATATGATTCAGGAAGCAGAAGAACAAGTTCGTATCGTTCGTGAAAAGTTGAAAACAGCCCAATCCCGTCAAAAGAGTCAATATGACCGAAAACATAAGGCTATGACTTTCGAGGTTGACGAGAAGGCTTACCTTCGGGTCACCCCTCTGAAGGGAACCCATCGTTTCGGTATCAAAGGCAAATTGGCTCCTCGTTACATTGGACCTTTTCGCATTCTTGCCAAACGAGGAGAAGTTGCCTACCAATTGGAACTACCTCCGCACCTCTCCAGAGTTCACGATGTCTTCCACGTTTCTCAACTCAGGCGTTGCTTCTCGGATCCTATCCGTGAAGTGGACCACGAAACGCTTGATCTCCAAGATAATCTTACATATCGAGAGTACCCCATTCGTATCCTCGATCAGGCCGAGCGTACCACCCGACGTCATAATATCAAGTTTCTCAAGGTTCAATGGTCGCACCATTCTGAAGATGAAGCAACTTGGGAAAGGGAGGATCGTCTTCGACTTGAATATCCCGCCTTCTTCTCGGAGGAACCCAAATCTCGGGACGAGATTCTTTTGAGTGGGGGTGAGTTGTCACACCCTAGCTAGTCATGCATTAGAGTGTTGCATCATGTTTACTCTTTCATCAGAAACTTGAAATGGGGATGACAGAACCCCCAGTCCCCTCTGAAACCAACTAGGGTTACTAAAATAATTTTTCAATGAACCTGAAATGCCCTTCTAAAATGCCCATCATTTTTGCCTTGGTTCAGAACCTCTGCCAAAAGTGGTGCACATTTTTCTAGGCCATCCTAGGGTTTTTGAATTAAATCATAGATATTTGAATTTGGGCATTTAAAATAATATAAAATATTTAAATGCTCAAATATCTCCAAACTAAAATGTTTCATGTTGGAAATAATCCAACTATGGACCAGGAGTAGTTTGGTGATTTTTGGAGTTGCCTAGGTATTTTATTTAATTCAACAAAGTTGCAGGTATATTAAATAAAAACAGAAAACAGAAAAATAAATAAAAGGAGTAGACTTACCTGGACCTACCTGCCCAGCCCAGCCGGCCCAGCACTGTGCTGGCCCGTGCCAGCCAGCTGCTTCCTCTTGCCAGAGCAGGCAGGGAGGTGAGCATGGCGCGCCCGAGCTCGCCACGCACCACCCAGCCTCTCTGCATCGCCCTGGTCGCCGTTGCGCCGCGTGGATCGTCTTCTGGTCGTCGCCCCGACCTCGCCGACACCCCATTCACTCTCCCCCGGCTCTCCCTCGCTCTCTCTCCCGCCGACCGAACACCACCGTCGCCGCCGTTCGCCATAACCGTCGTCTCCGACCACCCCTCGCTCCCCCGACCAGCTCAGGAGCTCCGCCTCGACTCCCTCTTCCTCCCCACCGCTCCACGGGTCCCCGGAAGCCCTGCATCGCCGCCACGTCGCCGTTCCCCTCTTCGGACTCCGACCACCGTCGCCGTCAAATTCGTCGTCTCCGGCGCGTCCCCGAGCCCGCTTCGACGCCCACTGCAACCGCGGTGAGCCCCCGGAGCGTTTCCCCCTTCTTCCCTGGTCTCTCCCGACCCCTAGGCCCTAGCTCCACCTCGACCGAGAGCTCCACGCCGCCGGCGATGTCGCCGTCGTGGCCACGGTCGCCGTAGCGCCCAACCGAGCACACCATCGTGCTCCACACATCACCAGGAGCACGTAGAACGCACCAACGCCTCCCCAAACCCCCTGCAACACTGATCCCGACCGCACCCGAACTCCGGCCGCCGCAGCCGAGCTCGCCGCCGTCGACTCCGGCCACCCCGACCCCAACGGGCTCCGCCAAGAGATGCGGGTTGTCCTCAGCTCCACTCCGGTGGCCTCCGCGGTCCATTTGGTGGCCGAAACGACCAAAACCACTCTCGCCGCCGCGCTAATGGTCGCCGCCGGCCAGAACTCCGGCGGGCTGACGTGGCCTAGTTAATTAGTCACTAACCCCCCCACCTACTGACGCTGACAAGTGGGCCCCAGGGCTTAGTCAAAGCTAACCAGCCCGGGTCAACGCGGGATTAGCCCCTGTGTCACTGACGTGTGGACCCCACACGTCAGGTTTGACCCGAGCCAGCCCTGTTGACCTGCTGATGCCACTGTGACGTCAGGCTGACGCAGTAATTGAATTTCTGGATTTAATTTAAATCAGGAAATTCCAGAATATTAATTAAACTTCAAAAATTCATAACTTTTATTCTGTAACTCCAAATTGGACAAATTATATATGAAAAATGATCAGAAAAATCCAATCTATCCATCTGTACTATTTTCATGCATGATCAAACAAGTTAAATTGATGATTCAAGCAGAACAAGGAAAAGCACTTTAAAAGGCCATATTTGAATTTGAAATTTGAATCTTTGATTCAAATTTGTTCAAACCCTTCTGGCTTTAGTTGCATTAGCCCAACACACTCATATTGCCATGTTTCATGCATGCATCATATTGTTGCACATTGTTTGGTGATGCTTGTATATCGATGTCCTTTGCGACAGGATCTGTTCCCGAGGAGTACCGTGATTACCCTAACGAAGAACCGTATCCGTGCATCGAACCATCAGGCAAGCAACCAACCATTTGATCATATCGATACAATCCCATGTTCTCGCTCCTGCTCTCTTTTACTGCATTAAGACAACGCGATTCAAACTGCTGTGTGCTACGGTAGTTGAACCCATTTCCTCTGCATGACCTGTCATTGCCACAGTAACTAGATGAAACCCACTAGCATGTGTAGGAGTTGATTGAGCCCTATGTATGTGTTGTTCCTACCTTGCTATGCCTGCTATGCTTAGAGTCGTGTCAGGTCTGGTTCATCTGGGTGATGGGCTAGAGTGAAATGATTATGTCGGTAATGAGAGTGGTGTGGTGAACACGATTTGGTAAAGGTATCGATGAGAGGCCATGTAGGAGTACATGGTGGGTTGTTTCATTGAAGCCGACCTTAAGCACTGAGATCTGTATGTGTGATTTAAGAATCAGCTACTACCATGCATTGGGCCCGAAACCAATGGACCCTCTCGACTTCTTATTCACCCTAGTTCTCCGTCCAGGAGTTGCAAGTAGTTTCTGGTGTTTGTAGCCTACTGGAGGCCGTGGACAGCGCTGACCGTAGGGGTGGGCTGTGATGCGGTAGGTACGTGGCACGGTGTACCGAATACCTGTTAGGTATCTCGGGAACCCTGTTCACATCGTTCGGGGCCGTATGGGAAACCTCGGCCGGACTCCCTGCGGATGGAACCTGAATAGGCGATAAACCTGGACTGGAGGCTTAGGTGATTAGGTAGGTCGTGGCCGACACCCACGTTGGGCTTCCGCTTGAAGGTTGCCGAGTACATGTCGTGTAAACGACGGTAAGTGGTGGGAGCGTGTATGAAGAAGTACCCCCTGCAGGGTTAACATGATCTATTCGAATAGCCGCGTCCGCGGTAAAGGACTACTTGGTTGCCTATACAGTTCATAGACAAGTAAATGGAAACTGATAAAAGCCTCAAGATAAGTGTGAGTGCCGAGGATGGCTCTTCCGTAGGAAGACGGAGGTGGATCCTCGGTAGTGTATTGAAGTGGTGAATAGTGGACTCGTGTGCGCAAAACTATTTCAAGTTGGAGTATCGTAGGATAGTCTAGCTAAGGGTCAAAGCTGGCTTGCTGCAATAACTCCACCAACCCTTCTTGATACTATGCACGTATGTAGGATCTGATGTAAGTCTTGCTGAGTACCTTTGTACTCATGTTGCTATAATCTACATTTTTACAGAAGACGCTGCAACCCCTTCTGATGGGTTCTATGTAGACGTTGACATCAACGAGTAGGCTAAAGACCCAGGTGGTGACCCTGAGCTTGTGATGGACCACGTAGTATAGTTAGGCTTCCAAGCCTCTTTTATTTTACTAGTTGTCTGTACCCAGACAAAGTACTTCCGCTGTTGGCTTGTATGACTGTATGACTTGTATGTTGGGTCGTGAGACCCGTACCTTTGTGTATGTTATGTATGGCTCCCTGAGCCTTAAATAAAGTACTTGTGTCATAGAGTCATGTTGTGATGCTTCGTTGTATTTGCACATATCGAGCATATTGTGTGTATGATTGAAATCCTTGGTATGTGTGGGATCTGACCATCTAGTTGTTTATCTTTAGTAGCCTCTCTTACCGGGAAATGTCTCCTAGTGTTACCGCTGAGCCATGGTAGCTTGCTACTGCTCTGGAACACTTAGGCTGGCCGGCATGTGTCCTTCTTCGTTCCTGTGTCTGTCCCTTCGGGGAAATGTCACCCTTTGAGTACCGGAGTCCTGTTAGCCCGCTACAGCCCGGTTTACCGGAGTCCTGCTAGCCCAGTGCTACAGCCCGGACCCACTTGCTGATGACCGACACGTTCGAAGCTGGGTCATGGATGCCTGTCCCTGTAAGTCTGTGCCACTTTGGGTTTACGACTAGTCATGTCAGCCCGGGCTCTTTATCATATGGATGCTAGCGACACTATCATATACGTGAGCCAAAAGGCGCAAACGGTCCCGGGAAAAGGTAAGACGACACCCGTGGGGATACCGTGCGTGAGGCCGCAAAGTGATATGAGGTGTTACCAGCTAGATCGATGTGACATCGAGTCGGGGTCCTGACAGATTTGTTGTTGGTTATATCCGGCCTCATTTAAATTGTTAGATGGTATAGTTTTGTTATACTTCACCTCTTGCCATATTAACCAATATTTAATATTGTTGGGTACCTAACCGGGAGAGAACTAAAAAAATAATGTGGTGTTCCGTCAATATGCAACTCGTTGCATATTGAGCTCCACTTAATTTGTAGAATTTGCTTGTGCACTTTGCCATGCCATGCTTCATTAAACCGGACATGCATCTTACATGATTGTGCATCATGCCATGCTTATGTGGTGGTTGTTTACTATGTTGTTTGCTTTTTTCCGGTGTTGCTTCTTCGGGTTAGTTCCGATAACGCCGCGTTTGTGAGGACCCGTTCGTCTACGTCCATTTGTCTTCTTCATGGACTCGTTCTTCTTCCTTATGGTATTTCAGGCAAGATGATCATACCCTCGAAATCACTTCTATCTTTGCTTGCTAGTTGCTCGCTCTTTTGTTATGCATATGCTGCGATACCTACCACTTGCTTATCATGCCACCCATATTTTTGAACCCAACCTCTAACCCACCTTGTCCTAGCAAACCGTTGATTGGCTATGTTACCGCTTTGCTCAGCCCCTCTTATAGCGTTGTTAGTTGCAGGTGAAGATTGAAGTTTGTTCCTTGTTGGAACATGGAGATGTTGTTCCTTGTTGGAACATGTTTTACTTGTTGGGATATCACAATATATCTTATTTAATTAATGCATCTATATACTTGGTAAAGGGTGGAAGGCTCGGCCTTATGCCTGGTGCTTTCTTCCACTCTTGCCGCCCCTAGTTTCCGTCATATCGGTGTTATGTTCCCGGATTTTGCGTTCCTTACGTGGTTGGGTTATAATGGGAACCCCTTGACAGTTCGCTTTGAATAAAACTCCTCCAGCAAGGCCCAACCTTGGTTTTACCATTCGCCACCTAGCCTTTTTCCCTTGGGAGTCGCACATCCCGAGGGTCATCTTTATTTTAACCCCCCCCCCCCGGGCCAGTGCTTGTCTAAGTGTTGGTCCACACTAGAGCCCCTTGCAGCGCCACCTCGGGGAAACTCGAGGGCTGGTTTTAGTTGTACGGATTGCTTATCCGGTGTTGCCCTGAGAACGAGATATGTGCAGCTCCTATCGGGATGTCGGTGCATCGGGTGGTCTTGCTGGACTTGTTTTACCATTGTCGAGGATGTCTTGTAACCGGGATTCCGAGCCTGATTGGGTCTTCCCACTAGAAGGAATATCCTTCATTGACCGTGAGAGCTTGTGATGGGCTAAGTTGGGACACCCCTGCAGGCTTTTGAACTTTCGAAAGCCGTGCCCGCGGTTATGGGCAGATGGGAATTTGTTAATGTCCGGTTGTAGAAAACCTGAAGTTGACCTTAATTAAAATACATCAACCATGTGTGTTACCGCGATGGTCTCTTCTCGGCGGGGTCCGGGAAGTGAACACGGTGTTGGAGTAATGCTTGACGTAGGTTATTCTAGGATCACTTCTTGATCATAGTTGTTCGACCGTGCTTTTGCCTTCTCTTCTCGCTCTCTTTTGCGTATGTTAGCCACCATATATGCTAGTCGCTTGCTGCAGCTCCACCTCATACCCTTTTACCCTTCCTATAAGCTTAAATAGTCTTGATCGCGAGGGTGTGAGATTGCTGAGTCCCCGTGACTCATAGATACTTCCAAACCAGCTTGCAGGTGCCGAGGTTACCGTGCAGATGACGCAACCAAGCTCAGGAGGAGCTCGATGAAGATCTTGTCCTTTGTGTTGTTTCGTTCTAGTTGATCAGTAGTGGAGCCCAGTTGGGGTCGTTCGGGGACCTTGTCGCATTGGGGGTTCTTCTTTTATTTTCGTTCCATAGTCGGACCTTGAGTGTATTTGGATGACGTAATGCTTTATTCATGTATTGTGTGAAGTGGCGATTGTAAGCCAACCATGTACCTTTTTCCCTTATGTATTACATGCGTTGTGTGAAGATTACCTCACTTGCGACATTGCTTTCAATGCGGTTATGCCTCTAAGTCGTGCTTCGACACGTGGGAGATATAGCCGCATCGAGGGCGTTACAAGTTGGTAATCAGAGCCTTCCCTGACCTTAGGAGCCCCCACTGCTTGATCGAATTAGCTGCCGTTGTTGAGTCTAGAAAAAATGTTTTGAGTCATTAGGAATTATATATCGGAGAGTTTAGGAATTCTTTTTACTCCCCAGTCCCTTCATCGCTCTGGTAAGGCATCCTGACGTAGAGTTTTGACTATTCTCTTCTCAAATATCACAAAAAAAATTTAGGATCACGCGGGTATCTTGTAATTGTTCCGATGGTTTTGTGACGAGAACATTGTTCTTGGTGCCTCCTGTCATTTAGGGGTTGCGGCAGTGTCCCGGGGAGTTGAGCTCCGAGGTGTTGTCGTCACAATTTTATCGTTGCAGTTCTGGAATACCTAAGATTAGTTTCGCCGACATCGAAAATTTCTTTTATGCAGTTGTTGGTGAGATAACCTCGACGCCACCCAGTACTGGGGTGGGAGTTCGGGAGTATTGCCATAGCTTGTATAACGGATGCTTTTCGAAGGTTGAGTAAGATGATTTCCGAAGGTTTCTTGGTTATGTGTTGAAGGATGGATACAGCTGGATGTAGGATTTGCTAGTTTGGGTGAGATATTATGCTTCCCCTGTATCCCCAACACCTGATTGCATAACCGGAAAATTTCGGGAGTTTATAAGTGGGAATTCAAGTAGCTCTTAGGATATCTTTCCGACAGATGTATGATATGAAATTGGGGTTCGACGTCTAGTGGTCCGCCTATTCACGGCCGGTTTTACAGTGGTCTCGTTGTGTCTTAAAGAGTCCTTGGCTATGCTGACTCGGGGACGCTTCATATGTCATGTGCACTGCCTTGTACATGATGGTGCTGTACGATCGAGCCTGTGTAGGCCCCACCACAAAAACTTCGGATGAAATCTCTACCATATGTTTGTTCCGCTTATTCTGCAAGCCAATCCTTTGTTTTGTTTTTCAGTTGTGGTATTCAAGTTGCTTCAATGTCAAGTGTTGATTCCATACCTTTTCTAAGCGGTGTTCTCATATTTCTATGTCAATACTAATCCTTCATGATAATCGAGATTGTCATGTCAATCCTTTTCAACCGGTGTGTTTTCTCCTCAAGCGGTTCCATTCATTTTCAACGTCCGCAAGATCAATTATCAGTTCTTCTCAACGGTGTCATTTTCATCCGTCTCCAAATTGTCTTTGTTTTTCCCGCCCGCCCACCCTTTTTCCTTAAGGACTCAGATGTCTTAATCAAGTATCCTTTTATTCTTGTGAAGTCTCTCCATTCTTTTATGTCAATGTTCTTATCCGTTGTTTCTCACGAAGATGCCAACGAAGCTTCAAGTTCGTCACTCTTCACTCATTTTCTTTTCCGGTGGTTCCAATTCAAGCTTTCGATGTTGATCATATTCTTTTCTGTATTTCAAATGCTTTTCTCGTGCCGGTGCACCTCATAGCCATTCATTTCTCCCTTTTCGTTTGTTCCGGAGTGCTCAAGATATCTCGAAGATTCGTGTTTTCCACTCTTCTTTCGTTCAAGCTCTTTCGAGGATGTCCCCTCATTCAAGTCATTTAATTCAACCGGTGCTTTCTCTCTCTTGAATCGTTCAACGGTGTTTCTTTTGAGTGGGCCCTAACCCACAGGTCTTTTCCCAGGATTTTACCTGACTCTTATAATCTTTCCGGAGTTATTCTGTAATTCTTTTCCAAGTTTGACATAAGAATGAATTATCATCAGTCAAATGCCTTTCTCCAAGATCTTTCAAATTCTTTTCATCTTTGACTCAACCTTTTCTATTTGGCATTCCGGAGTGCATCAACAATTCATGGTGGTGTTTCTCGTCGTCATTCTCAGGTTTTGAAGAACGAAGAAGACTTTTCCTCCATATCTATCCGTTCTCTCTGAGATTCGTGATTCTAGCGTGTTGCCATCCTCTCATAATTATTTTCGATTGTGGGAATTCTTTTCACCTATCCGGAGCAATTCAAGAGTCTTCTCAGTTTGTTATCCGGAGTCCATCAATTCAGGTTTATTCATTCTCAGCTGTCAGTTATCATTCTCCTATCTTATCGGTGCATCGTTCAAGTGATCTCTAATCAGTTTGTGATCCCTTGGTTCTCTTGTATCTAAAATCTCTCAAGTATCTCCGTCCATTTCATAATTATTCCCGGTGTTCCTTTATTTTTCCTTCGTTCGTTTTCAATTCTTACCGGTGGCTCGCTCAAGATTTCTATTCCTTTGTTATTGTATTGATTCATTCGTTATTTCTATCCTACCGGTGGTTCGTTCAATATTTTCCCAAGTTGGCGCTATATCTATCTTAATCCTTTCTACGAGAATAAGTAGTGTGCCAAATCCATTGATTGTCATCAATTTAATTGGTGAAGGATACGCATAACGTAATTCTTATTCTTGCTTCATACAAGTGATTAATTCTTTATTCCGGAGGCTCATCAAATTCTCGGTTTCACTTGATTCATTTTTCTTTCCCGGAGTCCCAAGCTCTCGCAATTATATCACCACGGAGATTTATCTAAATCTTTACAAGGTTCAAACTTGTGTTCTCAACTACCCTTTCTTTCTGTTTGATAATTCTTTTGTTTAACGAAGTTCTTCATGAAGGTTCTACATGATGTTTCATAAAGGATTTAATTCCTTCTCGAAGTGTTCTTCAAGATTATTTTCTGAGGAGTTCAAGCATTCTTCATCTTGCAATCCGGAGTGCAATTCGTTCTACCGTATCATTGGAGGTGGTTTTACATCATTCTTGATAATTTTCCTTCGTGTTTCATGATTCACAAGTTATCAAGTATGAGATATTTTAAATCCATCAACCTCTTCGTTGGAGTTATCTTGGGTTATATTTCACCTAAAGCTTTTCCTAAGGATTGTTGCTATTATGGTGCTTATAAATGACCCAAGTTCTTCAATTATCCTCCCGGTGATATAGTTTCTCGTCTCCTTGTTCATATCAATCCAATTCTTTTCCCGTGAGTGGCAGGTTATCACCTCTAGTTTCGAGATGTTTTTCTATAAGCCCACTACAAGCTTACTCTTTTCGTTGTTGGTTTTCCAACAATTCTGTTCAACCTTTCTCCTAAAGATGCCTTTTCAAGCTCTTTTGTGGCAGAAGTTGGCATTTTCTTCTCCTTTCTCCTATCTCAATTATCTTTCTTCTATTCTTTTGTTACAGAGGCATTGTGATGTTGCTCTCTTCTACCCATCTTCTTGTTTTGTCATGATAGTGTTTTTTTCTTTGCTGATCCATTCAACCGGAGTGTCGTGTTTTCTTTTGAGCTCTCTCATCTTATCAAATTTTGCACCCCTTCTCAACCGGAGTGATGTCCAAATTATATCATTCTTATTCCTTCTCTATCTCGTTTTAACCGGAGTGTTGTGCCCTCTGCTCAAGTTCTTTTCATCTAATCAAGTTCCTTATCACTTTTCAACCGGAGTGCTGCCCGAATTTGTTCTTCCTTGTTACTCTTCCCTACCGGAGTGCTTTCAATTTTGTTCTTCTTCGTTGCTTTCTTTCTTTCTATTTGTTCAACCTCTCAAGGTTCGTGGTTTCACTCGTTTGTCAAAGAAGCTACTTAGTTTTACCTCTTCTCTTTCTCTTCCGTTTTTCCCTCCGGTGCCATCCTAGATCTCGGGACGAGATCCTCTCGTAGTGGTGGAGTGTTGTGACGCCCCGAGACCGATGCTCGAGAAGACTTCCATGTGTTCCGGGTTTCGCCGTGTGTTTCATTTGTGCCCGCCCTTTTATTTGTGCATTGCATCATGTCATCATGTCATTTCTTTTCTTAACTCAACTAATTAAATTGCATGGATCTTCGATCCATTTAAATCGAGGGATATTCACTATGGTGATTACTCTTTAAAACATATCCACCCGATAATAGGGAGCTATGTTAAATATTTCTTTAATTTGCAATTCACCATAACACACTTGCAAAATACCAATGCTTTAGTCATCACGTCTCTTGGCTTTTAACTTTGCCCATAAATTCTTTCATCATTTCCCGGAGCTCCACCAAAAATCCGAACATTTTTTGGACCTTCCTAACCCTCACTTCCTATTCGAACCATTTGAATTTAAATCAAATGAGTTTGAATTTAAACTTTCAAAAATGCCCACTCCATTTTTCTTGGAACATGCGCATTTATGCGAGTCTGGGAAATTTATTCCCGTGCTCAAATTCTTCCTCTAACATTCTCTTTTCTCTTTTCCTTTCTCTTATTGTTCTCTGTTTTTGTAAAGAGAAGAATTAAGAGGGAAGAGAGAAGCCTAGCCAGCCTGGCCATTTGGGCCTGCAGCAGCCCCGTCCCACCAGTGGCCCAAGGCCCAGCCGGCCTCTGTTTAACTAACCCTAACCTAGCGAGCCCCGATCCTCTCTCCCCCCTTCGTTTCCTCCTAGCGCCGCCAGGAGAGCCTCACGCTCGATCTCCCCGTTCTTTCCCCTCCCGCAGCGCCACACGCACACATGCACAGGGCTGCGCCCGATCCCCATCTCTCCCTCCTCACGCTCTCTTCCTCGTGCCGCCCGACACCGAACGCCTCCTCCTTGCTGCCTCGCATGTCCCGTGCAGGAACTCCGCCGGCCGCTCCTTCCCGGCCTCGGCCTTGTCCCCGACTGCCCAGGCCGGAGTTTCCACCCCTGCACCTTGGACAGGAGGTCCCCCTCGTCCGCCCACCTTCGTCCTTGTCCGCGCGCAGAGGAGCATGCCCACCGAGCTCCATCGCGCCCCCGCACCCTCAAGTGCCTCGCGCCCCTAGTCGTCCCTGTTTGTTCGTCGCGACACCAAGCCAGCAGGACTCCCGGCATCGGTGAACCCCGCTCATCGTCGTCTTGCTTCGCTGGAGGAGAGGGCCAGCATCGTCCCCATGCCCCTCGCTCGCGCCAGGACTCGTCATCGCCGCCGATTGAGTTCCTCACTGAACCCCGCTTGTCGGTGTCCCGTTCCCATCTGGATCGAGAGGATCCCGTCGCCTGTTGCTGGCTCCTCGCGGGGTTTCGAGAGCTGCTGCTCGCGTGGGCCGCTGCCCTGCCAAGACGAAGATTGCCCTGTACCGTTGCCTCGCTGGACCGTCGAGATCGTCTCGGATTGCGCCAAGTACACGGGAGGCCTGTGTGTTTTTTGTTGCTTCATACCCATTGAATCGTCAAGGCCTCTGCTCGACTCCGTGTTCAACTACACGGTGAGACGCCAAGTACCACGACTATAGTCGTTGCCCCGAGGACACCGAGTACGACTACACACGACGATGCACCAAGTACCTCTTCCCATGACCCGAGAACGTCTACGACCCGTGTACAACTACCGTCGCCAAGACCTGGATCGACAAGCACCACCCCCATCAAGTACTACTACAAACCCGGAGAATTCGGATGCATCAAGTCCCCGAGGAGACCCGTTTTTCATCAAGTTCGACTACCGTAGCGCCGAAGACCTTGGATGCTCGAACGAGTACCGAACGAAACGCCAAGTACCACTATCGTCGAGTACGACTACTTCCGCGATGATACGAGAACAACTACCATCGACCCTCGAAGCCTCCATGGACGTCAAGTCCCTCGTCGTGATCCCGAACATCTACAGAAAATTGTGCAACTAAGAACATGAACGACTACCGCCGCCAAGATCACGAGTACCTCTACCGTCGTCATGTACCCCAACTTCCACTACGAATGTCCCGAGAACGTCTACTTCCTCTACTTGGCACCGAACGAGAACCGTCTCATTTACACACGCTTCGAAGGTATAACCATCGAGACGACATCCGTGATCGAATGCTTGCGATGTTTGAGATGCTCATGTTCGAACCGTGTTCGAATTGTCGATGCACGTTGCCCCTCTTTTGCCTTGTTACCGTCGTCTCATGGGACACTCGGAATCTGGGAGCGCCCCACCATCTTTTGCACGCATACGCACATTTCTCCTTTGCATCGGTATCTCACTCGAGTTACCGGAACCGGAACGTTGCTGTGGCACCATTTCGTTATCGTTGCTATGGCACCCCTTTTGTTTCCGCCACGATGACAAATGCTTATTAATGCTCTTGTCAACTTTTAATAAAATTGCATAAACTTGAACATGCCATCCGCATCATGTTAACAACTTTATGTATATAATTGTTGTTGCACCAAATTGATATATGCATATGGGGATTTACCGGATTTGTTGTTGGTTATATCCGGCCTCATTTAAATTGTTAGATGGTATAGTTTTGTTATACTTCACCTCTTGCCATATTAACCAACTTTTAATATTGTTGGGTACCTAACCGGGAGAGAACTAAATAATTAATGTGGTGTTCCGTCAATATGCAACTCATTGCATATTGAGCTCCACTTAATTTGTAGAATTTGTTTGTGCACTTTGCCATGCCATGCTTCATTAAACCGGACATGCATCATACATGATTGTGCATCCTGCCATGCTTATGTGGTGGTTGTTTACTATGTTGTTTGCTTTTTTCCGGTGTTGCTTCTTCGGGTTAGTTCCGATAACGTCGCGTTTGTGAGGACCCGTTCGTCTACGTCCGTTTGTCTTCTTCATGGACTCGTTCTTCTTCCTTGCTGGATTTCAGGCAAGATGATCATACCCTCGAAATCACTTCTATCTTTGCTTGCTAGTTGCTCGCTCTTTTGCTATGCCCATGCTGCGATACCTACCACTTGCTTATCATGCCACCCATATTGTTGAACCCAACCTCTAACCCACCTTGTCCTAGCAAACCGTTGATTGGCTATGTTACTGCTTTGCTCAGCCCCTCTTATAGCATTGTTAGTTGCAGGTGAAGATTGAAGTTTGTTCCTTGTTGGAACATGGAGATGTTGTTCCTTGTTGGAACATGTTTTACTTGTTGGGATATCACAATATATCTTATTTAATTAATGCATCTATATACTTGGTAAAGGGTGGAAGGCTCGGCCTTATGCCTGGTGTTTTGTTCCACTCTTGCCGCCCTAGTTTCCATCATATCGGTGTTATGTTCTCGGATTTTGCGTTCCTTACGCGGTTGGGTTATAATGGGAACCCCTTGACAGTTCTCTTTGAATAAAACTCCTCCATCAAGGCTCAACCTTGGTTTTACCATTCGCCACCTAGCCTTTTTCCCTTGGGAGTCGCACATCCCGAGGGTCATCTTTATTTTAACCCCCCCGGGCCAGTGCTTGTCTAAGTGTTGGTCCAAACTGGAGCCCCTTGCAGTGACACCTCGGGGAAACTCGAGGGCTGGTTTTAGTTGTACAGATTGCTTATCCGGTGTTGCCCTGAGAACGAGATATGTGCAGCTCCTATTGGGATGTCGGCGCATCGGGTGGTCTTGCTGGACTTGTTTTACCATTGTCGAGGATGTCTTGTAACCGGGATTCCGAGCCTGATCGGGTCTTCTCGCTAGAAGGAATATCCTTCGTTGACCGTGAGAGCTTGTGATAGGCTAAGTTGGGACACCCCTGCAGGGTTTTGAACTTTCGAAAGCCGTGCCCGCGGTTATGGGCAGATGGGAATTTGTTAATGTCCGGTTGTACAAAACCTGAAGTTGACCTTAATTAAAATACATCAACCGCGTGTGTTACCGTGATGGTCTCTTCTCGGCGGGGTCTGGGAAGTGAACACGGTGTTGGAGTAATGCTTGACGTAGGTTATTCTAGGATCACTTCTTGATCATAGTTGTTCGACCGTGCTTTTGCCTGCTCTTCTCGCTCTCTTTTGCGTATGTTAGCCACCATATATGCTAGTCGCTTGCTGCAGCTCCACCTCATACCCTTTTACCCTTCCTATAAGCTTAAATAGTCTTGATCGCGAGGGTGTGAGATTGTTGAGTCCCCGTGACTCACAGATACTTCCAAACCAGCTTGCAGGTGCCGAGGTTACCGTGCAGATGATGCAACCAAGCTCAGGAGGAGCTCGATGAAGATCTTGTCCTTTGTGTTGTTTCATTCTAGTTGATCAGTAGTGGAGCCCAGTTGGGGTCGTTCGGGGACCTTGTCGCATTTGGGGTTCTTCTTTTATTTTGGTTCCGTAGTCGGACCTTGAGTGTATTTGGATGATGTAATGCTTTATTCATGTATTGTGTGAAGTGGCGATTGTAAGCCAACTATGTACCTTTTTCCCTTATGTATTACATGGGTTGTGTGAAGATTACCTCACTTGCGACATTGCTTTCAATGCGGTTATGCCTCTAAGTCGTGCTTCGACACGTGGGAGATATAGCCGCATCGAGGGCATTACATCATGCAAAAGCATCACATACCGCATCCCGCATATCATACCATGTTCGTGTGTTGGTTGTTTACTATGTTGTGTGCTTCTTTCCGGTGTTTGCTTCTTCGGGTTGGTTCCGATAACGTCGCGTTTGTGAGGACCCGTTCGACTACGTCCGTTTGTCTTCTTCATGGACTCGTTCTTCTTCCTTGCGGGATCTCAGGCAAGATGACCATACCCTCGAAATCACTTCTATCTTTGCTTGCTAAATGCTCGCTCTTTTGCTATGCCTATGCTGCGATACCTACCACTTGCTTATGATGCCTCCCATATTGTTAAGCCAAGTCTCTAACCCACCTTGTCCTAGCAAACCGTTGTTTGGCTATGTTACCGCTTTGCTCAGCCCCTCTTATAGCGTTGTTAGTTGTAGGTGAAGATTGGAGTTTGTTCCATGTTGGAACATGGATATTTTGTTGGGATATCACAATATCTCTTATTTAATTACTGCATCTATATACTTGGTAAAGGGTGGAAGGCTCGGCCTTATTCCTGGTGTTTTGTTCCACTCTTGCCGCCCTAGTTTCCGTCATATCGGTGTTATGTTCCCGGATTTTGCGTTCCTTACGCGGTTGGGTTATAATGGGAACCCTTTGACAGTTCGCCTTGAATAAAACTCCTCCAGCAATGCCCAACCTTGGTTTTACCATTTGCCACCTAGCCTTTTCTTTCCCTTGGGTTCTACAGACTCAAGGGCCATCATTATTTTAACCCCCCCCGGGTCAGTGCTCCTCTGAGTGTTGGTCCAACCTGTCAGCCGCTGGTGGCCACCAGGGGCAACTCTGGGCTGTCCTATCGGAAGTTTGGACAATCTGAGTGTGCCCTGAGAACGAGATATGTGCAACTCCTATCGGGATTTGTCGGCACATTCGGGCGGTGTTGCTGGACTTGTTTTACCATTGTCGAGGATGTCTTGTAACCTGGATGCCGAGTCTAATCGGAATGTCTTGGGAGAAGGAATATCCTTCGTTGACCGTGAGAGCTTGTGATGGGCTAAATTGGGACACCCCTGCAGGGATTTGAACTTTCGAAAGCCGTGCCCATGGTTATGGGCAGATGGAAATTTGTTAATGTCCGGTTGTAGAAAACCTGAAGTTGACCTTAATTAAAATACATCAACCGCGTGTGTAACCGTGATGGTCTCTTTCCGGCGGAGTCCGGGAAGTGAACACGGTGTTGGAGTAATGCTTGACGTAGGTTGTTCTAGGATCACTTCTTGATCATAGATTCTCGAACGTGCTTTGCCTTCTCTTCTCGCTCTCATTTGCGTATGTTTAGCCACCATATATGCTAGTCGCTTGCTGCAGCTCCACCTCATACCTTTTACCCTATCTATAAGCTTAAATAGTCTTGATCGCGAGGGTGTGAGATTGCTGAGTCCCCGTGACTCACAGATACTTCAAAAACCAGCTTGCAGGTGCCGATGAAACCGTACCGGTGACGCAACCATGCTCAAGGAGGAGCTCGAAGAAGATCTTGTCCTTTGTGTTGTTTCGTTCTAGTTGATCAGTAGTGGAGCCCAGTTGGGGTCGATCGGGTATTTATGTAGCATTTGGGGTAGTCTTATTTTATTTTGGGTTCCGTAGTCGGACCTTGTTTGTATCCGGTTGATGTAATGCTTTATTCATGTAATTGTGTGAAGTGGTGATTGTACGCCAACTATGTATCTCTTTCCCTTATGCATTACATGGGTTGTGTGAAGATTACCTCACTTGCGACATTGCTTTCAATGCGGTTATGCCTCTAAGTCGTGCTTCGACACGTGGAAGATATAACCGCATCGAGGGCGTTACAAGTTGGTATCAGAGCCTTCCCTGACGTTAGGAGCCCCCTGCTTGATCGAATCGCTGGCGTTGTTGAGTCTAGAAAAATGTTTTGAGTCATTTAGGAATTATATATCGGAGAGTTAGGAATTCTTCTTACTCCTCAGTCCCTTCGTCGCTCTGGTGAGGCATCCTGACGTAGAGTTTTGACTCTTCTCTTCTCATATTTCACGAAAAAAATTTAGGATCACGCGGGTATCTTGGAATCGTTCCGATGGTTTTGTGACGAGAACATTGTTCTTGGTGCCTCCTGACATTTAGGGGTTGTGGCAGTGTTCCGGGGAGTTGAGCTGCGAGGTGTTGTCGTCACAATTTTATCGTTGCAGTTCTGGAATACCTGAGTTTAGTTTCGCCGACATTGAAAATCTCTTTTATGCAGTTGTTGGTGAGATAACCTCGATGCCACCCAGTACTGGGGCGGGAGTTCGGGAGTATTTCCATAACTCGTATAACGGATGCTTTTCGAAGGTTGAGGTAAACGATTTCCGAAGGTTTCTTGGTTATGTGTTAAAGGATGGATACAGCTGGATGTAGGATTTGTTAGTTTTGGGTGAGATATTATGCTTCCCCTGTATCCCCAACACCTGTTTGCATAACCGGTAAGTTTTGGGAGTTTATAAGTGGGAATTCAAGTAGCTCTTAGGATATCTTTCTGACGGATATATGATATGAAATTGGGGTTCGACGTCTAGTGGTCCGCCTATCCACGGTTGGTTTTACAGTGGTCTCGTTGTGTCTTAAAGAGTCCTTGGCTATGCCGACTCGGGGACGCTTCATATGTCATGTGCACTGCCTTGTACATGATGGTGCTGTACGATTGAGCCCGTGTAGGCCCCACCACGAAAACTTCGGACACAATCTCTATCATATGTTTGTTCCGGCTTATTCTGCAAGCCAATCCTTCATTTTGTTTTGAGTTGTGGTATTCGAGTTGCTTCAATGTCAAATGTTGATTCCATACCTTTTATAAGTGGTGTTCTCGTATTCCTACGGGAGTACTTATCCTTCATGATAATCGACATTGTCATGTCAATTCTTTTTCAACCGGTGTGTTTTCTCTTTAAGCGGATCTGTTCAGTCTCAACATCCGCAAGATTCAATCTCAGCTTTCTCAACGTTGTTTGCTTCATCCGTCCCAAGTTGTCTTTGTTTTCCCCGCCCTCCCACCCTTTTACTTCAAGGAATCAGAATTCTAAATCAACTATCCATTTTATTCATGTGAAGTCTCTTCATCCTTTTCTTTCAAGTTTCGATCCGGTGATTTATCGTGGAGATTCTAACGGAGCTTCAAGTTCATCTTTCGTCATTCTTTTTCTTCTCCGGTGGATTTAAGTCAAGCTTTGTTGATCATATTCTTTTCCTCGTTTCAAATGCTTTTCTCATGCCGGTGCTTCAAATAATCTTTCACCTTTCGCTATTCTTTTTGTTCCGGATTGTTGAAGATATCTCGAGGTTGTTATCTCAATTTCAAGCCATTTAATTCAACCAGTGCTATCTCTCTTTTAAGTCATTTCAACGGTGTTTTCTTTTGAGTGGGCCCTAACCCACAGGTCTTTTCCCAGGATCTTACCTAACTCTTCTATTTTTCCCGAAGCTATCCTAAATTCTTTTTAAAGTTTGACGTAAGAATGAATTATCATCAGTCAGATGGTTTCTCCAAGATCTTTCAAATTCTTTTCATCGTTGGCTCAACCTTCCATTTTTCATCCTGGAGTATCTCAACAATCTGGTGCTGTCTCTCATCGTCATTCTCAGATTTTGAAGACCGAAGAAGAGTTTCTTTTAAATCTTGCCCCATTCTCTACCATCCTCCCATAATTGTTTCGGTTGTTAGAATTTCTTTTCACCCATCCGGAGTAATTCAGAGTATTTTCAGTTTGATTCTCCGAAGGCCATCATCTCAGAATTATTCATTCTAGCTTTCAGCTTTCATTCTCGAAATCTTACCGGTGCATCGATCAAATATCCTCTAATCTGCTCGTGTTCTCTTTGTTCTATGGTATCTAAATTCTGTTAAGTATTTTCATTCGTTTTCTAATTTTTCCCGGTGTCTCTTTATCTTTTCTTCAAACGTTTTCAATTCTTACGGTGGTTCGTGCAAGATTACTCTTTTTTCGTTATCATATCAATTCATTCATTGTTTGGATTCCACCGGTGTTTCATTGAAGACCTTCTCAAGTTGGCGCGATATCTATCTTAATCCTTTCTTCGAGAATAAGTAGTATGCCAAATCTGTTGCTTGTCATCAATTTAAATTGGTGAAGGATAAGCATAATGTAATTCTTATTCTTGTTTCATCGAGTGAACTCAATCCCCTATTCCGGAGGCTCATCAAATGCCTGATTTCAATTGTTCATCTTCTATTTTTCCCGGAGTTCCAATCTTTTTCAACTATCTCACCACGGAGATTCATCTAAATCGGTACAAGGATTCACCTTGTGTTTTCAACCTATTTTTCCTTCCGTTTGATCATCCCTTTGTTACCGGAGTTCTTCATGAAGGTTCTACATGATGGTTTCATCAAGGGTTTAATTTCCTTCTCGAAGTGTTCATCAAGATTCTTTTCAGAGGAGCTCAAGTATTCTTCATCTTGCTATCCGGAGTGCAGTTCTTTCTACCTTATCACTGGAGGTGGTATTATGTCATTCTTGAGAATTTGAGTTCAGGTTTCATGATTCACAAGTTATCAAGAATGAGTTATTTTTAAATCCATCAATCTCGTCATTTGAGTTACCTTGGGTTATATTTCACATAAAGCCTTCCCTAAAGGATTGTTGTTATTTATGGTGCCTATAAATGACGCAAGCTCTTCATTTATCCTCCCGGGGGAATAAGTTTCTCGTCTTCTTGTCCATATCAATCCAATCTATTGTTTCCATTGGTGGCAGAATTTCACCGCATTGTTTTGAGATGTTCTCCATAAGCCCACTACAAGCTCATCTTTTCGTTGTTGGTGTTCCAACAACTCCGTTCGACCCTTCTCATTAAGCTGCCTTTTCAAGCTATTTTGTGGCAAAAGTTGGCATTTTCTTCTCCACTCTCCTATTTCAATTATCTATCTTCTATTCTTTCGTTCCAGATGCATTGCGATGTTGTTCTTCCTTGTTCCTCTTTTGTAACGGAGTGTTTTCAACTTCGTTCATCTTCGTTGGACTCTTTTCTCGAAATGGCTTAACCTTTTCAAGGTTCTTTGGTTTCACTCATTGGTCAAAGAAGCAACTTAGTTTTACCTCTTCTCTTTCTCTTCCGTTTTCCCTCCGGTGCCATTCTAGATCTCGGGACGAGATCCTCTCATAGTGGTGGAGTGTTGTAACGCCCCGAGACCGATGTGCCAGGTGTCCTCCAGGTTTTCGTTGTTGTTGTGTTGTCATTGCTTGTGTGTCATGCATTGCATATCATGTCATCATGTGAATTTCATTTGCCTACATGTTCGTCTCATGCATCCGAGCATTTTCCCTGTTGTCCGTTTTGCAATCCGGCGCTCCTATGTCACCCGGTGTTCCTTTCTACCTCTTTTCATGTGCGGGCGTTAAACGTTTTCGGATTGGACCGAGACTTGTCATGCGGCCTTGGTTTACTTCCGGTAGACCGCCTGTCAAGTTTCATGCCATTTGGACTTCGTTTGATACTCCAACGGTTAACCGAGGGACCGAGAAGGCCTCATCTGTGTTGCAGCCCAACACCCCTCCAAAGTGGCCCAAACCCCACCTAAACCTCCTCCATCATCTCGGTCGTTCGATCACGATCGCGTGGCCGAAAACCGCACCTCATTTGGACTCTCCTAGCTCCCTCTACCTATAAATATGTGGCCTCCCCCGAAATTTCGCGGACGAAACCCTAGATCCATCTTCCCCGTGCCGCCGGACATGTCCAGCCGACCCCTCAGCCAATCCGGATCTGCCATGTGTCCTCTCCGCGCCTTCCGCCGCCGCCACCCGAGGAGGACCCCACGCGCGCCGCCGCCGTCTACTCCGCTTTCGGCCGCCGGAGACGTGCCGGCCACCACCGCCTACCACTGGACGACGCCCGCCGCCGCCGCTGAGGCTGTGCCTCCCCCGCGCCGCCATCCAAGCTTGTCACACCGCCGCCCTAGCGCATAGCCGCCTTCGCCGCTCTCCTGTCGTTGCGCCTCCGTCGCCAGGGCGCCACCTCCGCCGCACAGCTCCCGCTCGCCGGCCGGAGCTCGCCGCAGGCCGGCTCCCGCGGCCCCCCGTGCCTCCAGATCCGCCCGAGGGGCCCGGACCCGCCGCCCGCCTCAAGATCCGGTAGGGGAGAGGCCGGGTTCGCCTCCCCGCCGTCTTCTTTGACCTCACCGGAGACATCGGTTCGCGTGCGCCGACTGCTATAGTAAACCCTAGATCTAACCGGGGTTGACTTTTTCCCTCTCTCCCAAATATTTGTAGCATTTTTCCGCATGTCATAACTTTGCATCCGTAGCTCCGATTCGTGTGTGTAGCATATCAAAATGTTCGTCTCGACGAGTACATCATTTCATCTCACTGCGTCATTTTCATTTGAGCTCATCTTCATGCCCGAAATGCTGTTGGAAGAGGGCTATGTGATGAAATTGTCAGATCTATTTCAGCAAATGGCCTTTTGTCATTTTTTCCATGATTAATGTGTGCATGCTATGACCCTGAACTCTACATGTGTTTTGTTATATGCCATGCCATCTTTACAGATGTGCTTGCCATGTATTTTTGTGATATTTGTGGTGACTAGCACAAGCATGCAAAGTAGCGTAATCGGTAATGCTGATTTCAGGGACTTAGAATTTCACTAAGTCCTTGTCCTGATTTTGTTGTTATGTCATATGTTCATGTTGTTTCGTAGTGATCTGTGCCTCTTTTGAGGATGATCAGTAAGGGTGTTTTTGTTGGGGAACGTTGCAGAAAACAAAAATTTTCCTACGGTTTCACCAAGATCCATCTAGGAGTTCATCTAGCAACGAGTGATTGGATTTCATCTACATACCTTTGTAGATCACGCGTGGAAGTGTTCAAAAAACGGGGATGAGGAAGGCGTACTCGATGTGATCCAAATCACCGGAGATCTTAGCGCCGAACGGACGGCACCTCCGCGTTCAACACATGTACGGTCAGCGTAACGTCTCCTTCTTCTTGATCCAGCAAGGGGGAAGGAGAGGTTGAGGAAGATGGCTCCAGCAGCAGCACGACGGCGTGGTGGTGGTGGAGCTGCAGTACTCCGGCAGGGCTTCGCCAAGCACTATGGAGGAGGAGGATGTGTTGGAGAGGGAGAGGGAGGCACCAAAGATGTGGTATGAGAGGCCCTCCTTTCCCCACTATATATAGGGAGTCCAAGGGGGGGGCGCCGGCCCTAGGAGATCCAATCTCCTAGGGGGGTGCGGCCAAGGGAGGAATCCCTCCTCCCCAAGGCACCTAGGAGGTGCCTTCCCCCTTTGGGACTCTTCCCTTCTTGAACCCTAGGCGCATGGGCCTCTTGGGGCTGGTGCCCTTGGCCCATATAGGCCAAGGCGCACCCCCTACAGCCCATGTGGCCCCCCGGGGCAGGTGGCCCTACCCAGTGGACCCCCGGGACCCTTCCGGTGGTCCCGGTACAATACCGGTGACCCCGAAACTTGTCCCGATGCCCGAAATAGCACTTCCTATATATAATTCTTTACCTCCGGACCATTCCGGAACTCCTCGTGACATTTGGGATCTCATCCGGGACTCCGAACAACATTCGGGTTACTGCATATACATATCCCTACAACCCTAGCGTCATCGAACCTTAAGTGTGTAGACCCTACGGGTTCGGGAGACATGTAGACATGACCGAGACGACTCTCCGGTCAATAACCAACAGCGGTATCTGGATACCCATGTTGGCTCCCACATGCTCCTCGATGATCTCATCGGATGAACCATGATGTCGAGGATTCAAGCAACCCCGTATACAATTCCCTTCGTCAATCGGTATGTTACTTGCCCGAGATTCGATCGTCGGTATCCCAATACCTCGTTCAATCTCGTTACCAGCAAGTCACTTTACTCGTACCGTAATGCATGATCCCGTGACCAGACACTTGGTCACTTTGAGCTCATAATGATGATGCATTACCGAGTGGGCCCAGTGATACCTCTCCGTCATACAGAGTGACAAATCCCAGTCTTGATCCGTGTCAACCCAACAGACACTTTCGGAGATACCCGTAGTATACCTTTATAGTCACCCAGTTACGTTGTGACGTTTGGTACACCCAAAGCACTCCTACGGTATCCGGGAGTTACACGATCTCATGGTCTAAGGAAAGGATACTTGACATTGGAAAACTCTAGCAAACGAACTATACGATCTTGTGCTATGTTTAGGATTGGGTCTTGTCCATCACATCATTCTCCTAATGATGTGATCTCGTTATCAATGACATCCAATGTCCATAGTTAGGAAACCATGACTATCTGTTGATCAACGAGCTAGTCAACTAGAGGCTTACTAGGGACATGTTGGTGTCTATTATTCACACATGTATTACGATTTCCGGATAACACAATTATAGCATGAATAAAGACAATTATCATGAACAAGGAAATATAATAATAATGCTTTTATTATTGCCTCTAGGGCATATTTCCAACAGTCTCCCACTTGCACTAGAGTAAATAATCTAGTTACATTGTGATGAATCGAACACCCATGGAATTTTGGTGTTGATCATGTTTTGCTCTAGGGAGAGGTTTAGTTAACGGATCTGCTACATTCAGGTCCGTGTGTACTTTACAAATATCCATGTCTCCATCTTGAACATTTTCACGAATGGAGTTGAAGCGACGCTTGATGTGCCTTGTCTTCTTGTGAAACCTGGGCTCCTTGGCAAGAGCAATAGCTCCAGTGTTGTCACAGAAGAGCTTGATCGGCCCCGACGCATTGGGTATGACTCCTAGGTCGGTGATGAACTCCTTCACCCAAATTGCTTCATGTGCTGCCTCCGAGGCTGCCATGTACTCCGCTTCACATGTAGATCCCGCCACGACGCTCTGCTTGCAACTGCACCAGCTTACTGCCCCACCATTCAAAATATACACGTATCCGGTTTGTGACTTAGAGTCATCCAGATCTGTGTCGAAGCTAGCGTCGACGTAACCCTTTACGACGAGCTCTTCGTCACCTCCATAAACGAGAAACATTTCCTTAGTCCTTTTCAGGTACTTAAGGATATTCTTGACCGCTGTCCAGTGTTCCTTGCCGGGATTACTTTGGTACCTTCCTACCAAACTTACGGCAAGGTTTACATCAGGTCTGGTACACAGCATGGCATACATAATAGAACCTATGGCTGAGGCATAGGGGATGACACTCATCTCTTCTATATCTTCTGCCGTGGTTGGACATTGAGCTGAGCTCAATTTCACACCTTGTAACACAGGCAAGAACCCCTTCTTAGACTGATCCATATTGAACTTCTTCAATATATTATCAAGGTATGTGCTTTGTGAAAGACCTATGAGGCGTCTTGATCTATCTCTGTAGATCTTGATGCCTAATATATAAGCAGCTTCTCCAAGGTCCTTCATTGAAAAACTCTTATTCAAGTAGGCCTTAATGCTGTCCAAGAGTTCTATATCATTTCCATCAAAAGTATGTCATCTACATATAATATGAGAAATGCTACAGAGCTCCCACTCACTTTCTTGTAAACACAGGCTTCTCCATAAGTCTGCGTAAACCCAAACGCTTTGCTCATCTCATCAAAGCGAATGTTCCAACTCCGAGATGCTTGCACCAGCCCATAAATCAAGCGTTGGAGCTTGCACACCTTGTCAGCATTCTTAGGATCGACAAAACCTTCCGGCTGCATCATATACAATTCTTCCTTAAGGGAACCATTAAGGAATGTCGTTTTGACGTCCATTTGCCATATTTCATAATCATAGAATGCGGCAATCGCTAACATGATTCGGATGGACTTTAGCTTCGCTACCGGTGAGAAAGTCTCATCGTAGTCAACCCCTTGAACTTGTCGATAACCCTTAGCGACAAGCCAAGCTTTATAGATGGTCACATTACCATCCGCGTCTGTCTTCTTCTTAAAGATCCATTTATTTTCTATGGCTCGCCGCTCAATGGGCAAGTCAGTCAAAGTCCATACTTTGTTTTCATACATGGATCCTATCTCAGATTTCATGGCTTCTAGCCATTTGTCGGAATCCGGGCCCGCCATCGCTTCTTCATAGTTCGAAGGTTCACCGTTGTCTAACAACATGATTTCCAAGACAGGGTTGCCGTACCACTCTGGTGCAGAACGTGTCCTTGTGGACCTTCGAATTTCAGTAGGAGCTTGATCAGAAGTATCTTGATCATCATCATTAACTTCCTCTCTAGTCGGTGCAGGCACCTCAGGAACATTTTCTTGAATTGCGCCATTTTCCGGTTCAAGAGGTAATACTTCATCAAGTTCTACTTTCCTCCCACTTACTTCTTTCGAGAGAAACTCTTTCTCCAGAAAGGATCCATTCTTGGCAACAAAGATCTTGCCTTCGGATCTGAGGTAGAAGGTATACCCAATAGTTTCTTTAGGGTATCCTATGAAGACGCATTTTTCCGATTTGGGTTCGAGCTTTTCAGGTTGAAGTTTCTTGACATAAGCATCACATCCCCAAACTTTTAGAAACGACAGCTTAGGTTTCTTCCCAAACCATAATTCAAACGGTGTCGTCTCAACGGATTTTGACGGAGCCCTATTTAAAGTGAATGCGGCAGTCTCTAAAGCATAGCCCCAAAAAGATAGCGGTAAATCGGCAAGAGACATCATAGATCATACCATATCTAATAGAGTGCGATTACGACGTTCGGACACACCATTACGCTGAGGTGTTCCAGGCGGCGTGAGCTGTGAAACTATTCCACATTTTCTTAAGTGTGTGCCAAACTCGTGACTCAAGTATTCTCCTCCATGATCTGATCGTAGGAACTTGATTTTTCTGTCACGTTGATTCTCAACCTCACTCTGAAATTCCTTGAACTTTTCAAAGGTCTCAGACTTGTGTTTCATTAAGTAGACATACCCATATCTACTTAAGTCATCAGTGAGGGTGAGAACATAACGATAGCCACCGCGAGCCTCAACACTCATTGGACCGCACACATCAGTATGTATGATTTCCAATAAGTTGGTTGCTCGCTCCATTGTTCCTGAGAATGGAGTCTTGGTCATTTTACCCATGAGGCATGGTTCGCACGTGTCAAATGATTCGTAATCAAGAGACTCTAAAAGTCCATCAGCATGGAGCTTCTTCATGCGTTTGACACCTATGTGACCAAGGCGGCAGTGCCACAAGTATGTGGAACTATCATTATCAACCTGACATCTTTTGGTACTCACACTATGAATATGTGTAGCATTACGCTCGAGATTCATTAAGAATAAACCATTTACCATCGGAGCATGACCACAAAACATATCTCTCATATAAATAGAACAACCATTATTCTCGGATTTAAATGAGTAGCCATCTCGTATTAAACGAGATCCCGATACAATGTTCATGCTCAAAGCTGGCACTAAATAACAATTATTGAGGTTTAAAACTAATCCCGTAGGTATATTAAGAGGCAGCGTGCCGACGGCGATCACATCGACATTGGAACCATTCCCGACGCGCATCGTCACCTCGTCCTTCGCCAGTCTCCGCTTATTCCGCAGCTCCTGCTTTGACTTACAAATGTGAGCAACTGCACCGGTATCAAATACCCAGGAGCTACTACGAGTATTGGTAAGGTACACATCAATTACATGTATATCACATATACCTTTCGTTTTGCCGGCCTTCTTGTCCGCTAAGTATTTGGGGTAGTTCCGCTTCTAGTGACCACTTTCCTTGCAATAAAAGCACTCTGTCTCGGGCTTGGGTCCATTCTTTGGCTTCTTCCCGGCAGCTTGCTTGCCGGGCGCAGCAACTCCCTTGCCATCCTTCTTGAAGGCTTTCTTACCCTTGCCCTTCTTGAACTTAGTGGTTTTATTCACCATAAACACTTGATGTTCCTTTTTGACTTCTACCTCTGCTGATTTCAGCATTGCAAATACTTCAGGAATGGTATTTTCCATCCCCTGCATATTGAAGTTCATCACAAAGCTCTTGTAGCTCGGTGGAAGCGACTGAAGTATTCTGTCAATGACCACGTCATCCGGGAGATTAACTCCCAGCTGAGTCAAGCGGTTATACAACCCAGACATAGTGAGTATGTGCTCACTGACAGAACTGTTTTCCTCCATCTTACAGCTGAAGAACTTGTCGGAGACTTCATATCTCTCGACCCGGGCATTAGCTTGGAAAACCATTTTCAGCTCTTCGAACATCTCATATGCTCCGTGTCTCTCAAAACGTTTTTGGAGCCCCGGCTCTAAGCTGTAAAGCATGCCGCACTGAATGAGGGAGTAGTCATCAGTACGTGCCTGCCAAGCGTTCATAACGTCTTGTTCTGCAGGGAGAACAGGTGCGTCACCTAGCGGTGCTTGTAGGACATAATCTTTCTTGGTAGCTATGAGGATGATCCTCAGGTTCCGGACCCAGTCCGTGTAGTTGCTGCCATCGTCTTTCAGCTTGGTTTTCTCTAGGAATGCGTTGAAGTTGAGGACTACGTTGGCCATTTGATCTACAAGACATATTGTAAAATTTTAGACTAAGTTCATGATAATTAAGTTCATCTAATCAAATTATTCAATGAACTCCCACTTAGATAGACATCCCTCCAGTCATCTAAGTATAACATGATCCGAGTTAACTAGGCCGTGTCCGATCATCACGTGAGACGGACTAGTCAACGTCGGTGAACATCTTCATGTTGATCGTATCTTCTATATGACTCATGCTCGACCTTTCGGTCTTCTGTGTTCCGAGGCCATGTCTGTACATGCTAGGCTCGTCAAGTCAACCTAAGTGTTTTGCATGTGTAAATCTATCTTACACTCGTTGTATGTGAATGTTAGAATCTATCACACCCGATCATCACGTGGTGCTTCGAAACAACGAACTGTCGCAATGGTGCACAGTTAGGGGGAACACTTTCTTGAAATTATTATGAGGGATCATCTTATTTACTACCGTCGTTCTAAGCAAACAAGATGAAAAACATGATAAACATCACATGCAATCAAATAATAATAGTGACATGATATGGCCAATATCACATAGCTCCTTTGATCTCCATCTTGGGGCTCCATGATCATCTTGTCACCGGCATGACACCATGATCTCCATCATCATGATCTCCATCATTGTGTCTCCATGAAGTTGCTCGCCAACTATTACTTCTACTACTATGGCTAACGCGTTTAGCAATAAAGTAAAGTAATTTACATGGCGTTTCTCAATGACACGCATGTCATACAAAAAATAAAGACAACTCCTATGGCTCCTGTCGGTTGCCATACTCATCGACATGCAAGTCGTGATTCCTATTACAATAGCATGAACATCTCATACATTACATATAGATCATTCATCATTCATCACAACTTTGGCCATATCATATCACAAAGCACTTGCTGCAAAAACAAGTTAGACGTCCTCTAATTGTTGTTGCAAGTTTTTACGTGGCTGAAATAGGGTTCTAGCAAGAACGTTTTCTTACCTACGTGAAAGCCACAACGTGGTTTGTCAACTTCTATTTACCCTTCATAAGGACCCTTTTCATCGAATCCGCTCCAACTAAAGTGGGAGAGACAGACACCCGCCAGCCACCTTTATGCAACTTGTGCATGTTAGTCGGTGGAACCGGTCTCACGTAAGCGTACGTGTAAGGTTGGTCCGGGCCGCTTCATCCCACAATACCGTTGAAGCAAGATAAGACTAGTAGCGGCAAGAAAGTTGACAACATCAACGCCCACAACAAATTGTGTTCTACTCGTGCAAGAGAACTACGCATAGACCTAGCTCATGATGCCACTGTTGGGGAACGTTGTAGAAAACAAAAATTTTCCTACGGTTTCACCAAGATCCATCTAGGAGTTCATCTAGCAACGAGTGATTGGATTGCATCTACATACCTCTGTAGATCACGCGCGGAAGCGTTCAAAGAACGGGGATGAGGAAGGCGTACTCGACGTGATCCAAATCACCGGAGATCTTAGTGCCGAACGGACGGCACCTCCGCGTTCAACACACGTACGGTCAGCGTAACGTCTCCTTCTTCTTGATCCAGCAAGGGGGAAGGAGAGGTTGAGGAAGATGGCTCCAGCAGCAGCACAACGGCGTGGTGGTGGTGGAGCTGCAGTACTCCGGCAGGGCTTCGCCAAGCACTATGGAGGAGGAGGATGTGTTGGAGAGGGAGAGGGAGGCACCAAAGATGTGGTATGAGAGGCCCTCCTTTCCCCACTATATATAGGGAGTCCAAGGGGGGGGGGGGCGCCGGCCCTAGGAGATCCAATCTCCTAGGGGGTGCGGCCAAGGGAGGAATCCCTCCTCCCCAAGGCACCTAGGAGGTGCCTTCCCCCTTTGGGACTCTTCCCTTCTTGAACCCTAGGCACATGGGCCTCTTGGGGCTGGTGCCCTTGGCCCATATAGGCCAAGGCGCACCCCCTACAGCCCATGTGCCCCCCCGGGGCAGGTGGCCCTACCCGGTGGACCCCCGGGACCCTTCCGATGGTCCCGGTACAATACCGGTGACCCCGAAACTTGTCCCGATGCCCGAAATAGCACTTCCTATATATAATTCTTTACCTCCGGACCATTCCGGAACTCCTCGTGACGTCCGGGATCTCATCCGGGACTCCGAACAACATTCGGGTTACTGCATATACATATCCCTACAACCCTAGCGTCACCGAACCTTAAGTGTGTAGACCCTACGGGTTCGGGAGACATGTAGACATGACCGAGACGACTCTCCGGTCAATAACCAACAGCGGGATCTGGATACCCATGTTGGCTCCCACATGCTCCTCGATGATCTCATCGGATGAACCACGATGTCGGGGATTCAAGCAACCCCGTATACAATTCCCTTCGTCAATCGATATGTTACTTGCCCGAGATTCGATCGTCGGTATCCCAATACCTCGTTCAATCTCGTTACCGGCAAGTCACTTTACTCGTACCGTAATGCATGATCCCGTGACCAGACACTTGGTCACTTTGAGCTCATTATGATGATGCATTACCGAGTGGGCCCAGTGATACCTCTCCGTCATACAGAGTGACAAATCCCAGTCTTGATCCGTGTCAACCCAACAGACACTTTCGGAGATACCCGTAGTATACCTTTATAGTCACCCAGTTACGTTGTGACATTTGGTACACCCAAAGCACTCCTGCGGTATCCGGGAGTTACACGATCTCATGGTCTAAGGAAAGGATACTTGACATTGGAAAACTCTAGCAAACGAACTATGCGATCTTGTGCTATGTTTAGGATTGGGTCTTGTCCATCACATCATTCTCCTAATGATGTGATCTCGTTATCAATGACATGCAATGTCCATAGTCAGGAAACCATGACTATCTGTTGATCAACGAGCTAGTCAACTAGAGGCTTACTAGGGACATGTTGGTGTCTATTATTCACACATGTATTACGATTTCCGGATAACACAATTATAGCGTGAATAAAGACAATTATCATGAACAAGGAAATATAATAATAATGCTTTTATTATTGCCTCTAGGGCATATTTCCAACAGTTTTGTTAACATTGTGGTGTTCTATCCATCCAGGTCTTTGTTTGCATTTATGGAGCACCCTAGCCTGAGTCAATCAAGCTCTACTTTTGCTATAAAGTGAATCCTGGCAGATTGTTGACATGTTTAGCGATTTTGCCGAGGATGTTGCTATTGATCCGTGCATGATATGTTGTTGTTCTTGCCATGTCTAGCTTCTATGACATGTCTTCTTGATGGGTGTATGCTTAATTTGTCATGCCATGCTTTGTAGTGAGTGCTTCGAGCTCGTAAACATGCCTACTTGTTATCTGTTTGGCCATGCTCCAATTTTTCACTAAGTCTGAATCTGTTTCTATTTTTGCCATGTTCACATGTTTGCAATTGTATTTTCTGATCCCTTTTGGCTCAAGGTCACTAAGGGACTTTTATTAAGTGCTTTGAGTAGCTTCATCTCATAACTTGCTTTGCCATGATATGTTCCTATAGCATATAGTTATCACGCTCTAAATTGTGCTTCCCGATGATAAATTCCAGACTTGTGTTAATTTCACTAAGTCTGAAACCTATTATCATTTGCACTTTTGCCATGCTTGTTTGAACCTGTTAAAGGATGAATTAGCCGTAGCTCAGTGTTCATATTTTGTCAAGCATCATGAGTGGATCTCTTCCATGTATTTTGTTGCCATGTTTGAGTGTTGTAGCATATTTATCTTGTTGCATTTAGATGGCTACTTGCTATTTATCGCAGACCGGTGCCATATTTGTTTTGTTTGCCATTTCCAAACCGTGCATCCGATTCCGGTGATCTTTATATCGATTTCAACTGAAATCATCTCACCTTTTCAGTGGCACTCTTGGATTTCCATGTTGAGGCCAGATTCAATCATTCCTTTCCAAATCATGCATAAGCATCACATACCGCATCCCGCATATCATACCATGTTCGTGTGTTGGTCGTTTACTATGTTGTGTGCTTCTTTCTGGTGTTTGCTTCTTCGGGTTGGTTCCGATAACGTCGCATTTGTGAGGACACGTTGGACTATGTCCGTTTGTCTTCTTCATGGACTCGTTCTTCTTCCTTGCGTGATCTCAGGCAAGATGACCATACCCTCGAAATCACTTCTATCTTTGCTTCCTAAATGCTCGCTCTTTTGCTATGCCTATGCTGCGATACCTACCACTTGCTTATCATGCCTCCCATATTGTTAAGCCAAGCCTCTAACCCGCCTTGTCCTAGCAAACCGTTGTTTGGCTATGTTACCGCTTTGCTCAGCCCCTCTTATAGCGTTGTTAGTTGCAGGTGAAGATTGGAGTTTGTTCCATGTTGGAACATGGATATTTTGCTGGGATATCACAATATCTCTTATTTAATTAATGCATCTATATACTTGGTAAAGGGTGGAAGGCTCGGCCTTATGCCTGGTGTTTTGTTCCACTCTTGCCGCCCTAGTTTCCGTCATATCGGTGTTATGTTTCCGGATTTTGTGTTCCTTACGCGGTTGGGTTATAATGGGAACCCCTTGACAGTTCGCCTTGAATAAAACTCCTCCAGCAATGTCCAACCTTGGTTTTACCATTTGCCACCTAGCCTTTTCTTTCCCTTGGGTTCTGTAGACTCAAGGGTCATCATTATTTTAACCCCCCCCCCTCGGGCCAGTGCTCCTCTGAGTGTTGGTCCAACCTGTCAGCCGCCGGTGGCCACCAGGGGTAACTCTGGGCTTGCCGACCGGAAGTTTGGACAATCTAAGTGTGCCCTGAGAACGAGATATGTGCAGCTCCTATCGGGATTTGTCGGCACATTCGGGCGGTGTTGCTGGACTTGTTTTACCATTGTCAAGGATGTCTTGTAACCTGGATGCCGAGTCTGATCGGAATGTCTTGGGAGAAGGAATAGCCTTCATTGACCGTGAGAGCTTGTGATGGGCTAAGTTGGGACACCCCTGCAGGGATTTGAACTTTCGAAAGCCGTGCCCGCGGTTATGGGCAGATGGGAATTTCTTAATGTCCGGTTGTAGAAAACCTGAAGTTGACCTTAATTAAAATATATCAACCGCGTGTGTAACCGTGATGGTCTCTTTCCGGCGGAGTCCAGGAAGTGAACACGGTGTTGGAGTAATGCTTGACGTAGGTTGTTCTAGGATCACTTCTTGATCATAGATTCTCAAACGTGCTTTGCCTTCTCTTCTCGCTCTCATTTGTGTATGTTTAGCCACCATATATGCTAGTCGCTTGCTGCAGCTCCACCTCATACCTTTTTACCCTACCTATAAGCTTAAATAGTCTTGATCGCGAGGGTGTGAGATTGTTGAGTCCCCGTGACTCACAGATACTTCAAAAACCAGCTTGCAGGTGCCGATGAAACCGTACCGGTGACGCAACCAAGCTCAAGGAGGAGCTCGAAGAAGATCTTGTCCTTTGTGTTGTTTCGTTCTAGTTGATCAGTAGTGGAGCCCAGTTGGGGTCGATCGGGGATCTGTGTAGCATTTGGGGTAGTCTTCTTTTATTTTGGGTTCTGTAGTCCAACCTTGTTTGTATCTGGTTGATGTAATGCTTTATTCATGTAATTGTGTGAAGTGGCGATTGTAAGCCAACTATGTATCTCTTTTCCTTATGCATTACATGGGTTGGGTGAAGATTATCTCACTTGCGACATTGCTTTCAATGCGGTTATGCCTCTAAGTCAGGCTTAGACACGTGGGAGATATAGCCGCATCGAGGGCGTTACAATGTCCTTTGTACCTCGGGGCAGTTCAACCTCAGATATCAACCGTCCAACAGTGAGATAGACACAACGCTACAAATGCAGGCTGACAACGCCCGCGATTTCATGACCATCACAAGAGACGGCGGCTTCATCCACGCTTCGGTCTCTTGAGTCGAGTCGAAAATAGTGATGCTATGTGTAGTTCTGAAACATCGATTGGCTCATGTTGTAATTAAACTTTAATGAACTTGTATGTCTCTTTAGTTTGGACAGTCGTTCAACTTATATATAATCGATGCTATTTATTAGTAGGACCATGAATCGTGCTATTAATGTGTTGCTTTTCTCTTCCGATCCTTTTGTTGCATACTTATATATTGCTTATGTATTGTATGTGAATTGTTACTAACGTTTTGTTTGGCTAGTACATAGAGATGCCGTCGTATGTCGTGTACAAGGATAAGGTTCCCAAAGTCTACGACGACTGTAGGAGACAGGTTCACCGTTTCAGCGGTAACAGTTACAAAGGGTACACCACTAGGGCGGAGGCGGAAATTAGATACGCGCGCTATCTAGCGGGAGAGAGGAGGGAGCGTAGGAGGAACCGGATGAAGACCAGTTTCATCGCGATGATGCTCATCGTGATGACCGCAACTCTCTTCTATGTGATGGTAGTTTAGATGATCGATATCGACTTGTAGTGTGAAGACAAACTCGCTAATCGCGGTTTCGAGACTTGTAATGTTCTAACTTTGTTCGGTATTTTAAATTCAGAGACTAATATGATGAATTGTATTCGGAGACTAATCCTCTATTGTATTCGATAAATCTGTTGTTTATATGTTGTTCTCTCTATATTATGTGCAGTAATATGTTTTGTAACTTGTGCAAATATCAGAAAAAAAAAATCCCTAATATTCATACTAGTGGCGCACCAATCAACACACTAATGGCGCACTGCAAAAAGGACTCTAATGGCGCATCATCCACTAGTGCGCCATTAGTATGCCAAATAAGGATGACAATTTTATCCATGGACATAGACATCCATGGATATCCGATCCGAATGGATAGGGTTTGGATATGCTTTTGTGTCCATGGGCGGCGCCCAAACCCGACCCGATTGTTCGTGAATATGGCATGGATATAATCTTGTACCCATGGATATACCGAAACCCGACCCGATAGTATGACTTAATTGGGGAAAATCTGCTATCCCTGCCCCACGGTCATATGTCCCACAACAATTTTACACTTTTTTTTATCTAAAACATGCATAAGAAATTACACAATCCCCATCGTAACGTTTTTTAGTTGACATTCAATCCCCTCTGTAACATACCCCAACACCCCTTTCCTTATTTTTACCTCCTTCTTAAATGACTCGTCATTCTCATCTGTTAGAAAAATACTAAATGATCTTAGGTTGTTAGTGAATGTTGATTTACCATAAGTGAAGCCTAGCCTACCACGAGGTGAAGAATGGAAGAGTTTATGTTAATATTGTGTTATGTCTTATTTATATGTCTCGAGAGGACCCAATGAATATCCAATGGGTATGTATATCCATCGGATTTGGACATGAACACAATTTTTCACCATGGATTTTTCATGGGCGGGCAAAGACTGTCGTCATGGACATGGATATGGATTTAAGATTGTTCAACCCGATCCAAACCCGACCCATTGCCATCCTTAATGCCAAAGCACATGGGTAAATATGGCCCCCCTGGAAGGCATACTAATGGCGCAGCGTGGGCTATACTAATGGCGCACTGCATGGTGCGCCATTAATAAAAAATTCTAATGGCGTGGTGCTAGTGGCGCACCTGTAGTGCGCCGTTAATAGGCAAAACAGGTACGCCACTAGTAGGCCTTTTCCTAATAGTGAACCTACCTATCGCCCACGTCCACTCCTGCCGTCGTTGTCTCTCGGACATAGAACTCCACCTCATCGGACGCTAGGCACATGGCTAATGGCAGAACAAGAAGAAGTTGTGCCCGGTGCAATGCCTAGCGCGACATGAGTGGGTGACAGCAACTGCACACCATCGAGCTAGCGCAAATGAAAAGATGCAGTTTGCAAGGGCAACATTTTAAACAATTAGTTTTGTTCAAATTTTAGAGCATATAGCTTTGCATTTGAATATTTTATGAGTTTTGGTTGAGCGGACCTGCATTCGTACATTAAAAAAATTTAGGCCTTCATTATTTTGCCCCAGGTAAGTTCAATTCCTAGATCCGCCATTGCCTGGAGGTCACGAATTCGCTAAACAATACGTGTTACCTGTGTAGGTATTCAGATCATATTGTATGGGCCCTTAAATTGGACAATACTCATTATATTCACCATGAATAAACAACTTGCTGAAGAATCATGGAACTATTGCCACAAATAATGACATATAGAATAGAAAAAAAAATGAATCTCACCAATCCACTACATCTCCCACGCCTAGTGGGAATTCCTCACACATTAGAGGGCGATACCCAAACAACTCAGAGATCAAACAAAGGGAAACCATCTCAGTAATATCATAAAGATCCGCAATAAAATGAATGATTAAACAAGTATCAATCTTGAGATGAGCATGAATAGAGTTAAAAAATCCCAATCTTACAATTTGGAATTCCTCTCTATATTGTGACGATTGTGATGAATGAAATGAAGATGGGGCGGGAGAGACATGATGGATCTCCGGGAGTTCGTCTTATCTGGATCTCTCTCTGTATTCGCCTCTACCCCCTTCACAAAAGTGGCTTGTATAGATAGGGGGGGCCATGCGAGTGGTATGAGCCCGTCTTCTGCGCTGGTGCCTCTGATGGAATTCCTACCAAAAGGGAAGTCACTCTAAATGACTTCATTTGCTGGGATCATGATTGGTTTCCTGTCAAAAATGTATATTCCTGCATATTAATAGGGAAATCAAGTTTTCTTATTCTCGAAGAATTAGGGTCAGAAAATATGAGAATTAACGAAAATCTTTTGAAAACCACATCAAAGTCCTCTTATAGAAGTGACAAAATATCGAGCCATTATTCCCCTACCAGTCTTAACATTGGGCATCGAGACGCAATGACTTGAAAGAGATTACCTGAAGACATCCATGTGTAGCCCTTTGGTCATCACATCGGTGAATTGTTTATGGGTTTGAGCGTAAAGAACCCATAAGAGCATGGTTAATGGTATAGCTAGCTGCTGGCTATATGTAACCGCCATGTCATATATAGCCATAATTTAGTTTCACTCATACAATAGTGTGGGCTATAAGGTTGACTATTACATTAGTACTCTTCTATCTTTTCTCTTTCTCTTTCTTCACATTAATTGTATTTGCCTAGGAATATGCATATAGCTAGGCTCTTGCATAAGAGCCCACTCCTCTTACTTTTTCACATCTCTCTTCTTCACATAGACAAAAGTGCCAAATAGGCAGGCTATAAGCCCACTATTCTACTTGCTCTAACTTGCGAGCGCCATACGCTCGCAGCCAAAGTGAATGTTCAACTTGGCGTGTTTAGTGGGCTGATGGTGAATTGTAAATTGTAATTGCTTGAGAGGTATACAGCTGAAAGGAGACTAGTATGGCGGAGCGGACTAGTCACAGGAGCTCATTGAGAGTTGACGTTGACACACGCATCCGACGACGACATTGGCCATGTCCTAGGACTCCGATTCAGTATTGTAGCACGAGACTAACATGTCGCTTGCATGACCACCTGACTACGGTGTTGCCGATGAAGACGCAAAAGTCAGAAGTAGAGCGATGCGTACTGGGGAAGCTGACCTAATGTTTTAAATAGCGGGATATGAAAAATAATGGTGGGCCTCCAAATCAGTTAAGTGAAGCTATAGCGGGCTATTTGTGAAGGCGGCCATTTAGCGGCACCCTGCTGAAAAGAATATAGACAGCTATAGCGGAGCTATAGCCGGCTATTTAAAACTATTAACCCAATCGACATCGGTGTAGGCGTGCATATGGAGCGTCGTCGAGGCATGTAGATACATGACAAGGTCTACTACTCACGTAGGAGTTGTTGGATTTCCCCGAAGAGGAAGTGTGATGTAGCACAACAACAGAAATTATTTCCGTCAGTTAAGAACCATGGTTTAATCAAACCAGCAGAAGTATACAAGTTAACAAAATAAGCAGCACCTGCATACAAAAAATAAATAAATGCTTGCACGCAACTTGGCAAGGGGGTTGTCAAAACCCCTCATATTGCTAGTTGCAAGGTTAAAAGCAAATAATGGTAGATATTGATATAGCAAATCGACAAATTCAAAAGAGTAAATAAAAGAGCAATTGAGTAACAAAAGTATTGATAGAGAATGAATCGGGCAGCCATATGTTCACTAGTGGCATCTCTCTCGAAAGGAGGTAACGGCATTGCAAACAAATTATTCTTGGGCAGCTGTCAGAAAAGCGGCATTCATAACTATGATCATTCATGGCAGAATCTTGTATAGGCATCACGTCCGTGACAAGTAGAACATAATCCAAATGCATCTACTACTATTACTCAACCCCGAAACCGCTTTCTAGCATGCGTCTCAAGTTATTAAGTTTAATAAAAAAATAGAGTAACGTAATAAGCAAGATGACATGATGTAGACAGAAAGAAACCTAGCAATAAGATCAATCCCCGTCATTTTATCCTTAGTAGCAGCAACACATCATGTGTCTTCTCTCCATTTTGTCACTGGGATATAGATCACTGTAAGGTTGAACCCACTACTATGCACCACTCCCTATGGAGAATTGCCATCTATCTTGGTCAGAGAAGAAAATAATTTGAAAAGCATAGATAGCTACTTAATTATACGACGAAGGAACTTCAAAAGATTTAACCATATTCAATGAAAAATCTGATCACAAATGCACAATTCATTAGATCCCAACAAACACACCATAAGAATTATATCAGATTTATCTCAGAGGAGATCATTGTATGAAGATCCAAGAGAGAGAGAGAGAGAGAGAGAGAGAGAGAGAGAGAGAGAAGAAGCCATCTATCTACTACTATGGACCTGTAGGTCCTAAAGGAACCGCTCACAAATCATCATGGAAGAAACAAGGTTGATGAAGAGGCCTCTTGTGGTGGCTTTCCCTTCGACAGAGCACCAGAACAGGGCTCTAGACGATATCACTTCGGAATAGAGGCTTGCGGCGGTGATAAAATTTTCTTGTCTGTTTCTCTGAAGGTTTTGGAAATTATGGAATTTATAGGCGGAGGAATTAGGTCAAACGAAGGCTCAGGGGCCCACAAGCCCAGGTGGTTCAGCCACCCCTTGGCCGCGCCACCTACCCTTGTGGCTGGCTGGTGGGTCCTCTCATGGTCTCTTGAAGCTTATAGGGTCCTTCATACTCCAGAAAAAATCATCAAAAATTAGCATCGTATTTGGACCTTCATAGATATGGTTTGTCTGTGAAACAAAAAACAAGCAAAAAACAGGAACCGACACTGAGCATTAAGTTAATAAGTTAGTATAAAAAATATAAAATAATACTAAAAGTATATAAAAGTGATAATATAATATCATTAAACAATCAAAAATTATAGATACGTTTGAGACGTATCAAGGTCGCCTATGCCGCGGACGTAGTGGAGCGCGTGTTTGAGGAGTGTCAGATGACACTCACCAAGACCATGCATGTGGCGGAAGATATGTTGCATGGCATAGGCGACCTAGGGCCTGTTGGTCATCAAGTACTATAGGGCACTGTTTCTTCTAAAATAGAAAGTTGTTGCGCCCCCAAGTGCAAGAGTTTATAGCAAGTAGAAATTTTCCCTTAAAGTAGGTGATTTTAAGGTTTATTGAACCGACAGGAATTTGGAAACACATACAACAATCAACACTTGCACATATAGATACAAAAGTACCTTGACCCCCAACAAAACTAGCGAGGTTGTCAATTTCACTAGCATAGTTACTTATGAGGATTAAAAGCACATGTGTATGGGAAATTTGATTGCAACAGCAGTAATAGAAAGGAATTTAAAAGATTGTTTGATCGAGGTTGAAAGAATATAAGAAGAAAATGGACCGAGATCCATAGGTTCACTAGTGTTTTCTCTTCAAAAGAAAGCATGGTGCGATGAATAATTTACAGTCGTGCATCGATCAAATTGCAGCTCTTAACTATGACTATCCATGGCATAATCAACATATGAGCATCACCTCAAAACTTCCATAGACTGTTATCCAACTGGGTCTATAGTTAATATTCGACCCAAGATTGATCCAACATGCATCTTAAAATATTAAGTAAAAAATGAGTATCGCAATAAGTACGATGATATGAAGTAGATGATATATTGTCTTTCACTTATGATCAAAGGGCATCTACGCAAGTGGTAACAACACAATACAAGTCTTTTTCATTTTCTATCAGTGCGATAGATTATTTGTAAGATTGAACCGAACAATCGACTCCGTCTTAGAGATCACCCCTCAAACTTGGCAAAAGAGAGAAGATAGACCAGGGAGAACATATGAATTAGAATTATCCAGCAAAGAAACTAAATAGATTTCAAAAAGATTCATGAATAAATCTGATCATAAAGTGACAATTCATCGTATCACACTATACACACAAACAGGTTACATCAGATGGATCATAATCATGTAGGACAACTCGTGTGATCTTTGTATTGAGAAATATGGATCCATAGTCCAAAGGAAACTACTCAGGGGCGATCATGACGGCCTTCAAGTTGATGGAGATGGCCAGCGTGATGATTTTCCCCTTCGATAGAGTGTCAGAAAAGCCCTCCAGATTGGATCACCACGAAACAGAGAAGTGTGGGGCAGAAATAGAAAGACTCCTCGGTATTTAGATTTTCCAGATAAATGATAAATACATGCATTGAGAGGCAGTGGATCAGATTACCAGGAGGCCCACGCAGCCCCACCACGTGCCCCTTGACCGTGTGGTGGAGGCGTGTGGAGGCTGTGGGCCACCCCCTGTCCAGGGCAGGTGTCCTCCGGAAGCTTCCCGACTCAAAATAATTTCTCGAATTTTTTTGAGCTCCATAAAGTTGATTTTCCTGAAAGTCAAAAAACATGTGAAAAACAACAACTGACACTAAACATTAAGTTAATAGGTAGTTCAGAAAAATAGTAAATAATGGTGCCAAACAATGAAAAATGATATAAACATTGCATATGACAATAAAAAAAATATAGATACATTTGAAACATATTAGACACCGGCGAGACACCGAGAGGAGCTAGGATCAGCAACGTAAGGACCATCAACATGGGGGCAGTTTGGCATTTGTGTCAACTAGCATGGTAGCCGATTTGCAATTGTCCATGGTAGTGCGCTCAAGGATGTCATCAACACACTCCTACTACGAGAGGTAGAGGCCGATACGTAAGCGATTGATGCAGATGCCGAGGAAGAAGTGAAGCGGGTGAGGCCCTTCATCACAAAATCTTCAATGAGCTTGAGGATGATGTGCTGCATTAGTGATGCATTGGATGCAGCAAGGAAAATATAGTCCACATACAACAACAGGTACGCGGCGGTGGCCCCATGCGTGAAGACAAACAATGAGTCGCTGGAGCATGCGGCGGTGAAACCAACGGTCCGTAGGAAGGTGATGAAGCAAAAAAAAAGCGCTTACTTGAGGCCATAGAGGGACTTCGTCAGGTGACATATATGGTCATGTTTGACGAAGCCGACAGGTTGAAAGCAGAACACCTCCTCATCGTGTGTGCATGAAGAAATCGGTTCTTCACATCAAGCTGGTTAACTGCCAGCCATGCAAGGCGCTGAGGGTGAGCATCGCGCAAATTATACTCCCTCGGTTCGAAAAAACTTGTCTCTTTGTGCTACATACATTCATTTGAGGAATAAGCTTTTTCGGACAAAGGGAGTAGTAGGCATGATAATTGGCGAAAAAGTCTCCCTGTAGTCCGACACCAGGGTGTTGCCGAAAGTGTCGACACCACCTAGCCCACTTTATACAATGCTCAAGAGAGACAAGAGAAATCAACCGAGACGGCAACCGTAGAGAGAGGGCCTTCAAAGAGTTTCGCAATGAGAAGGTTGAGAATAATGTGTCAGCTGCCATGTCATCCGGTATTTTGCTGAATATGTATTTTGTTAAGTACTTTTTTCATCCGAAAATACTTGTCAGAGAAATAGATGTATCTAGACGTATTTTAGTGTAGATGCGTCCATTTTTATTTATTTTCTGACAAGTATTTTTTAGGACGAAGAGAGTAGTATTTTAAAAAAATTTAGTCGTGTTTGGCTTTGGCTCAACTTTTAGCCGAAAGGGCGCACGCAACTTACCATTTATTTCCCTCACCCCTTCGATCGGCACGCCACCTGACCGGCGACCTTCCCCATTTCCCACTTGCGTCGAAAACCGCTGCGCTCCCGTTCTCGCTGCCTCTCTCACTCACTCCTCCGCTTCAAAACCCTACCAACCTCCACACACCAGCCATGGCGCCGCCCCTCATCTCCGGTAAGCGCCCCCGAGGCCCTAGCCCTCGGCACCTCAGACCCCTAACCCCGACGCCTCTCCTCCCTCTGCAGACCCGCAGCGGCGGCTCTTCCATGCGGCGGTCAACGGCGATCTCCGCCTCTTCAAGAGTACGCACGCTTGGATGCGCATGCCCTTCTCCGTAGTTTTCTGCTTGGTTGCGCATTTTTTGTGTTCGAGTCTGATTTTGGCGAAAATATATCCCCTCAGGCATCGCGAGGGAGCTGGACGGTGGGAAGGGCCGCGTCAAGGAAGCGGTGGAGGCCGTCAGGGACCGCCGCCGCGGGGCGCTGCACGTCGCCGCCCGCCACGGGATGATGCCGGTGGTCGTGTACCTAGTCGAGGAGCTTCACGTGAGGGTCAATGACGCAGACGACGAAGGTGATCTGTTTTGTGTAAAATAAACCCAGGCCCCTTTTATGTTTGAGATCCCCCGGAACGATGTCTGTAGAAACTGAGCTTGGTGGTTCACCAGCAGCACAATCGTTAGGATGAAACAGACTGCCTGGACGCTTTATTTTGGTTGCATAAATCACAGTGCCAGTTTGTTCTCTTTATTTTGCGGGAAATGACAAAAACCCATTTACCCACTTGCAATCCTAATTAATCCTAAGTTCAAACACCTGCAACTGCTAATTTGGTATCAAATAGAGGAGCCCTGGCTGCTGGCTCTGTCTGGCCGCGGCGCTTGCAGCATGGACATCCAGCGAGGATCCAAATGTGGATTCTTATGCAAATCTTTCGGATGTATAGTAGGAGATAGATAGATTCATGTTCCATTGCAGAAATGAATAATCGTAGGACGGATTTTTCTTTATTTGGACAGAACATATGATTCCTTAAACCTCTTATATATTCTGGTAATTTCAATAGGTTTTTTTTTCTTTTTTTTTCTAAAAGGGGATCTCCCCGGCCTTTGCATCAGAACGATGCATACGGCCATCTTATTAACCAAATAACAAAAAGTGTCAACAAGGTTCCACAGTATCCAGCCAGAAGGTAATTTCAATAGGTGTTACACCTCTTGATTGCGCACTTCATTGTCGGAATGTGGATACTGTGAGGTATCTCCTTGATCATGGTGCTGATCCAGAAAAGCGTGGTAAATATGGAACCACCGCTCTCCATCTGGCAGCTGGAGCAGGTCCACCCCTTCTCCGCCCCCGTTGCAATATGTGTCATTTTCTATTTGTTCACCGTCGCAACTTTTGTAAGAATTATTTGTCATTCTGTTTTGGTAGGAAGCGGTTATGAAGCTTACTATACTACTATCTTTATTCTTCTTTATTTAGTGCAGTGAAATGTGAGCTTGCCCTATTTCGTCACTGTATATAGGCATTCGAGGTGTCAATGTTTCAGACAAAAAGTTCTTTGAAATGTTCAATTTTCTTTAGATGTTTTGTGTGATTGACTGCTTGTGGCAGAAAATATTAAGGGGTGGTTCTCATCTATTTCAACTATGATGTATAACGACTAGATTTATTGAGGCATAATTTTGTAGTGGTCATACTATACATGTTTGCACTTCTATTAGTTTCTGTTTCCCTCAAATAAAATGTGTCTTCGGTTTATTATTTACAGGGAGGTAAACTGCCAATAGAGATTGCTGCACATCACAATAGACGGAAAGATGTTGAGATCCTTTTTCCAGTAACATCTCGTATTCCATATGTGCGTGATTGGAGTGTTGATGGGATACTTGCTTATGCCAAATCATTGCCAAAGGTCGAGGTATGAATTCGAGGATCTTTGGCATATCAAAGATTATCATCATGTCTTGATAGTTTAGTAGAGTATTCTTTTTTGTTCTTTAGAATCTTCAATGCATCCGCTAACTTGAAGCAAGTATATGAAAGCTAAAACACATGTTTGTTACAAACCCAATTGGATGACTGGGATATCACAAATTTCAAAATAGTGTTAGGCATAGCGCCGAGTCAGTTGGCCTTTGCCTAGCAGCCTAGTCGTTTGACTATCGGTTTTATTTGGGGGTATTATATGTACATGTTGACTAATTTAGGGCACGTAAATGAATAACTATAAGCAACTGCCCATTGCAATATGTCCCATTTGCCTGTCAGTGCAATATGCCATTGCGGGCGTGTTTGGTTGTCGCGCGTCCCCTAGCGCCTAAGCATGCTTAAGCACTGCCATTATAACAGATCCATAAGATTGAGTGGATGAAGTCAATTACCATAAGTTTTCTCTTTTAAAAAGTTGCACTTATTTCATTTAATCTTCAAGTTTACTCCTTACCTGTTTGAAAGGGTTTCATCCCATTTACACTTCCAAGTCATTTATTTATTTCTCTCTCTGGAACCAAATCTATCATTGGTGTTGATCACATTATGGGATGTGAAGTTGAATGTTTTTCTTGCTATAAATTGAAGGATTCTTCTGTTTTCCTTTCCCACGTACTTTTATGTATAATGACTAATCTGGAAATATTGAATTGACATATGCACCAAGCAGCATTGCTGATAATTTTCTTGTGGGCGGTCTTAGTTCAAATGGGTGATCTCAGTTTGCTTATTACTCTCTTCTGAGTGTGAATGTTTCAGGATGACCCATTATACAAAATAGGGCCAGCTTATCTGAAGTCTGAAGGAAGCAAGGCGTACAAGAGAAAAGATTACGTTTGTGCAATAAATTTGTACACCATGGTATGGGTTGTATTATCCTCTTTTACCCAACTAAAAATTAAGCAGTGACAGCAAATTAAATTCTACTAATCTATCTTGTGGTTTATTAACTAGTTCAGTGTTTTACAGAATTTTGAATCTCTTGTATGAATCTAAATAATAGTATTTGTAAAAATTTCATTTCTGTGGTACATACACATTTTTTTATTCAATAATTTGAATCTGTGCATAGGCTGTAAAGGGAAGTGTTACACTCTTGGTATTGATGCAAAGGTATTAGCCGTGAGTGGTCGGGCATGGTCCAGGACCTTGGCAACTGTTATTGCTTAATACCAGATTAGATTTAATCCCTTAATATATATGATGGCCAAACCCAGCAACAGAATTTAATCCAACCCAGAGTCACCCAGTTCCTGGGCTGATGGGGTCGACGAACGGGATCAAGGAGCCGGGTGCACTACTTGCAAAAGGTTTTGACAGGGCCGGGATGAGATTCTTCACACACTCTTGGGACGAAAAACATGGCAGAGTTCCACATTCTCTGCGACTAATCCAACCTAATAAATATGAATGAAAGTGAGATATTATCGTATCTGGTTTCTTCTCTAGCCATATCTTCTTGCTCCCTGCACCGTGTTAGCTTGGTGCCTTGGCCTGCCTCTTTTGATAATAGAGCCAGAGCCCCACCAAACATGTCTTCATATTGTGTAACAAGCCTACATCGAGCATTATCACTACCCAGATGAGGACATCTATTCTGTTATAAATCGTCAGCAAAGTATTATCTATCACTTATATTTCTATTGGACCGGATTAGAAAAGAGATCAGAACTTCATATACAGGGGAAAAAGCAATAACATGAATGGAATTTGCAGTCTCTGATAGCCCACTTCCAATTTAATTACTACTGAATTCTAGTGATAAAACTTCCCAACAACTTCTTGTGTACACTGTACAGACGTCAGTAAAAAGTTCAATCCTGTATGTGAGTGGCAGCTTTAGCAATGTGACAGTTGCTAGTGTGGTTTGTTATTGTAGGCAACCAAGCATGATCCTAGAGATGCAACCTTGCATTCAAATACCAGCCTTTGCTGGATTAAGATGGGTGAAGGAGACATGGCCTTAGAGTCAGCCGAATTTTGCAGGGCGATGCGGCCTGATTGGCCAAAGGCCTGTTACAGGCAAGGGGCTGCCCAAATGTTATTGAAGGTGAGATAAAACTTCACAATTTATAGCTACTCTTTTTGCTGTGGCGAATCCTTTTTTCCCCCGATGACATTGCAATCCATCTGTCTTCAGAATTATGAAAAGGCATGTGATGCATTTTCTGATGGTCTAAAGTTGGACCCAATGAATGTTGAGATTGAGAACGCATTACGGTACCATACTTATCCCTATCTCTTTCTTTGTATGTGTTGGAAGTATTGGTGTGGTTTCAAACCTCACTCTGGATTCCATTACTCCATTCCATGATAGATCACATAGTGTCATTCTGAAGCATGCATACAGTTAGTATATTGTGCATAAAATTCGGGTCAGCGCACGAACTTGTTTCATACTCCATCCGATCACAAATATAGTCGTATTAGGCCTGTCCAAAGTTAAGTATTTTTAACTTTGACCATGAATAGTTAAAAATGCAGATGGATTTACAACATAAGATTGATACTACTATATTTTATCATGAAAGGTAAGTACGATGTACCATAAAAAATCTCTTTCATAATATGCAACTCTATCTAAAACAATATATTTTTGGATAAATTGCTGGTCCAAATTTCACCTTGCAGACTGTCAATGTTCTTGGCGACTCATATTTGTGTTCAGATGGAGTATAACTGTTTTTATCTCACGATTGAATCCCAAAGAGCATATTCATCAATTGCTACCTCAAGTCTTCAACACACTTACATAACGTACTAATGTCATAATTTGATCATGCAGGGAGGCGTTGAACTCCTTGAAGATATCTCGTGCTAAAACGTTTTCGTGAACTGCCGCTTGATCAGAAGAGACCTGTACAAGACCAGTTGTTTCTATGCTATCTTCCCCTAAAACGTTTAAAGATGTTGAGTTGAGAAGTTCAGCATAGCTTAGCAGCTACAAGCTTATCTGGCCACACCATCTGTTGAGGAATTTGCCAAGCTTTATAGTCCTGGATGTGCGGGGCAGCCTATCAATTTGTTTGCGCATTTTCTTGCCAAAAACGTGGGATTCAGTATCAACTAATGTGCGCTACCATGAAGTTGGACGGTTTCATGTCAGTTGTCTGGTATTTACAGCCACTAACTGAAAGTTCGTTGAATTTCTGCTCTATGTTTCTGTTTTTTTAGCTCGACTTTCTTGGTTTTAGAAGTTTGGGATTTCCTAACCTGTTTGCCATCTGCACGGCCCGATGGTGTTGGTCTCGGCGGCTGCCCAGAATGGCCACTGGAACAACTTGTTCCGACGGTCATTTGGGAAGATGGAGACAGTAGAGTGGGCTAGATTGAGGGCTGCCCTCCTACTAGTGCTTGCGGATTATCCAGACACCATTTTTTTGGAGTCTCTCACCCGCGGGTGAGTTCTTTGTTGGCTTGGCATACCGTTGCCATGTGCCATAAGCTGACTATTCCTTGGACGGCCCCACAATGGAAAGGGCTCCTGCCCCTAAACATCAAGATTTTGTGTGGCAATTGTTGCGGGACCGGCTCCTATCTACGACGGAGGTGTTTAAGCGACACAACCTTGGCCCCCTCTGTGATGTCCCTGAGATGGGGTCGCACACCCTCTTCTCCTGCACGGCGGCCCGGGCGCTATGGAGGTTCGTGCGTGAGGCTCTAGGGCCTGACTAGGAAGCCTTTGACCTAGCCGGGTTCCTAGCGATCCGAGCCAACCAGATCGGGTGGCGGTGACGCCTATCCTGGCTTTAATTTCGGCACTGACTTAGACGCTTTGGACTATGTGTAATAAAATGGTTATTGAGAAGGTCTTCCTCAGGCGGGCCTCTAACTCATTCTTCAAACTTCTTGCTTTCTTGCAGCAATGGAACCCGTTGTCTAGGCAGCGTGACCACGAGCAGCTAGGACTTATGATGGAAGTGGGCTTTTTTCCTTATTTCTTTATGCTTTATTTGGCCGTGTTTGTGTGGTTGCCTCATCCATCTATGTTGCTTCCGTGCACTTGGTTTTGTAGAGATATTTGCTCGTAGCTTTTTTATGACAGCTTTCATTTTCTTGTAGAGATTTTTTCTCATGGCTAATATGTTTGGTTGCCTTTTTTTTCTTTGGCAACTTATAAAGCCATCACAAAGGAGGGCTTGCTGAATTACAAGTTTACAACAGACTTCTATAGTTCTATAGGCGCCGCAAACAGGGCACTGGAGGCTGTACGTGCCATATGGGATAATTGTGGAATCCGATAGCTTGGAAGTGGTGTCCCTCATTCAAAGAGCAGATGATGGATCTAGATATGCCTTTCTTCTGAGAGAGATATTCACGCCCTTAGAGCATCTCCAGCCGCGCCCCCAACAGACCCTCCCAGGCCACTTTTTCGGCGCCGGCGCCAAAAAAACGCCCCAGTCGCGCCCCCAGGACGCTGAAAATTGCCGGTTCGGCCCATTTTTGGCCCCAGCGGTCACAGGCCGAACCTGGCGCACTGGGGGGGGGGGGGGGCGATCGGGGGCTCCGGCACAAGGGAGTAGCGCGGCTGGCCCACACCGTCAGGTGAAAAGTCAACCTTTTCTTCCCCGACTCGTCCCCCCCCCCACCCCGCGCCCTCGGCCGCCACTAGCTGTATCCCGGCGCCGCCCGCTGCGCTTCTAGCCAATCCCCGCCGGAAAAATAAAAGAGGTTCACCGAGGCAGCCCCTCCAACAGCAGCTGGGCGTTTTCAGCCGCGGAGGGGCAGTTTAGCGGCGGGTACACGTCCGCCAGGCGCAAGGTGTTCGGCGATTTGCCTGCCTTGGCGATGGACTCGGATGACGAGGAAGCGCTCGCCACGCTGCTGGAGGAGGAAACCGAGGCCGACGTCCAGGAAGAAGAGCATCTCATGGTGCTCGCCGCCCTCGCCCAGCTGCTGGAGCACCTATGGAGGCTCAAGGGCGACGCCGGGCGCGACGTGTGATGAAATATGTGTTTTTATTTGTTGAACTATATAATTTGTATTGAACTATTTGTTCTTGCACTATTTTGTTGAACTATTTGATTTTCTGTGATGAACTATGGGAGGGTGGGGGGGGGGGGCAACAGCTGGAGATGCTCTTATGCATGATAATCGTGTATGTATGTGGAAAGAGGGGTAAGAGAGACCGTACCATGTAAAAATTGCTCCTTACTCATCTCATACCAAAGGAACCCAAAGCGGGGCTAGTGATGCAATGGCATCTTATGGCCGTACTCAACCTAAAACTGCAGTCTGGAAAGGTTCAGCCTAGACATTTTGATGAACTACCGTACGTGAAGGTCTGGTTGAGTAATAGAAATTACTTCCACAAAAAATGCTTTATACGATATAAGTCGTACACTTTTTCAGATGTCTGATTCTACCCTTACTAATTGAAGAGCAGTTTTTACAGAAAGGGTACGACTGTAATTCATTTTCTGAGGGAAAGGGTACAACTGTAATTGGGTGTTGGTTGGTAATTCGGAGTTGGATTTTTTTTTTTTTGAGGATTAATTCGGAGTTGGATGGAGTCTACAACTGCAGGTACTACGATATCTTCCTATTTGCGCCGTCACATCGAACCAATCTGTGGGCTATGGCGATGACGCTCCATCCACCAAACCGTCGGCCATCCAACACGGCAGCACTCCTCCTCCTCATCCACCGGTCGTCGCGACCTGCCCCTGGATCTTCTCTAGGACATCCTGCTGCGCCTCCCCGCGGACGCGCTCTGCCGTTTCCGCGCCGTCTGCAGATCATGGCGGTCCCTGCTCAGCCACCCGGACTTCATCGTGGGTGCCCGTAACCCTGGACGAGACTTGCCTGCTCAGGCAAGCCGGATCCCGTAACCCTGGCCCCCTCATCGCTGTTGGCATAAAAGATTATTACTCTTCAAGATACGAGGTCACCGTCCTCGACATGGATTCTGGGGACGCCGTCACGCGGGTAAACGTCGCCGCCAACGAGCTGACATAAGGTGAGGCGCACTCCATGAGTCAATATCGTGTGGTCTGCGTCGTCGGCGTGCCGAATCGGCTCCGCCTGCTCGACCTGGCCACCCGCGTCGTCTCCCTCTTGCCCGACCAAGCGCCACCGCTGGGCTATGCATTCACCTGGTGCACGGTGGGGCGCGTGACCTCCACGGGAGAGCACAAGGTGCTTGCCATCGCGTTCGATGACCACCTAGTTGCGGGCCATGTCACGTAAGCTCCTGAGCACGACTTGCCACCCGTTCCAACGGAGCCACTTGTCTTATCGCCGAAGAGAGGGCCGGCCTTGTCAGGAGAGGCGCGCGCCACGACTCCGAACCGCACGATAGCAGCTGGGCAGGAACGTATGGGGGCGTCACTACAAGTGCCGGAACAGCCGGGGGTTGGCTCTACTTTGGGGGGCCGTGCTTGCTACAAGGCTCCGTCGCGGGTAGCTGAGGGGTCACCCCGCGCTGGACTTGTACCCCGGGCGAATCCCGTGACCCAGGCTGCGCCCGCATACCACAGGGGGGGCGCCTGAGGGGTCTTCGCCGCTGACGGTTCCAGGGCAGGCGCCTGTGGACTCGGCCGCGGGAACACCTCCGGCGCGTTCTTCCCCAGCTTCGTCAGGAGGCCGCCGGCCGGTCTTGGGTCCTGCTGGGGGTGGTCCTGGAGGCGCCAGGTCACCAACCCCCCAGCCGTGTGGCCACGTCACGACGGACGGTCCTGCGGAGGTGCTGCAGGTCCCGAGGTCTAACGAGGAGGTGATTGCGTTTGGCGGCCACCCGGACCCGGCACTTTCCGGCAGGCGCGTGAGTGCTCGGGTTCAGGGTCAGCCAGATGCCGACGACTTTCAGCTTGGGCGCGTGATGAGAGCGCCAAGCTTAGAGACGTCGAGACCCAGACAGGTATGTCGGTTAATAAGCAATGTTCTATTATGCATTTTACTGAACATGAGATTATGAGTAGAGCCCATGACATAGGAATCTCGCTAGGGGCAAATGGGGTCGAAATTGTTAAATCAGTTAATGACATCTTGGACATAGAGGCTGAGAGAGCCTCTGAGTTGATCCGACAGTTAGCGGCGGTTAAGCCTATGTCAGATGCTGATATTCATAGTTTGAGTGTACCCACACTTATGAATTTTTGCGATAAGATGATGCCTGCATCGGAGGTCGATGAGGAGGCAGGAGGGGTAGAGACTTCGCTGCCAGGCAAGGAGTTATCTCGTTTGGAGAGGTCACCGGAAAGCATGGCTCCTGTTGCGGACATGCCGGTATTGACCAAACCTAAACGACCCTGAAAGAGGAAGATCCTTCCAGTGTTGGCAATCCGTAGGAGTGCGAGAGTGAAACACAAGAAAAAATTACATGATGAATTATGAAAGGGATCTTTTGGAATAGTAGAGGTCTGGCAGACTTGGCTAAGCAACGGTTCCTGGCTGAAACAACTTTAGAAGATAAATTAGAGTTTATCGCTCTTCTGGAGACGGGTAGAGATAACTTCACGCCCCAATTCCTAGGCTCACTGACAGCTGGTGTAGCCTTTGATTGGCACTGCCTTCCGGCAAGAGGACGATCTGGTGGGATTCTCTTGGGAGTGAAGTGTGAGACTCTTGAGGTTATAAATGTAGTAAGAGGAGAATATACGGTGAAGTTTAGGGTTAGGTCCAAAGTGGATGGGTTCCGCTGGGCCTTAGTGGCAGTCTATGAGGCTGCCCAACCCGAGTTTAAGCCGGAGTTCTTGGCAGACTTGGTACAGATTTGTGGCGATGAAAGACTACCAATTTTGGTAGGAGGCGATTTTAATATTATTAGGAGGAAGGAAGGAAAGAACAATGATCATTTTTTATGGACGGTGGTCTTTTATGTTTAATATGATCATTGGGAGTCTTAATCTTAGGGAGATTGAACTTTCAGGAAGACAATTTACCTGGGCAAATTCTCTTCCTACTTCTACGTACGAGAAGCTCGATAGGGTTTTGGCGAGTGTGGAATGGGAGCAGAAGTACCCCTTAGTATCGGTGCACGCGATGCAAAGGGCGATCTCGGACCACACACCCCTGTTAGTTGATTCAGGGGACGCCATGCACATTGGCAATAAAAACATTTTCTCGTTCGAATTAAGCTGGTTTGAAAAAGAAAACTTCGTTGAGATGGTGGGAAGGGAGTGGGCTAAACCAGTGTATGACACATCTAGTGTGGAACGCTGGCAGAACAAAATTAGACACCTGAGACAATTCTTAAGGGGTTGGGCCAGAAATGAAAGTGGGATATATAAAAAAGAGAAGGAGAGGCTGCTCCAGTTAATTCAGACGCTAGATATACGGGCGGAATAGAATTTGCTGGACCCGACAGAGCAAGTTTGCAAGTCGGAGGCCGAGGCCAAATTACGAGCGCTACTTAGAGAAGAAGAAATGAAGTGGGCACTGCGTGCCAAAGTTCTTAAGGTGGTGAAAGGGGATGACAATACACAATTTTTCCACATGATTGCGAATGGCAAGCATAGGAGAAAAAAAATCATTCAGCTCGAATAGGATGAGGAAACAGTTGTTGGGCACGAAAATTTGAAGTTTTATATCTCCAATTATTACAAGCAGTTGTTTGGTCCTCCGAAAGATAACACAGTGACTCTAGATGAGAGTGTACGGGAAGATATCCCTCAGTTGCAGTCAGAGGAGAATGAGATCCTCTCTGCTCCTTTTACTGAGAAGGAGGTGTTTGATGCGATAGATCAAATGAAACCAAACAAGGCACCGGGTCCAGATGGGTTCCCGGCAGAATTTTATAAGAAATGTTGGCATATCGTCAAAGATTATCTTATGCCTATGTTTCATGATCTTTTTAATGGGCACCTTCAACTGTTCCATTTGAATTTTGGCACGATCACTCTTCTACCTAAAAAGGAGGAGGCCATTTGCATCGAGCAATTCAGGCCCATATGCTTATTGAATGTCAGTTTCCAAATCTTTACGAAAGTGGCCACCAACAGGCTGACAAAGGTGGCACACTCGGTGGTGCTACACAGTCAAACTACCTTTATGCCTGGGAGACACATACTAGAAGGGGTAGTTGTCTTACATGAAACCTTACATGAAATACACTCGAAGAAACTCGATGGAGTGATATTCAAAGTGGATTTTAAAAAGGCTTATGATAAAGTCAAGTGGCCTTTTCTGTTGGGGAACGTAGTAATTTCAAAAATTTCCTACGCACACGCAAGATCATGGTGATGCATAGCAACGAGAGGGGAGAGTATTGTCCACGTACCCTCGTAGACTGAAAGCGGAAGCGTTATAACAACGCGGTTGATGTAGTCGTACGTCTTCACAGCCCGACCGATCAAGCACCGAAACTACGACACCTCCGAGTTCTTGCACACGTTCAGCTCGATGACGATCCCCGGACTCCGATCCAGCAAAGTGTCGGGGAAGAGTTCCGTCAGCACGACGGCGTGGTGACGATCTTGATGTTCTACTGTCGCAGGGCTTTGCCTAAGCACCGCTACAATATTATCGAGGATTATGGTGGAGGGGGGCACCGCACACGGCTAAGAGACGATCAACTTGATCAACTTGTGTGTCCAGAGGTGCCCTCCTGCCCCCGTATATAAAGGAGCAAGGGGGGGTGCGGCCGGCCCTAGGAGGAGGCGCGCCAGAGGAGTCCTACTCCTATCGGGAGTAGGACTCCCCCCTTTTCCCTAGTTGGATTAGGACTTGGGGGAAGGAGGAGAGAAGGGAAAGGAAAAGGGGGGCGCCACCCCCCTCCTTGTCCAATTCGGACTTGTGGGGGGGGGGGGGGGGGGGGGGGGCGCGCAGCTGCCCCTAGGCCTCCTCTCCTCTTCCTCCACTAGGCCCATTAAGGCCCATTAGGTTACCGGGGTGTTCCGGTAACCTTCCGGTACTTCGGTAAAATGCCGATTTCACCCGGAACATTTCTGATGTCCAAACATAGGCTTTCAATATATCAATCTTCATGTCTCGACCATTTCGAGACTCCTCGTCATGTCCGTGATCACATCCGGGACTCTGAACAACCTTCGGTACATCAAAATATATAAACTCATAATGAAACTATCATCGTAACGTTAAGCGTGCGGACCCTACGGGTTCGAGAGCAATGTAGACATGACCGATACACGTCTCCGGTCAATAACCAATAGCGGAACCTGGATGCTCATATTGGCTCCTACATATTCTACGAAGATCTTTATCGGTCAGACCGCATAACAACATACGTTGTTCCCTTTGTCATCGGTATGTTACTTGCCCGAGATTCGATCGTCGGTATCTTAATACCTAGTTCAATCTCGTTACCGGCAAGTCTCTTTACTCGTTCCATAATACATCATCTCGCAACTAACTCATTAGTTGCATTGCTTGCAAGGCTTAAGTTATGTGCATTACCGAGAGGGCCCAGAGATACCTCTCCGACGATCGGAGTGACAAATCCTAATCTCGAAATACGCCAACCCAACATGTACCTTTGGAGACACCTGTAGAGCTCCTTTATAATGACCCAGTTACGTTGTGACGTTTGGTAGCACACAAAGTGTTCCTCCGGTAAACGGGAGTTGCATAATCTCATAGTCGTAGGAACATGTATAAGTCATGAAAAAAGCAATAGCAACATACTAAACGATCGGGTGCTAAGCTAACGGAATGGGTCATGTCAATCACATCATTCTCCTAATGATGTGATCCCGTTAATCAAATGACAACTCATGTCTATGGTTAGGAAACTTAACCATCTTCGATTAACGAGCTAGTCAAGTAGAGGCATACTAGTGACACTCTGTTTGTCTATGTAGTCACACAAGTATTATGTTTCCGGTTAATACAATTCTAGCATGAATAATAAAAATTTATCATTATATAAGGAAATAAATAATAACTTTATTATTGCCTCTAGGGCATATTTCCTTCATTTTCTACAGCAAGCTATGCGCATGAAAGGTTTCAATGAGTCCTGGACGAATCAGGTGGATTCCTTTGTCCAGAAAGGCAGTGTTGGAATAAAGGTTAATGATGATATTGGCCATTATTTTCAAATGCATAAAGGCCTGAGGCAGGGTGACCCAATGTCCCCGATACTGTTCAATATTGTGGCTGACATGTTGACGGTACTCATAGGCCGGTCCAAGGTAAAGGGGATGATCGGTGGACTAGTCCCTCATCTGGTGGATGGGGGGGTATCCATCCTACAATATGCGGATGCCACAATATTATTCATGGAGCATGACCTTGCACAAGCTCGAAACATGAAACTCATCCTATGCCTTTTTGAGCAATTGTCGGGGTTGAAGATCAATTTCCACAAAAGTGAACTCTTCTGTTTTGGAAGGGCCAAAGATGACCAAGAAGAATACAAGCACCTGTTCGGTTGTGAACTGGGGTTGCCGCCCTTTTGTTATATTGGCATTCCAATACATCATAGGAAATTGACTAATAAAGAATGAAAGTGTATCGAGGATCGATTCGAGAAGAAACTTAGCTGCTGGAAGGGTAAGCTTATGTCTTATGGAGGACGGCTAGTCTTAATTAATTCGGGACTAACGAGTATGCCGATGTCCCTCTTGTCTTTTTTCGAAATAAACAAAGGGGTACGCAAGAGATTAGACTTTTATCGATCTCGATTCTTTTGGCAATCGGATGAGGTTAAGACAAAATATTGTCTGACAAGATGGGATATTATTTGTCGACCAAAGGACCAGGGGAGTCTTGGGATTGAAAACCTCGAGGTGAAAAATAAATGCTTGTTAAGTAAATGGTTATATCGATTATCATTGCATTCCGAAGGAATGTGGGCCCAGATTTTACGCAACAAGTATTTACACTCCAAAACTCTAGCCCAGGTTACCGTAAGACCTAATGATTCACCCTTTTGGAAGGGACTCATGAGAGTAAAAGATACGTTCTTCCATAGGGTGAAGTTTAGTGTTGGGAACGGCTCAACAATAAGGTTTTGGGAGGATACGTGATTAGGTGATGTGCCGCTAGCTCTCCAGTATCCCTCTGTATCATATTGCTCAACGTAAGGAAGAGTACGTGGCAACGGTGATGCAGACGGTACCCTGGAATATCCAGTTAAGGAGATCTCTAGTTGGGGAACGCTGGACTTCTTGGCTGCATTTAGTGCGGCGGCTAATGGAGGTGCACCTTTCCGATGAGGAGGATTCTTTTAGATGGAAGCTCACGAATAATGGCGTGTTCACGGTCAAGTCTATGTACTTAGATCTCATCAACTCTGGCCCAATCCCGAGATCGCTTCATATTTGGCGAGTTAAAGTGCCCTTACGAATTAAGGTATTTATGTGGTTTGTCCACAAACAAGTGATCCTAACCAAAGATAACTTCCTGAGGCGAAGATGGGTAGGTAGCTCGAGGTGTTGCTTTTGTGCTCAGGATGAAACAATACAACACCTATTTCTTGATTGTCCTCTTGCGAAGTTACTTTGGAGATCGGTGCATGTAGCCTTTAATATTTCACCTCCTAATAACATAGAAGCGTTGTTTGGGACGTGTCTTGATGGAGTGAATGTTCATCTCGCGCGTAATATTCGGATTGGAATATGCACACTTATTTGGGCTATATGGAACTGTAGGAATGATATGATTTTTAACAGAAAACCTATGACTAATTTCTTGCAGGTCATATTCCGGGCTACGGCTTGGATCCGTACTTCGTCATTACTCACTCCTACGGCCTCCAGGGAGCAGCTGGCTACTGGGTGCAACCGATGGGAGATGGCAGCTCGGGTTTTCTTTAACCGGTTTGGATGGCGATTACTGCATAGGATAGGTCCTTAGTGGATCTTCGTTCAGCTGGATGCGGCTTTGAGACTTGTACTCTTCTTTTTTATTTTGGGCTCCTTTTGTGAGCAGTACTTTGCACTCCAGATTTTGGTACTATTGGTTTTTAATAAAGTGGCCGCATGCATCTTTCCGATGCAGAGGCCGGGGGATGACCTCCTTTTCAAAAAAAAAACCTAGTTGTGGGCCATGTCACGTAAGCTGCCTCCATCCAGTTGTGGACCTTGTGGTTCCTCGTGGACTCGGACCGGTCATTCTGGTCCAAGCGGTACACCATCACCATACCATAGCATCCAAACCGCCCAACATCCAAACCATACTACGAGTACCAGTTGGAGAAGCCATTGGCAATGTAGGATTCTGCTGTTGATGCGGGTGCTCCGTGAGGGGCGTAGTACCCATGATGTAGCGCTGCGAATAACCCGAAAATAAAGACATTCAAGGATGGGATGGTGGTACCCAGTTGTAATCGTGTGAGCCTGTTCATGTGGAGCTTGTTGCATTCAGGGAAGACAGTGCAACAAAACGTCTACTAATGGCTAGAAGACATCATTGATTTGGGGCACGGTTGATCCTACATTGGTTGATCACCACAAAAAAGACACCCAACAAGGAGATCTGATTAGTGCATACACCAAGAAGGATCTTGTTGACATTGAAGAGTATCCGGATCACTTTGTATCAAACAAAATGTGTTCGCGTCTGTGTCCATGATATTTTGTTTCGGTGCAATATGTTCTATTGTGATATGAACATATTTTCATGTCTGTCGAATCAGTATTTCTTTTCGTTGAAAGAATAATATTTCAAAAGAAAATTTGATGTCAGTCTATAGACATAAATCATGCTCATTTGCATATATAGGTCATCTTCGGCGTCAAGCATATCCCCTCGTACTCTCCCACAGGCCATCTTGTGCCACCGAAGCCATCCACAAGGAACTCTCACTTCTGGAGCTGTTCTCGGTTCAGGAACGGATGCATCATCTATTCTTAAAAATCTATAAATTTTGGTGCCTTTGAGCCTCCTAAAATTGAACATGTTTAAATTTCAAATCATAACAATATGGAAAAACACAAAGAAGACTAGACCCCCGCGTCGCTCCGCTCGGGCGACTCGAGGGACAGTTCAGGCGCCGCTGCCGGCCCCCTCCCTTGCGCCCCCTCTCCTCCGCTGCTGCCGCTGGCCTCGCCGCGGTGGCGGCGGCCCCCTGGCTCCGAAGGTGCCTTGGGGAGAGCCCGCGGTGGACGCGTGGGTGGCTGGTTCGCCGGGGTCATCTCAAGCGCGGCTTCTGCCTAGCTCCGCATCAAGGGCGGGCGGTGTGCGCTCGGGGATGCAGGGTGGCGTCGAGGTGGCGCGGGCCCTGCTCGCCGGCGCATGACCGTGGCGCACGCGGGCGGCCCCCCGGCGGCGGATCTAGCCGGCGCGCCGGATCTAGGCCGCGGCTGGCTGTGGCGTGGGGGCTTCCGTCTCGAGCCTCGGCGAGGTGCCCGTGCCTTCTGCGGCCGCTCGGGCGGCCTGGGGGCGGGGCGAGGATGGTGCCCAGCCACTCCCTCTCTTCCGGACAGATCTAAGTCGGGCGGCAAAGGTATCTCCTGGCTGCCGCGGCCTCCCGCGGATCTGACACCTCCGGCGTGCCTTGCTCAGATCCATCCATTTGTGCCTGCTTCGGGGGCCTGGTGTTGGACCTGCGGGCGCTCAGTGGCCGTTGTCACAGGGGTTGGCTGCCCCGTGCAGTGCTGCCTCTGGTCTCGGTTGGGACGTGGTTCAGCCTGGGTGGCGAGTCGATGCAAAAGGGCGAAAGCCCTATGTCGGCTTTGGTCGGCTCTGGCGGCACCGGCGCCATATGGCGTCGGATCCCTCCTTGGAGGTGCGGTCGTGTGATGCATTTGTTCCTCGCCTACTCTGTTCATTCTCCGGGTGAAAGCCTTTGATCCAGCTCATGGATCGGACGACGGCGGCGTCCTCGATGTCGTTACCACCTTGGTGGCGTCTGTCTTGGAGACGCTGCTCCATGTTGCTCGCCTGAGGTCTGGGATGGTGTTTTGCCGGTTTGAGGTTGGTGGTTGTGTGTTGGTGCGGATGGTGGCGGTGGTGTGGCCGGTCTGGGGTCGACGGTGGTGTGTGTCGTGCTTGAGTGCTCGTTGGTGTGTCTCTGCTAGGCGGTGCCCAGCGACTACGCCGGTGGCACACAGGGGCTGTGGCGTCGTCTTGGCCTCACACAACCTTTGGAATGTACCCCCGACACAGGTGGTGTCGTGGCATTGTGCAGTCTCGGTAGCGTGGTGGCTTTCGATTGCGTCGACGGTGCTGTGTCATGGGCTGGTTTGCTTGGTGATGCCCTTCGACTACACCGGTGGCACCGAGGTGCCGTGGCGCCGTCTCGGACTCTTGTGTCCCTTCGAATGCGCCCCATGACACAGGTGGTGTCGCGGCGTTGTGCAGTCTTGGATGTACGGGGCCTTACGATTGCATCGACGGTGCAGTGTCGTGTTCTAGTCTCGGTTGGCCGATGCCATTTGATTACACTGGCGGTGCTCATCGTTGTGTTTTCTCTCTTGTTCTCCCATGCTCTGTGTAATGTTGGCGTGTTTTTTTTTCTTATTTCTTCTCCTTGTGTCCCATGTAATTCTGCTCCGCTTGGACTCTATCTTGCGATGGGCTGCAAAGCCCTGTAGGCAAATGAATACAATTCAGGTGGGGAAATCTCATTGCGAAAACTTGATATTAATCTAAATTTATTTGACGTTGATGTGAAACTATAGTGCAATAAGTTTCAACAATCGAATTTCGAATATTTGCTTCTTTTGGGATTTTTGGGATCAGAAAATATGAAATTCCATGAGTAATCCATCCATACGATGGGACCAAGTAACGGGTGGGCCACCTTATACGAGTTACCCTTCCAACCCCATTCACTTCAAGAAATTGATCCGGAGAAGCCTTGGAGAGCTTGCACCGTCCAATTTGTCTACTCGCAGCCGCAGGTATTTAGATGAGCCGATGAACTGCATGCGCAAGAGTCTGTGCTAAGCAAACCCTGCTCCATCGACTGGCTGCTGATGGCCCAACATCAACAAACGCGGTACTTCTCCGACACTTTCTTTTTTGCACCCGCTTAAGAAAATGGCGTTCTACTCTTGGAACGTCCGTGGTCTTAATGACCTAGCCAAGTGCCTTGACGTGAAGAAGAACCTTGACGCTCATCCTCTCCACATCGTCTGCTTGCAAAAAAACGAAGTTGACTGATGTGCCCACCCGTAAAGCGGCATCCTTCCTCCCCCCTGGTCTCTCGTCGCTTTCCTTCAAGGCTTCGAACGGCGCCTCGGGTGGGCTCGTGACTGCCTGGCGCGATGGATTGGTCACACACCAGAGGGACGTAGAGCTCAACTTCACGCTTACCTCATTCTTTGTGTTTGCGGCCGACGCCTCGCCCTTCGCAGTGACCAACGTCTACGCGCCGTGCACTCCGGAACGGCGCCCTGAGTTCTTGGCGGAAATTCGCGCCATCGCTGAAACATGTGCTGTCCCGTGGATCCTGGTAGGCGACTTCAACCTCGCCCGATGCCCCGATGAAAAGAACAACCAAAACTTTGATGCCGCCGCTGCTGCGGAGTTCAACCTGGCCGTCAACGACTTGTCGCTCCAGGACCTTCCCCTCGTCGACCGTCGCTTCACCTGGTCCAATTGTAGGGCTGATCCTACTCTCGTCCGCCTCGATCGCGCGTTGATCAATATTGAGTGGGGCTCCCTGTTGTTCAACACGACTCTTCGCTCTGCCACCCGCACCACGTCTGATCATGTCCCGCTGGTCGTCGAGGCTGTCTCTCGTGCGCCGGCCGGCTCGTTCTTTCGGTATGAGCGTTGTTGGGCCTTCTCTGAGGAATACCGTGCTTTAATCCGTAGCGTCTGGGCGAGGCCCCAGAACCGGAGAGGGCGTGCGGCTCAACGCCTTTCCCGGTCGTTGAAGTGGACTAGGTGTGCATCCAAGAAATGGGCCAAGAAACGCAAGCGCCCCGCCGAGGTGGTTTCTAACTGCCGTGCGGTCATCGAATGTCTGGACTTGACTGAGGAGGTCCGTGCACTCTCGCCCCCTGAGCTCCTCCTCCAATCATCTATTAAGGGCCGCCTTTCCGAGGATTACAAAAAACATAACATTTATTGGCGACAACGGTATGCTTATCGGCTCTGCAAGCTTGGTGATGGCAACACTTCTTTCCTTCGTGCCGGCGCGTCCGCTCGTCTTCGGAAAAATCAAATTCAAGTCCTGCATGCCGATGGGGTCGCTCACTTTAACCATGGAGACAAAGCTAGCTAGGCTGTTGTCGGATTTTTATTCATCTCTCTTCGGCACTGCCGCCCCCTCTTCGTGAAGCTTCGACCCTCGTGTGTACTTGGCACGTGTGCCTTGTCTGGATGACCTTGAGAGGCCTTTCACCATGGAGGAGCTCAAAGTGGCGGTCTGGGCTATGCGGTCCAACAGCAGCCCCGGTCCGGACGGGTTCGGCCCTGCCTTCTTCAAAACCTCGTGGGACACAGTTTCTCTGGACCTGTTGGACTTCTTGAATGATTTCTACTCTTGTGAGGTGGACCTGGATGGTGTTAACCGTGCATTTATTACCCTTCTGCCGAAGTGCGACGTGGTGCTCTCGGCAGATGGATTTCGGCCCATTTCCCTTCAAAATTGCATCATGAAAATTATCTCCCGGATCTTGAACACACGACTACAGAAATTTATTGAGCTCTTGGTGTCCTTTGAACAATCTGGATTTATTGTTGGGAGGTGCATCGCTGATAATTTCTTGTACGCGGTGGATTTGGTCCAGAGCTGTCGTATTCGGAGGGAACCGATGATTGCCCTTAAATTGGATTTCAAGAAATCCTTCGGTTCTGTCACCTGGGATGCTTTGGGTATTATCATGCAGGCGCGCGGGTTTGGTGATCGGTGGTGCTCTTGGATCCATAATATCCTTACCATTGGCAAAACGGCAGTATTGTTGAACGGGGTCCCCGGCAGATGGATTCAGTGTAAAAAGGGACTGCGACTGGGGACCCGATGTCACCCTACCTCTTTTTAATAGTTGCGGACCTCCTCCACCAACTGATTGTCAAGGATGACTCCCCTGACCGGCTACTGCATCCTCTGGTAGATGATCTGCCCTGTCCTGTTGTTCAGTACGCCGATGATACCCTTCTGTTGATCCGTGCTAATCAGAGGCAACTTTCTCGGCTACGATCTATTTTGGATGCCTTCTCTGCGGCCACAGGGTTAACTATCAACTTCCACAAAAGCACCTTCGTCCCCATATGCGTCGACCCCGCACGTGCTACCTTGCTAGCTGCGGAGCTTGGCTGCCCGCTGTCGACATTCCCCCAGACATATCTCGGTCTGCCTCTCTCCGATGAAAAATTGCCTGCTAGTGCCCTGGACTTCTTGCCGATCAAAATTGAGCGGCGTATTCCTGGGTGGCGCACATACACACTTGACCAGGGGGCACGTTTGACACTTTCCTCTGCGGTTCTGGCTGCTATCCCCACCCATGCCATGTCAGTTTTGCCCCTCCCGAGAGGGACTGTAGCCAAGATGGACCGTCCCAGAAGGGCCATGTTTTGGAAAGGGGCAAGTGAGTGCTCCGGGGGGGGGGGGGGGGACTGCCAGTTGCATGGCACGAGGCTTGTCGTCTCGTCTCAGAGGGGGGGGGGCTTGGCCTGATCGATATTGAGGTCCAGAACACATGTCTGTTTGAAGATGGTCCACAAAATCTTCAGTGGCATCCGTACCCCTTGGACTGTCTGGGTGCGCCGTTGGTACTTGGGCGACCATCCCGCGGCTTCGACCCCCTCGTGGAAGGCGTTCGCTTCCTTGGTCGCCCTCTATCGCTCCTTGACATCGACGAAAATTGGTGACGGCATGGACACATCCATCTGGCATGACAACTGGACCTCGCACGGGGCCCTGGCGGTCGCTCTTCCGGCCGCGTACTCCCATTGTCTCCGTACCGGCGCGACCCTGGGGGACTTCAATCGGCTTGGTCCTGCTGCAATTCCCGTGCATGACCGCCTATCTAGAACTGCCGAGTTGGAACTCCACCTACTCTGGTCTGCCCTTAACCGCGTACGGTTCTCTGCGGCCAGTGACGAGCGGACCCTTTCTTGGGGGGGTTGTCTCCAGTTCAAGACGGGTGCGGTTTACCATATGATCAAAAGCTCTGGCTGCGGGCTCCCCCTGCATGGCTTCAACTGGGACAGTTTCATGCCCCTCAAGGTCAAGGTGTTCGCCTGGATCCTGCGACATGGCAACACCCGCACGAGGGCCTTCCTACGTCGAATCAGGTTCCTCGACTATGACGATTGCCCCTTCTGCCCAGGACAGTCGGAAACGATATGTCACCTCTTCTTCGAGTGCCCCCGTTTGTGCTTGATGTGGGCGTGTATCCTCGGTTGTCATCGCTTGCCTGTTGATTGCACGGTGGAAAAAGTATGGTGCGCCCTCTTGGAGTCCTGTCCTCAGCACGGCTATGTGCTCCATCCTCTGGGTGGTCTGGAAGTCCAGGAACCGGATGGTGTTCGATAACATCCATTCCTCGGATATTTACTTGCGGCATTCGATCCAAGAGCATCTTCTCTTATGGATAGTTCGGGCCCCCGCCCGCATAGACTGTGCGCCATTGCGTCAATGGTGCATGGATATTTGTAGCTGACGCACCCCCTCCCTCCCTCCCCCTTTCCTCCCATTAGCACTCCGCGGGGTGTTTATGGGATGTACGAAATGCTTCGTTGCTATTATTAATACAAAAATGTTCAGGTGGGCGATCGCCCCCCGTTGATTGTTCAAAAGACAAGAAATTCCCATGCATTGCTAGGGCTTTAGCACAAAATGAAGTACCTAGCTACGTAACTAAGCTTTGATGGAAGCAAAAAATATAGAGGCGTGTGTTTGGCTTTTCAGATCTTCGATGCAAATGATTTTGCAATCATAGTGAGTCGAAAATTAGATGTGATAGGAAAGAATTTTGACCGACAAATTGAAGCAAACATGTCACACACGATCCACTGGATGCCTCGCTTGTTGCTTCTCGCTGGTATTTTTTCATATGGGAATTTATTGTTTTTTCTTAAGATGCGACAATATGGAAATTTCTTGTTTTTTTAGGAACATGGGATTTTTTTTGAGCGGTACATGGGAATTTCTTGGTGGTAGTAGTAAACGCAGCGATGTCCACGTGACCGAGGGCAGGCCCATGTACGTGTGCAGATTGCAGCGGGGCACATACGTTCCTGGACAGTCCACAACACGTAAACCATAAGAAAAAACATGCACGGTTCCATCATATATATGGATCACAATGGTTTCATCGTTCAGTTTGCGCCGCCACGCGGTACCAATCCGATCTGTGTCTACGGCCTACGGCAATGCCGCTTCATCCACCAAAGCGTCGGCGATCCAGCGATCCTCCTCCGGTGGTCGCCACCAGCAACGATGGCGTCCTGCCCCTGGACCTTCTCTACGACATCCTGCTGCGCCTCCCCGCCGACACGCTCTGCCGTTTCCGCGCTGTTTGCAGGGCATGGCGGTCCCTGCTCAGCCACCCGGACTTCATCGCCGGTGCCCGTAACCCTGGCCCGCTCATAGCTGTTGGCATAAAAGATGAGTACTTATCAGAAGACGAGGTCACCATCCTCGACATGGATTCTGGCGACGCCGTCACGGAGGTAAACATCGCCGCCAGCGACCTTACATACGGCGAGCCGCACTCCAATAGTCACGACGGCGTGGTCTGCATCCTCGGCCCACAGAATCGGCTCCGCCTGCTCGACCTCCCCAACGGCAGCGTCTTCCTGTTACCCGACCACGCGCCGGCGCGAGGCCACAAACTCATCTGGTGCACGGTCGGGGGCGCGGCCTCCACGGTAGAGCACAAGGTGCTCGCCATCACCCCATTTGTTAGGCACGAACCGTTTGTCTGCAAGATCCTCACTCTCGGCCTCAGCAACGGTGGCTGGAGGGATATAGGGAGTCCTCCGTTGCCGCTGACCGGAGGCGTCACTGTCATCAATGGGGTCGCCTACTCTCTGCCACGCTATGCCAAGTCCAAGGAGTTTTACGCGTACCACCAAATCATGGCGTTCGACTGAAACAAGGAGGCATGGCGGTCGACGTCGGATTCCCTCCGAGGACCTGCAAACTGCCACTGCATCATCAGCTTGGCCGAGTTGGAGGGCCATCTGGTTGCATGCCACGTCGATGGCCTCGTCTCTATTGAGCTATGGTTCCTCATGGACTCGGACCGATCTCTCTGGTTCAAACGGTACACCATCAACATGCCATGCTACCAAACCAACCAGCCACATATGTACTATACCTATGAGTTCTTCGAGAAGCCATTAGCAGTGCTGGATGACGGGAGGATTGTGATGTGGATGCGGGTGCTCCGGCAGGGGTACAGCGCTTACGAAGAGGTATTGCGGATCTACAACCCAAGAACTAAGACATTCAAGGATGGGACAGTGGTGCCCTATTGCAACGATATGAGACTGCTCACGTGGAATTTGTTGCATACAGGGCAGAGAGGTGTGTTAGACGACGCAACAAAGCGTCTGCTAATCCGTAGACGGCATCACTGATTTGGAGCACCATCCTCCATATGTGAAACCCACAAAACGCCGGACAATGAGCTTGATCTGATCCGTGCATCCAGTGAGACAAACTTGTAAAAATTGAAGGTTGTATGAGCACGTGTAATGAAGTTTATCACTGTAGAAATAAAAGTTCATCTTGATCTAACCAATGTCTTATTGTGTTGTTCATGATGCTCTAGTCCATTTTGCATGTATGAATTGAGATCACCCATGGCAAGGCTGCTTCGTTGGTTGAGGTTTCAAGGCGCTTTTTATGCACCTTTCCTAACTCGCCTTTTGAATGTTGCACAACACTCGCGTGCTACGAAAAGGAAAGGGAGTTATATCTTATGGCACTGCTGCTGCCTCCAAAACATGATCGTCGCCACCGCTAGGTTGGATCTCAAAATAACAACGATCGGTCACAGTGCATGGCAGATGGCACCACACGATCTGATATTTTTTCCCCAGAAAAGGGATGGATCAAAATGAAGGAGTTGGCATGGTTTGGATCTATCACGCGGGCAAGATAATTTTCACATCATGTCGCCAACTTTTCTCATGCCATGATGCCCTTGAGACAATGCTTGTTGCATGAATGGAAGTCTTTCCGTGGAATTGTATTGGTGTGACTCACCAATTATGGTCAAACCGCCGAAGCTAATTGCTTGGTGCCAATGAATATGATATGCCTCCCTCGTGCACGAAATCGATTCCTTAATGAACGGTCCATACCACAATGACATATGTGGTAAGCAATTCAAACCATTCAAAGAAGAATGAACGGTTTATAAAACTTATATCACTCATATTGCCAAAACTCGATTAGGCATTTTTGGCAAACTTTGCATGCCAAGATCCGTGCCTACCAATGTCTATACGTAAGTTTATAGGTCTGATTCTGCTTCTTCCTCAGACTGTGGCTATACGCATTGGAAAAATGCTTTTTGCACGGCAAGGAAACAAAATTAAGTTTTACAATGACCTAAAGTGGCATGAAGAAAATTGAAAAACATGCTTAAGCCCATTTTGAAATTAGTTAGTTAACTTCTCTTCTATTGTGTTAGTTTATGTCCTTCACTAAATTATGGTTGTAGTCTACTCTTTATGCATTGCTTTGTAGTTTTTGCAGGCTGGCTTAAGACAATTCTTAAATGAGTTACTAGTTAACTTTTCTTCTGTTGTGTGAATTTGCCTTTTTATACATCCACTAATTTTGTATAACATGAACCGGCGCGGCAACACGCACATCTCCATCTTAGTAACCTTTGCAAGGGATGGACCTTAACATGAGTTCACATGTCGTGCACACGACATCGCACCGTTGAAGCAGCCGCGGTTTAGCAGGAGCTGATTCATGACATGGAAAGTTGGGAAGCAATCGATGACCTAACCCACATCACCGTCTCTTCCAGGAAACTATTTTTTGCAAAACAAGGTAAGGTAACCAACATACTAGCTACTAGAAAAAAACTATGCAATAAACCCGAACAGAAAACATGAAATGTAGAGGCTGAAATTCAAGACACCTCCAAGTCGTGGTTGAAACCATCCAAATTCAAGACGCCTCCAATTTGTGGCTGAAACCGTCCAACTTCATGCTATCAGTTTATACTGCATTCCCACATTTTGGCACGAATGAAGAGGCAACATGCCGCCGCGCGTCTAGGGATTCAAACTTACGATCAACATTCAATAGCGAGAACCAGTTAAAAGATATTGTACACTAATGACCCAGATTACTATATACAAAGAAGCCAGATAAGCTCGTCTGTACACTACTACACGGAACTTCTCAACTCAATGTATTTAAACGTCGAAGGGGAAGCAAGCACATAAACAGCCTGGCCTTGGGCATGTCTCTTCTGATCAAAGGATAACAGTTCATGAAACCGCTTTGGCATGACATATCTTAAGCTAGTTGAATGCCTCCTGCATAATCAAAAGACATTATATACGTTATACAGATGTGTTGAGGTAGCAAATGCATGACGAAGAAGTTTGGGATTCAATCTTGAGACCGAAAAAATCATATGCTCCATCTGATCACAAATATAAGTCGCTGAGGACATCGGTCTACAAGGTGAAAATTTGACCCATCAATTTCTCTTAAGATATATATATTGTTTTGCATAGAAAGTTATATATTACTCCCTCCGCCCCGAATTACTTGTCTTAGATTTTTCTAGATACGCCGTATCTAGACAAATCTAAGACAAGTAATTCAGGGTGGAGGCAATATGTTATTACCTTCCATGATAAATTTAGCAGTATTGACCTTGTGTTATCAATGGACAGAATTATAAAGGTTTAACTATGGACAACGCTAAAATGCCATAATTGTGACCGTACGGATTGAGGGAGTATCAAACTAGTGTATTGAACTGAATGGTATGCACAACATATTCACCGTATGCACATTTCAGTATGATGCTCTATATGATTTATCAAGACACGAGTAATGGAATCCTGAGTGAAGTTTACGCTTACACTAAAATTTCCAACATAGATAGACACAGAGATGGGGACAAGCATGTGTTACCATAATGCATTCTCAATCTCAACATTTGTTGGGTCCAACTTCAGACCATCTTGAAATGCATCACATGCTTTCATAGTTCTGAAGACATGGATTGTAACGTATCAGAGAATAAAAATGGATTGGCCATAGCAGGAGTAGCTTTTTTTGAAAAGGAAGTTAAACCTCCGGCCTCTGCATCAACCGATGCATGCAGCCATCTTTATTAATTATTTCACAAAAGTTTGACAAGAACATACATCAATTCACCCGAAGCCACCACTCACACCTACAAACTCGATAATATGGAGTGCTCTCACTCCCCATATCTAAAACCGATGTCGTCGCCGACCCATCCACATAATGTATCGGGACCAACAGCCGGTGCAGCCTACCTAAAGCGCACACTACATGCATACGTTTTAGAAGCCGCCATCATCATCGGACCACTGACCCATCTTCAGGAGAGAGATCCACATCATCCTTGCCAGTCCGGACATCCGTCGACGCCACCATGGCACCCAACGGCGCCACCGCCCTGCGCTCGTCCGTCCAGACGCGAAGACTCTGGAAGATCCATCGTGCATAGTACCTGCCAACCAGGCATGACTCGGCGTAGCACCTGTCGGCCAGGCATGACTTGACAGCTCCATCGAAGCTCCGTGCAAGACGAAGCCGCTCCACCTCCTGCCTCTGTCTTCCAGCACTGCTCCACAAACAATACTCCCAAGAGAGAAATGGCACCGTAGTACCGCCATCGTCCGATCTGGAAGACCAGATCCTAGGGTTTTCCCCGAAGTAGCACGGGTGGGTCGACAACAGTTACATGACGATGCCTTCATCAAGGTAACGACGCAAAACGCCGTCATCGCCTGCCAAAAGCTCGGTTTTCACCAGCAACTATGTCTCCCCGACTCGTAGTCGGGACTAGATGACAAATCTCGAGATCCGACCACCCAGCCACAGGCCGTCCACTTCTGATGGAACCGCCCCACCTCCTCCAGTGAGCTATGGTTCCTCATGGACTCAGACCGGTCCCTCTGGTTAAAACGGTACACCATCAATATGCCAGGCTACCAAACCGCCCAAATCCACCAGCCACAGATGTGCTATACCTATGAGTTCTTCGAGAAGCCATTAGCAGTGTTGGGTAACGGGAGGATTGTGATGTGGATGCGGGTGCTCCAGCAGGTGTGCAGCGCTTACGAAGAGGTATTGCGGATCTACAACCCAAGAACTAAGACATTCAACGATGGGACAGTGGTGCCCTATTGCAACCATATGATCCTGTTCATGTGGAACTTGTTGCATACAGGGCAGGGAGGTGTGTTAGACGACGCAGCAAAGCGTCTAAGCACCAACCTCCATTGGTGAACCCAACAAAAAACACCAAACAGGGAACTTGATCTGATCTGGTTTTTACACACACCGAGAGAAGTCTTGGTGACGTTGAAGATTTTCTAGATTAATATATTTATCGAACCAATATTTCTTTTCATTGAATGAAAACTCGTTCGTAAAAAAATCAGAGTCGGGCTATAGACGTAAATAATGCTAGCTTACATAGGTCGTTGTCTGGTGTTCATCTGGAGCTTGTTGCATTCAGAGAAGGGAGGCACGTTAGACAGTGCAGCAAAACGTCTTCTAATCGGTAGAAGACATCATCGATTTGTTTAGTGCACACCATCGATCCTACATTGGTGGACCCCAACAAAAAGACACCAAACAAGGAGATCCGATTAGTGCAGACACCAACAAGTACTTGTTGACATTGAAGACTGTCTGGATCAATCTGTATCCAAAAAAAAAAAATTGTTCGCGTCTGGGTCCATGATATTTTGTTTCGTTGCAATATGTTTCATTGTGATAGAAACATATTTTCATCTCTGTCGAATCAGTATTTATTTTCAACGAACGAAAACTATTTCAAAAGAAATTTTGATTCGGTCTGTAGACATAAATCATGCTCACTTGCATAGGCCATCTTCAGGGTCAACCATATCCCCTCGCACTCTCCCAGAGGCCATCTTATGCCACCGCACTTTTGATGATGACATCAATGTCACACTGACCAGCAAACAAGCCATCCACCAGGAACTCTCATTCTGGAGCCGATCTCAGTTGATGAACAGACGCGTCATCAATTCTTGAAAATCTATAAATTTGGTGCCTTTGAGCCTCCTTTTTTTTTCGAAAAGGAGGTTATCCCCCGGCCTCTGCATTAGAAAGATACATGCGGCCATCTTATTAATAAAAGCAAATAGTCTGACAAAGTCAACCGGTCTCACAATATAAAAGATCACTCATCAAGAGCTAACTGCAAGAGATCGGAATAGCCACAACCGGCATAGAAAAAGAGATAGGAAACTAAACTCCTATCCTATTACATGACCGTCATCCAAACCGGTTGAAGATATCCCATGCTACCGTCTCCCAACGGATAGACCCAGTAACCATACGCTCCCTGGCATTCGTCGGAGTGAGTAGCGACCACATACGGAGTATTGTAGTAGCCCGAAACACAACCTGCAAGAAATGAATATGTGTTGTTCTGTTAAAAACCAAATCGTTTCTGCAATTCCATATAGCCCAGAATAGAGCACACACTCCTACACGAATGAGCTTCGCGGTGCCTGATTGTACTCCATCCAACCATGTCTCAAATGGTATTCGGAGGAGTAATGTTAAAAGCTATGTGCAAAGACCGCCATTATATTTTTGTCATCGGGCAATCGAGAAAGAGGTGTTTGACAGACTCATCATGATCACAAAAACTACATCTCGGCGATCCTGTCCAGTTACGTTTAGCCAAATTGTCTTTAGTTAGAATGACTTGCTTGTGAACAAACCACATAAACACTTTAATTTTTAAGGGCACTTTGACTTTCCAGATGTACAAAGTTCTAGGGATAATGCCAGAATTAATAATATCCACATACATGGATTTTACCGAAAGTACTCCATTCTGAGTGAGTTTCCAGCGCAACTTGTCTGGCTGTTGAGAGAGTTGAACATCCATCAGTCTTCTCACAAGATGGAGCCAAGCTTCCCAACGGTTTCCTGCTAAAGTCCTCCTAAATTGTATATTAAGGGGAGTGGACTGTAGTACTGTTGCAACATAAGCATCTCTACGTCTCCCCTAACAATTGCACATTTTTAAATTTTAAATCATAACAATATTTCAATGTGAAAACTATATTTATTTGACATTGGACTGAAACTACAGTACAATAAGTTTCAACAATCCAATATCCAATGCTTGCTTCTTTTGGGATTTTTGGGGTCTGAAAATATGAAATTCCATGAGTAATCCATCCATACGATGAGTCCAAGTGACGGGTGGGCCACCTCGTACGAAGTTCCCTTCCAACCCCATTCACTTCAAGAATTTGATCCGGAGAAACCTCCAATTTATGTACTCGCATGTATTTAAATGAGCCGATGAACTGCATGTGCAAGAGGCTGTGCTAACAAACCTTGCTCGATCCACTGGCTGATGATGCGCAACATCAGCAAACAAGTTACGCGGCACTTCTCCGACACTTTTATCGTATTTGTATTATGAGACAAGAAATTCCCGTCTATTGCTAGGGCTGTAGCACAAAATGAAGTAGCTAGCTGGATTTTCAGATCTTCAGATCTTGGATGCAGATGATTTTGCGATCATAGTGCGGCGAAAAATAGATTTGATAGGAAAGAATTTTGACAGACAAATTGAAGCAAACATGTCACACACCATCAACTGGATGCCTCGCTCGTTGATTCTCGCTATTTATTATTATTTTGTATGCGAATTTCTTGTTTTTTCTAGAGATGAGACAATACAGGAATTTATTGGTTTTTAGGGGTAAACACCAAGTTTATTCATCAAAGTCCACATGGTGTGAGCGCTTGCATCTGTACTATGTTTAAAACAAGTCCACATAGTGTGGGACACATTTGTGGTCGTGGGGTACACCAAACCAGATGTGGCGCCCCAGACCTCTAGATAGAGAAAACTTGACTAAGCTATGTGCTTCATAATTAACAACACGACTCTTAAAAAATAATAATAATGAAAGTTAGACGCTTTAAGGTTTATTTCACTGATAATTGCTCCATATGTCCCCCGTGCACTCCTGGTGATATTTGAAACGACTTGCTGACAGCCACAACAAAGTTTGGATGCCCAAATCTTCTTCAAGGGAAAGAGCCTCATGGCAAGCTATAGCTTCCAGGATGGCTGGATCAAAAACTCCAACAACTAGTGCCGAACTCCCCATATAGTTACCCCCTTCATCCCTGCAGATGGCCGCTGCTGAGCTTTCTCTTCCTGCTAAAACTCCTGCATCAACATGGATCTTACAAGGGAAACGGTTCGACCTGGCGCGCCGGCCGAACGCTCCACCGGACGTGCGCGGCTCGTTGGATCAAGTTAGATCCTACGGTCCAGCAACGCACGCACCCCACCTTATCCCTTCGCTTCGTTTATCTCCTTCATTGTCTTCCCCGCATCTTTCTCTTTCTGTTTCTTTGACATCGTGCACAGGCCTCTCTCTCCTCCTCCTCCTCCCTGACCTCTCTCTCCTCCTGTCTGGTCGCGAGGTTTGGCTTTCTCGCGCGTGTCGTGAAGCTAGTTCACGGGGAGGCTGCATGTTGCACGGCGTGGCCATGGCCTGCAAGCTCTCGGCATGGCCTGCGAGACCACATGAAGTTTTGTGAGCTGCAACCGCCGAGGGCATTTGCTGGAACCGGCTAAGCAAAAGTTGTAACCTGCGACACCAACTACTGGCGCGGGAAAAGCTTCAACCAATGTGTAAAATAGCTTCAACCGGCGAAGGATAGAGCTTCAAACCCATGGAAAAAAGCTTCATGAGGTGTGGAAAAAAAGCTTCAACAACAGAAAAAAGCTTCAACCGGTGTGTGAAAAAGCTTCAACCGGCGAAGGAGGAAGCTTCAACCATGGAAAAAAAGCTTCAATCGATGTGGAAGAAAAAGCTTCAAACCGTGGCAAAGTTTCAACCGGCGCAAACAAAGCTTCAACTGGCACAAAAAAAAGCTTCAACCGGTGCGACATGCTGACGATGGTGCGGGCTGCGGGTGACGGTATGGCGGTGCTACGACGGCAACGGGTGAGCCTTTTTGCTACGGTGAGCGGCGAGTGCGGCAACACCAACGAGTTTTTTTTTTTGCTGCAACCTGCATGTTTTTTTGCTCGACCAACGGACTTTTTTGCTACCTCCGACAACCCGAGTAGAGTACAGTTCGCGAGCTCGTCGTCGAGGGTGCCTTCACCGGGGGGCCATCGCCACCGGAGTTGTGGCATCGCATCGGTGTTGGGCCGTCGCCACGGAGAGCTACAACCACGGGCACACACTGCTGCACTGGCGTAGCCGACGAGAAACGTAGGAGACGACGGTGGCGCAGGCGGCGACCGACGGTGAGGGCGGCGACCGGCGAGACGAATCGGGGGGCGGTGCTTCGAGGCGGGGCATGTCAATCGTCAATGGAGCTGGAGTTTTTCTCCAAGAAGATGGCATCGGGGGAGAAAGAGAAACAGATCGTGCGGTGTGTACGGGCATTGACCCTACTGAATCGGGTGGCTGGCATTCGACCAAATTTGGGCCGGCGCGCCGGCGCCTAGCGCTGCCCATCTTACAATATCCCGAGGGAGGAAATATGGTAGTAGTAGTAGACGCAGCGTGCCTCACACATGGGCCAGGTCCACGAGCAGGTCCGAGGGCAGGCCCATGGGCCAGATTACGTTCCTGGATACAGTCCACAACATGTACGGTTCCAGCAAACGTATGACAATCGTACCACTTTTTCATCGTCCAGTTTGCGCCGCCACGCCGAACCAATCAGTGGGATATGGCGATGCTGCTCCATCCAGCAAAGTGTCGGAGATCCAGCGCTCCTCCTCCGGTCGTCGCCACCAGCAACGACGGCGTGCTGCCCCAGGACCTTCTCTACGACATCCTACTACGCCTCCCCGCCGAGACGCTCTGCCGTTTCCGCGCTGCTTGCAGGTCATGGCGATCGCTGCTCAGCCACCCGGACTTCATCGCCGCTGCCCGTAACCCTGGCCCGCTCATTGCTGTTGGCATAAAAGATTACATATCGAAAAACGAGGTCACCGTCCTCGACATGGAGTCCGGCGGCGCCGTCACGCGGGTAAACATCACCAACAACGACCTTACGTACGGCGAGGCGCACGCCATGAGTCACGACCGCATGGTCTGTATCCTCGACCCACAGGATCGGCTCCGGCTTCTCATCCCCCCCAATGGCGACGTCTTGCTCTTGCCCGACCATGCGCCGCCGCAGGGCCACGTATTAATCTGGTGCCCGGTCGGGCGCGCTGCCTCCACAGGAGAGCACAAGGTGCTCGCCATCACCACATCCATATCAGCTAGGCACGAGCCGTTTGTCTGCAAGATCCTCACCCTCGGCCTCGGTGACGATGGTTGGAGGGTTACAGAGAGTCCTCCGTTGATGCTGGTTGGAGACGTTGCTGTGATCAATGGGGTCGCCTACTTTTTGTCGAGCTATGCGTACCACCAGATCATGGCGTATCAACAGATCATGGCGTTCAACTTCAACAAGGAGGCGTGGCGGTCAACGGCGGATTCCCTCCGAGGCCCGGCAAACTGCCAATGCATCAAGTTGGCCGAGTTGGAAGGCCATCTGGTCGCATGCCAGGCCACCAATCGTCTCACCCCCTCCATTGAGCTATGGTTCCTCGTGGACTCTGACCGGTCTCTCTGGTTCAAACGGTACACCATCAACATGCCAGCCTACCAAACCCAAAGCCACCAGCCACAGATGTGCTACACCGCCGAGTTCTTCCAGAAGCCATTAGCAGTGTTGGAGGACGGGAGGATTGTGATTTACATGCGGGTGGTCCGGCAGGGGTGCATCCTCAGAAAAGGAATATTGCGGATCTACAACCCAAGAACCAAGACATTCGAGGATGGGACATTGGTACCCCATTGTAATCATATGAGCCTCTTCACATGGAACTTGTTGGCTGCAGGGCAGAGAGGTGCGTTAGACGACGCAGTAAAGCGTCTACTAATTGGTAGACGGCATCACTGATTTCCAGCACCGTCCTCCATCGGTGAACCCCACAAATCGCTGGACAAGGAACTTGATCTGCTGAGCACATGTGCATCCAGTGAGAGAAACCTGTACAAATTTGAAGGTTGTATGAGCATATGTGTAAAGAACTTTATCAGAGTAGAAATAAAAGTTCATCTCTTTTTTTTGCAAAAATGATGAGATCTATTATAAGAGTTTACATCAAGATTTCGAGACCACCAAACAACCATTATTACCGCCAGAACAAGCCGTCGTTGTCGCCGCTCCCCTACCGGAAGCCGGCTTGACCGTGTTGATGACAGTCGGAAAGTCTTCGCGCGCGTGTCCCTAACAACCAGCGCTCTGGAGCTGTAGTTGTTGTTGTTGAACCCTTGCATAGATCTGAAGCAGCTAACATCAAATCTCATCACATGACCAGAAACCCTACCGTCACCAACCAAAGGAGATGGCAAGAATCTACGCCGGAACTCTGTTGACTACGTCCTCCCGAGCGCAGCGCCTGAGAGGACTAAAAAAACTAATACTGACCGAAGCAGAGACGCTGGGATCCCCCCGCCCCCACCGGCCATCGGAGTGGCAGGCAGATGAGAGTTTTTCCTACCTGGGTAGGGTTAGAAGAGGAAACTTTCGTATTGAGTACTTGAAACAAAAGTTCATCTTGATCAAATCTATGTCTTATTATGTCAAAAAATTGCGAGGTGTCTTATTATGTTATTCATAATACTCAAGTCTATTTTGCATGTACGCAATGAGATCACCCATGGCAAGGCTGCTCCACCGGTTGAGGTTTCAAGGTTCTTTTTATGCAACTTTCTTAACCCACCTTTTGAGTGTTGCACAATAGACCTGCTTGCTATGAATGAAAAGGGGGGTTATGTTGTATGGCCCTGATGTTGTCTCCAAAACATGATCATCGCCACAGCTCGGTTGGACCTCAAAAGGAATCAACGATCGGCCACTGACCACCGCGGACGTCACTGCAGGACCACCATGAAGGAGCTGGTTTAAGACAATTCTTAAATGAGTTATACTCCCTCCGTGCCAGTGCATAAGTCATCTTATGTTGTGCACCGCGATCAAAGTGGAGGGGAAATGGGATAACTTAATGTTTATTTGCTAATCAATACTATTGCATGCAATGAACTGACCACTGCATGTCGTGCTAGAAAGTCTAAAGTCATTAGAAACATACACGCTCCACGTCTCTTATTGGTTGATTCCGTTATTCGTGTCAAGAAACAAGAAACGGGATGGGAGTTAATGTACCGTGTCTAAGAGTTTTGGGATTATTTGATTTTTGAAAGATGACTTGTGCACCGGTACGAAAGGAGGAGTAGTTAACTTTTCTTCTATTGTGTTAGTTTTTTTTTCTTCTATTGTGTTAGTTTATGCCGTTCACTAAATTATGGTTCTAGTTCTACTATTTATGCATTGCTTTGTAGTTTGCATTAGTATTTGTAGTTTTTTGCAAACTTGCTTAAGAAAAAAAATACCTGAGCGTTAACTTTTCTTCTATTCTGTTAATTTATTTACATTTTTTATGCACCTTTAAATTTTCTAAAACATGAACAGGCTGCCCCAATGCGCGCATCTTTGTTCTAGTAACCTTTGCAAGGGATACACCATATCATGATTTCAAGGCTACGAGCGCACCGTTGGAGCAAACGCAACTTAGCAGGAGCTGATTCATGACATGGAGACTCGGGAAGCAATCGATGACCCAGTCCATTTCATCGTCTCTTCCCGGAGTCTTTGGCCCCCGCGCCCCGCCCTCTGGCGCAGGGGGAAACCCTAACCGCGCCGCCGGCCTCCCTTCCCCACTCCTCTCCTGCTTCACCGCCGCCGGAGAGGACACCGGCGAAGCCCGCGTGTACCCCAGGGAAGGAGGCGGCGGGGCGTCCTCGTCGTTTTTGCCATTGACCGGTGCAGATCTCGGCGGCCGGTGGTGCGCGGCGGTGGTCCGATGATGGCTGGCGCCTGCTGCCCGTGGGGCGGCGTCCCTCACGGCGGCAAGGTTGCCCCTGATCGGCGCTTGGTGGTGGCCACTTGGCGGCGTGGGTTGTATCCGGGCTTCGGGTCTGCTTCCCCGTCGTGGCAGCGCTTGCCGCTGCCCTCGGCAATGGGGCATGGTCCCGGACGGGCCTACCGCCGATGGTGTTGGCCAGGATGCACACTGGCAACGCCCTACTTCGTCTCGCGCCGTCTCGCTGGCCAGTGGTGGTGGTCATCTTCTTCGTCGGAGGTGGCCGGCCAGAGGCTTGTTGATCGGATCTCGAGATCCATCATCTAGTCCCGGCTGCGAGTTGGGGAGACATGCTTGCCGATGAAAACCGAGCCGACGGCAGGCGATGGCGGCGTTCTACGTCGTTACCTTGATGGAAGCATCGTCGTGTAACTACTGTCAACCCACTCGCGCTGCTTCGAGGGAAACCCTAAGATCTGATGTTCCAGATCGTACGATGGCGGCACTGCGGTGTCGTTTCTCTCTTGGGAGCATCATTTGTGGAGCAGCGCTGGAAGTCAGACGCAGGAGGTGGAGTGGCTTCGTCTTGCACGGAGCCTCGATGGAGATGTCAAGCCATGCCTGACTGACAAGTGCTACGCTTTGTCATGCCTGGTCGACAGGTGCTACACACGACAGATCTTTCAAAGACTTCAAGCTGTGTCGGCTGGTGGTACTTGGCAACATGGTGCTGAGGTGTATCAGTGGCTACCGCGACATGCTCAGCTGTTTGCGCGCAGGGAGGTGGTGCCGTTGGGCGCCGTGGTGGCGTCGACGACAGCTAGACCTAGCAAGGTTGATGCGTCAGTACGGCTCTAAAGATGTAGCGGTGGCAATTTGGCAGCGGCGGCCTCTGAGAGCGTGCCGGACCAGTGTGTGCCCCAAACCCGGCAAGTGGCTAGGTTGAGGCCTCAGGTCTTAGATGTTAGGCTTGGCTGCGAGGTCTGTGGTATTAGGCACGAACTATTAGCATTCCATCATCAACTGGGTAGGAGTAGCGACAGATGTTGCCTAGACGGTGGCTTCAGACTTACTGTTGTATTTCTTTGTAAGATCTTTTATGAATAATTAATAAAGTGGCTGCATACATCGTCTACATGCAGAGGCCGGGGTCTTCCTCCTTTTCTAATATATTTTTTAAAAAAAATCGTCTCTTCCAGGAGACTCTTGCTAAACTAGGTAAGGTAACCAACATACTAGCTACGAGAAAAAAAATATAACCAATAAACACAAACAGAGAACAGGAAATGTAGACGCAGAAATTCAAGACACCTCCAATTCATGGCTGAAAACGTCCAAATTCAAGACGTCTCCAATTCGTGGATGAAATCATCCAACTTCATGCCACCACACCACGGATCAGTTGCTACATAATTCTCGCATTTTGGCACGAAAATGCAGACAAATTGTCGCCGCGCGTCTAAGGATTCAAACTTACGATCAGCATTCAGTAGCGAGAAACAGCAAATAGATTGTACCATCATGACCCAACACGCTATATACAAAGAAGCCAGATAAGCTCGTGTGTACAGTACTACGCGGAACCTCTCAACTCAACGTCTTTAAACATCGAAGGGGAAGCACGCACAGAAACAGCTTGGCCTTGGGTAGGTCTCTTCTGATCAAAGGATGGCGGTTCATGAGACCGTTTTGGCACGAGATATCTTCATCGAGTTGAATGCCTCCCTGCATAGTCAAATTATGACATTACTATGTTATATAGATGTGTTGAAGTAGCAAAGCAATGCATGACAACGCAATTTGGGATTCACTCTTGAGATAAAAATCATATGCTCCATCTGATCACAGATATAAGTCGCTGAGGACATCAACATGGTCTACAAGGTGAAATTTTGACCATCAATTTCTCTAAAGATATATTGTTTCGGATAGAAAGTTCATATATTATGAAATTACCTAACATGGTAAATCTAGCAGTACTGACCTTGTGTTATCTATGGTCAGAGTTATTAAGGTTTAACTATGGACAACCCTAAAATGAATATTTGTGATCGGAGGGGCCGAGGGAGTATCAAACTAGTGTATTGACCTGAATAGTATGCACCGTATGCATGCTTTAGTACGATGCTCTGTATGATTTATCATGACACAGTAATGGAATCCTGAGTGAGGTTTATGCTTACACTAAAATTCCGACATTGATAGACACGGAGATGGGGATAAGTATGTTAGCATAATGCGTTCTCAATCTCAACATTTGTCGGGTCCAACTTCAGACCATCTTGAAATGCATCACATGCCTTTTCATAGTTCTGAAGACATGGATTGTAGTGTCATCAGAGCATAAAAAGGGATTGGCCACAGCAGAAGGATTAGCTGTAAATTGTGAAGTTTTATCTCACCTTGAAAAACATTTGGGCCGCCCCTTGCCTGTAACAGGCCTTTGGCCAATCAGGACGTATCATCCTGCACATTTCGGCTGCCTCCAAGGCCTTGTCTCCTTCACCCAAGTTAATCCAGCAAACACTCCTATTTGAATGCAAGGCTACATCTTCAGGATCAAGCTTGGTTGCCTACAATAATGAATCACACTGGCAACTGTCACTTACATACAGGATTGAACTTTTTACTCACGCCTGTACACAAGACATTGATGGGCAGTCGTATCACTAGAATTAGGTGGTAAAGTGAGTTTGGGCTATTGGAGACTCAAAATAAATATATAAAGGATGCAGACTTGGTTAAGTCATCCACTCAAATTATAGCATTTTCCCTCTGTATGAAGTTATCAACTCACGATGAGTTATAATACTTTGCTGTCATTTTACAAAAGACATGTCGTGCATTCCATAAAAATATATGGGGTTTTACATGGTACTGCAGACTCTTCGTAACATAGTTGTCAACGATGCAAAACTTTCCATGTAGCTCAATTTAATCAGCGAAGTACAAATATAAGGCCCCCTTAAATCGGGTAATGCAAAACAAGTAGGCTAACAAGTTTAACCAGGTAATCAGTCTGGGTTCGAACCAGCCTCTCTGCATTGCACTTCGCACGGGTAAGACTAGGTTCCTACAATCACTCTCCAGACCCCACCTTGTATGGGAGCTTCTATGCACTGGGTCTATCATTTATATATTTCAACACACTGGAGCACAGTGGATCATTCAGTCTGACTTGGTGTTATGTACTACTATACTCCCTACGTTTCCCTAGTTTTGTCCAAACAAAAGACTAATTAAGCACTAAAACTAGAAAGATTAATGCTAAATAACCAGACATCTAACCTTTTCTATCATTAGAATAAAAAGGTTGAGTCACAGAGACAGGTCAAGGGAAAAGAAAATACCGTCTTAACTCATAACTACAATCATGACTAGAGGTCTCCCAGACTGTTATCAGTGAAATGAAAATAACTAAAATCTTGATTCCTCAATGGAGAAATGTTCTGAAACATAAGGAGTCGAAACAAATTAACCAATTAGGTATTCAGTGAAAGCACGAACAGCACATCTAACTTTTGTGGAAGGAATTTAGTGAGTAGACAATAATCATGTCATTTTATTTGTGTTTAATATCTTTTTTTGATTGTCAAAATGGAGTTTCGATCATAAAAGGAAATATTAAAATCAACCTTTCAGAGATGAAGCAAATCACAAGGACAATTCCCATATACTCGCTACAAGGTGAGACAAGCCAAGTGCAGGTTAGTGAGATTTAGAACCTTTTACAAGAACATCACTTGCTGTATGCCTGTTACACAACAACAATAGCTTCCTGTTTTCGTGTGGCTCTAGCTCTATTATCGAAGGAGGCAGGCCAAGGCACCAAGCTGACACAATGTGAGGAGCAAGAAGGTGTAGCTTGAGAAGGAACCAGATAAGATAATATCTCATTTTGATTCATATAGATTATGTTAGATCAGTCACGGGGAATGTGGAACTATGTCATGCTCCTCATCCCAGGAACACAGAAACAATCTTGTCCTGGCCTTATCAAAAGTCAAAACCTTTCGCAAGTAGTGTGCCCCATTCCTTGATCCCATTCTTCGACCACATCGGCCCAGGAAATTGGTGACTGTGGGTTCGATTAAATTCTATTGATAGATTTGGCCATCGTATTAAGACATTAGGCCTCATTTGGAATCATCTAAGCAATAACAAGTCCATGCACCACCTCTAGGCCATAGCAACACCCAGTGGACCATGGCTTCCCCTAATGACCATAACCTTTGCTACTGAAACTAAGACTGTAGCACTTATCCTTTACAGCATATGCACAGATTTACACTATTAAATTAATAAAAATGTGGATGCACCAGAGGAATGAAAATATACTATTTGGATTTTTAAAGGAGATGCAAAATTCTGCAAACCATTCAACTAGTTCATAAACCACAATGATACATTAGGAGATTTTTTTTCCTTGCACTGATTAATTTGGAGCTGGTAAAAGAGCATAGTACAACACATACCATGTTGTAGAAATTTATTGCAGAAACATAATCTTTTCTCTTGTATGCCTTGTTTCCTTCTGATTTCAGATAAGCTGGCCCCATTTTGTACAACGGGTCGTCCTGAAACAGTCAAATTCAGAAGTTCATGCAAACTGAGGCCACCGCTTGAACTGAGACCGCCCAAAAGAAAAGTATCAAAGTGATCCTTAGAGCTTATGTCAATTCAATGTTTTTCAGATTAGTCAATATATGTAAAATTAAGTGGGAAAAGAAAACACAAGGATCCTTTTAGTTAGGAAGACAAACATTTGACACCATATCTTGTTCCCATTCTGCAAACTTTTATCCATAATGCGATCAATACCGATGAATGATTTGGTTCCAGAAAGAAGAAAATAAATGTCTTGATGTGTCAATGGAATGGAACTTTTCAGATGGGTAATGACGAAGTTTGAAGATTAAATGAACTGCAACTTTTCAAGAGAAACGACTTATGTCAATTTGATTTCATCCACTCAATCCTATGGTGATATTCCAGTTATCCAATTGTGTTTGGAACAAACATGTGTTTAAACTCTGATATACTTGCTTCAAGTTAGGGATGCATCGAAGATTCTAAAGAATAGAAAATGCTCTAGTGCCTTTTGTCCCAATAAAGTTGGGGTAGGCTGCTCTAGGGCAAGTATTAAGACATGATAATAATCTTAGATATGCCAAAATCGTCGAATTTATACCTCCTCCTTTGGCACTGATTTGACATAAGCAAGTATCCCATCAACACTCCAATCATGCACATATGGAATACGAGATGTCACCGGAAAAAGGATCTCAACATCTTTCCGTCTATTGTTACGTGCAGCAATCTCTATTGGCAGTTGATCTCCCTGTTAATATAAAGCAAAGACACATTTTACTTGAGGTAATGGGAGATTAACAAATACAAACATGTATAGTATAACCTCTACCAAAGGCATGCCCAGTAAATCCAGTCGTTATACATTATATATAGTTCAAACAGATCTGAAGCACCTCTAAATATTTCTGCAACAAGCAGTCCATCACACGGAACATCTGACGAAAATTGAACATTGCAAACAACACAAAGCTCACATTTCACTGCACTGATTTCACAATTACTTCTACATACTTCAGGTATACTAACTCTGGTCAGACATAATGCTATTTTGGACATACATGTAGTTAAACTTTTGAAATTTTAACTAAATTTCAAACATGAAAATTATATGTGAAGATTTTTCTCAAAATGAACTTCCAAAATATTATAACCAATTAACCATATTAGATTGTATTATTACATTACAATAGAAATTTAGTGGTCAAATTTTCATTTTGGACACATTCTCAATGTCCAAAACAGCAAGTATTTGTGACCAGAGGTCCTTAGTGACATGTTAGGATGCATGTTCAGTGAGAAATCAAAAAAATTGGCATCACATTTATGAGACAATCCATTTTGCTATTTATAATACAATAAATGAGTAAAATTTCATCTCTAAGGGAACTCCCACAGATTTTTTTTTATTGAAAAGGAGGACATCCCCGACCTCTGCATCGGAGTGATGCATGCAGCCAATTTATCAAAGAAGGGAACTCCCACGGATAGACTGACAGATGTTGCATGCAGAATGTCACGGCTGACATCATTATAATGACATCATTATAACTACATAAGATTCAGGGGTATGGCAATATATTTCCACTCGCAGGCTCACGTGAGTTCCTAATTTGGGACCTACATTGCAGCCGGCCAGGTGCGCACAACCATGCGCACATGACCCATGCTAGCATTACGGCCAGTTTGCTGCTGTGTGCCTACTTAGCTTCCCACCCTCATGACAAAGGATAAGATAATAGTTACATAAGATCAACCTTTCAACATATGTGCACTACAATCTCCACAGAATATGAAGGAATGTGTAAAAATGTTATGAAGATTATATATCTCAGGCGTCAGAGCATCTCTAGCAGATCCCGCAACCCGCCGCCCGCAAAAATCATTTATGGTATCCCGGAAACAATTTTTGCAGGACGCCGGATGCGCAGCCAGAACAGATCCTGCAACCACCGATACCGCATATTCAAACTTCTAGCTTGCGCTAAAACACAGATCACCGGAGTTCATCAAACATAGCATAGGGGAGTTCATCTACTACATACCATACGGGAGTTCAATACAAACCAAAATTAAACATCATACTAAACGGAAAGCATACTAGCATATTATACTCATCGCCGGAGTCGCCCTCGCCGCCGGAGCCGTCCTCGCGGGGCAGGGGCTCGTTGCCATGGAGGGTGTGGTAAATGAGCGTGCCGGAGAGGGTCTGCTGGAGTTGGTACTCCTCGCGGAGCGCCGGGACGCGCAACCGCAGCTGCATCTCTGGCGGCGACGGGCACCTTCGCCTCCCACCAGGCGCGCTTGGGAGCCCGGAGGCGCTGGATGGCCGGATCGAAGATCCGCCCAAGGCGACGCAAGTTCGCCCACGCCAACGCTCCGGCTCTGCGGGACCGCGCGCTGCGGCAGCGTGCCTGCTCCCTGCGCCTTTCCGACACCGGAGGGCGGAGGGACAAACTTCCGGTCTCGTCGACGTTGTGTCGTTTGCGGCCATCGAACCCCCCGCCGCCGCCACAACCGGCACCCGCGGATGCCATCTCCGGCAACTTCTGATGGTTAAATGCGGCGCAAATCGCAGCCCGAGGTCTAGAGATTTCTCGCCGGAGGAGGGATTTCACGGCGGGGGTGGATGGGGGAAAACGGGACGGGAACCCTAAAATGCACTGGCGCCCGCATATATGGAGGAATGGACGAATGGAGGGCGGTTTACGGGCCGCCTGTAAAAGTTTTACGGGCCGGACCCTTTTTAGCAGACCTACTCTGGCCGTATTTTTGGCCCATCCCGTAAAACGGACGGAAAAACGCACTTGGCCGGACATATACGGGATCTGCTAGAGATGGTCTCACGGTGACATTCCTGTTGCAAATGTACTAAGATGCAACTTCCATTGGAGACCAAATATCAATAGTAACATCCGTTAGCTGAATCAAGAAATAGACCATCTTCCAGAAGTACCGATACCAACAGCAATTAATTATATTGTAAAACTTCCAGTGTGTAAACAATCATTCCATAGTGTGAAGAACATGCAAAAACATGAGAAACTAAACCTTACATCATCGCGAACATTAGGATCAGCACCAGCCACAAGTAAAGGTTTGTAGAAATCAGTTAAACCATCATCCGCAGCGGCTATTAACGGGGTTAGCGGACCAACACCCTTCACATCAGCACCCGCCTAATACAGAAGAAATTAATAAGCACATTGGAAATAAGCGTGCCATAAATCAAACAATCTCAGAGAGCTTACTAGTCACTGAAGAAAACAAATTCCAACTGGATTAAGAAGGATGTACATTACCTTAATCAGAAGTTTCACACACTTCAGTGAGCGAACATGGATAGCAGCGATCAGGGGCGTATAATGTATGGCCATTGCCTTGTTACACTGTCAAGACAGACTAAGGAATTAATAGTGTCACACAATTAAAGTATGCAAGCATGTTGAGAAGAAGAAATTTTGGTTCGCTACCAGTCCTAAATAGAACTTAGGGTGGAAAATTTAAATGGTACTAAACGAACGAAAATAGTTCAGTACTGAGTTCTACTTTTGAAAACTTGTCATCTCAATGCTACAGAACCAAATTTATCTAAAAAGAAGGTAATAGACAAAACAACAAATGAAAAACATGTGCAACAATTATCAGCATGTTGTAAATATAGTAGATCAAACAATACCAAGCACAGAAAAGGAGCTTACATCTGCATGATGATCCAACAAGGTCTTCACAGCAGCATCATGCTTTCCGGTAATAGCAGCATGCAATGGTGTCCCACAGAAAGAAACGGAATTAACATCAGCTCCTTTTGAGAGCAAGACCTCTATCATTTCACACATTCCTGAATTGGAAATACAGATTATTAGACATATAAATAGTAGAATTCTAATGATATAGTGGCTAAAACAATATCACAAGCCATACTCGAATATCAATCAGATGTGCACCAAATGCTAATTCAGATTGAATATCTAATATTGAATCGTACTAGGATCCACATGCCTGAGACTCCCAATGCAACACCAATTTTATTTTGTACTAGTACATTAAGATAGATTAAGAAAACCATATTAACGGTAAAGGTAAAATGAATATAGTATTTTAATTGTTATCATGGACAACAATAATCAAGTCTCATTTCGTTAGTGCTACTCAAAAACGCATAGCACTGGATCAAATGAAAACATGTAGCTTAGAAATAATTAATCTGAATATATAATCTCAATCTGTTCTATATGATGGAACTCTTTAATTTTATGGTTTCTGCCTTAATTAGGACTATCAAATTACTGATAGCATAACTTTCTTTAGATACAGCTCCCTTTTTGACAGAATGTATCAATACGGAACATGCAGTAATTATCTATTAGTTCATAGCTTACGATAAATAGTCCCACAAACATCATATTGTTGCAGTTGCACAAACAAGGGAACAATCAGAGATAGCCTACGCAATCACTCCATTTATCATATTGTTGCAGTTGCACAAACAAGGGAACAATCAGAGATAGCCTATGCAATCACTCCATTTATCATGGAAATCTTTCTAAATAGCTGAAGGACGCAAGCATAACTATGTGCAACCTAACTATATGACATGGGTTTGTGCATAAACAAGTCATTTTGATTAAGGATAACCTTGCAAAACGAAATTGGGTGGGCTCGTCTAGATGTAGCTTTTGTGATCATAACGAAAACATCAAACACCTCTTTCTCGATTGTCCGTTGGCTAAGATTCTGTGGCGATCGGTTCATATTGCGTTTAATATTAATCAGCCCACCTCAATCAGCATGTTATTTGGAACATGGCTTGATGGGGTGGATTCTGACACTGCAAGACACATTCGGGTTGGCGTTTGTGCATTATTGTGGGCAATATGGAACTGCAGAAATGATTTAGTCTTTAACAGATCAACAACCATTCACTTTTTGCATGTTATCTTCAGGGCCACGGCGTTCATCCGTATGTGGTCGCTACTCACTCCGACGGTGGCCAGAGAGCGTTTGGTTACTGCGTCTACCCGATGGGAGATGGTAGCTCGGGATATTTTCAACCGGTTTGGATGGCGGTCATGTAATAGGATAGGCATGTAGTGATCCTATTGTTTTGCCAGCCGGTTGTGGCTTTGGGTATTTCCTCTTTTGAGATTTTGTTTTTGTTTGTACTACGACCTTTCGAGACTGTGTTACTGAACTGTCCTTTTAATAATATGAGCCGTATGCATCTTTCTGATGCAGAGGCTGGGGTACATCCCCTTTTCCAAAAAAAAAAACTATATGACATGGGGCATTCCCTATCTTATACTATGTGCAATATTTTTTACAGGTCCTATTTAGAACACATGCCGTCAAAAATTTAGATGTTTGGCCACTAACATGTTGATAGCTACCATGGCTATATAAGAATTATATCGCTAGATTTGTCTTTATAAAAGCATAGTTTCATCAGTACATACCGCTACCATGTTAAACGAGTAGTAGTTAATATGAAACTTCGAAGACTACAGAAAGTCAATAAAGACAAATAGAGAAGAATAGAGGTAGTAGTAAATTCCATAACCTGCAATCTGCCAAAATACATTGACAAGTAACAGTATGAACAAATAGAAATATGAAATACGTATGCACAGGGGGTACCTGCTCCAGCTGCCACATGTAGAGCGGTCATTCCGTGTTCACCACGCTTTTCTGGATCAGCATCATGATCAAGGAGATACCTCACAGTATCCAAATTCCCCCAACCAAGTGCATACATCAGAGGTGTATCACCTATCGAAACCATCAGAATAAGAAGTTCAACAAATCATATGTTCTGATTTCTGAAAGAAGAAAATCCATATTAAGATTATTTGTATTTACTATGAAACATGTCTCTATTGCCTACAATACATCCGAAGGATCCACATAACAATCCACATCTGGATCCTCGCTGGATGTCCTGTGAGCAGAGCACCATATCAGCGCTCACCGGGCCAAACCGAGCCAGGGGCTCCTCTGTACGAGTCGAGGACACATCAACACTTACTGGTGTGTGTGTGTGTGTGTGTTTTTTGAATTACGCTAAGCAATCCAAACAATCCAAGAACTTGCTGGTTTTTTTGAAACCCCCTGCAGGTGGGTGGGTTTTTGCCAATTTTCCCCCTAAAATGCAGCAAAATTAAAGCATCCGTGCGTACATTATCATCCTACTGACTGCGCCCCTGGTGAACAGAGCACCTTTGTCGTCAAGGCGGCACCTCAGTTTCTAGACACGCTGGGTATTTTACATTTTGTGAAACGAAACAGAGCACCTTTGTCGTCTGCGGCATCGACGTTCACGCCAAGCTGCTCGACGAGGTAGACGCACACCGGCATCCTCCCGTGGCGGGCGGCGGCGTGCAGCGGCCCGGATCCGCCGTCCCTGGCGGCCTCCACCGCCTCCCTGACGCGGCCCTTCCCGCCATCCAGCGCGCTCGCGATGCCTGACGGGGAAAAAATCGCGCCCAAATCAGGATCGAGCACAAACAAACAACCAAGCGGAAAACTAGCACGGGGAGAGGGAGGCGCGGGCGTACTCTTGAAGCGGCCAAGGTCGCCGTCGGCCGCCGCCTTGAGGAGCCGCCGCTGCTGCAGGCCTGCAGCTGCAGGGGAGGAAATTAAAGGGGACAAGTTAGGGCCAATGCGGGTAGGAGGCAAGGTCGGGGGCTTGGGGCCGCTTACCGGAGGTGGGGGGCGGGGCCATGGCTGGCTGGGCGGAGGTGGGTAGGGTTTTGGAGGCTTGGGGCGGCGGGAACGGCAGCGCGAGTTGGGGAAATGGAGGCGGGGCGGGCGGCGTGTCGATGGGAGGGAGGAGGAAAATGGTGAGGCAGACACGACACTACACAGGAGATTCGGGGCCGGTTTTGTCAAAAAAATAAGTTGACCCAAAGCTCAAAATTAGGCAGGTCCAAAATTAAGGCCGTCAATTTGATAAGTTTATTTACAAATGGCGTTTTTCTCTGCTAACGACAAATGATCCCTGTGAAATCCGATGACATCATTCCTTTCCTTGATTCACCACTTCATCTTTTTTATTTTTCCGGAGAGAAATCACCACCACTTCATCCAACTCAGATGGTGAGCTTGGCCATAATGCGCTGCGGAAGCGGGATACAATAAGGACAATATCGTCCACATACAACAAGACGTAGGAGGTGGTTGTGTCGTGTGTGCAGAAAAATAGCGAGTTGTCAAAGCATATGGCAGTATAGCTGGCCATGGGAAACCCGGCCCAGCCAGCCCGAAAAAGCCCAACCCGACCCGGCCCGACGCTGCTCCCGGGTCGGGCTCGGGCCTAGATTTTGAGCCCGATGGCCGGGCCGGGCCGGGCCCGGGCCTGTTGTTTTTGTATTTTTTTAAAGGTCGGGCCGGGCCGGCCCGGAGCCCGACGGGCTTTTACGTGCTCGGGCCGGACTCGGGCCCAGAAAACAGGCCCGATGGCTGCGCCGGGCTGGCCCGGGCCTGGGTTTTTTTGCGTCGGGCTTGGCTAGGCCCGACGCGAAGCCCGGCCCGGCCCGAGGTATGGCCAGGTATATGTGGCAGTAAAGTCAATGGTCGAGAGAAAGTACGTGAAGCGAATAAACCATGAACATGGTGTCTACTTGAGGCTGTAGAGGGACTTTGTCAGGCGACAAATGTGTTTTGGTTTGGAGCGTGGATGAAGCCGACGTGTTGAAGGCAAAACACCTCCTCGCTGAGTGCGTAGTGAAGGAAGGTGTTCTTCAAGTCAAGCTGGTTGACTGGGAAGCCACGCGAGGCACGAACGAGGTGTGAACACCATGAGAACTGCAGCAGGCTTACAATTGGCGAAAAAGTCTTCATGCAGTCCAAGTAGAGGGCTTCCGAAGGCCGCACACAACCGGACGCACTTTATAGCGTGCATGGGAGTCATTAATGCGAGTTTTGTGGCACAAAACCCACTTATCAATGATGATATTGGCGTGTGGCAGTCAAGGAACCAGCTCCCACTTGAGATTGCCAACAAGCGCAATGAACTCGTTGCGCATGGCAGCGAGCCAGTTGGGGTCGCGGACTGCGCAACACATGGAGCCAAAAAGCAATGAGATGTTTGATGATGGAGACGACGTGATGGCGAGGGTGTAATCATCGGCGTAACACACCACTGGCGGACCTCTCCAGTGGGCAGGGTATGGCAGCCGCCATACCTAACTTTTGGGCAAAAAAAATTATATACATATGCATCTATCGATTGATACTTGAATCAATTGCTTAACTCGTTCGACCGCACCCAGCCTGGCCTGATGGGCCGACGCGACGCATCCAGCTGTTGGGCACTTGGGCCAGTAACAACTGGTCGAGATCGATCCAGCGCCCACGCACACGAGACACGACGCCCAGCCGCGATGCAACCCTAAGCAGCTAGGGCGGCGGCGGCGGCTGGCCAGGTCGTGAGGACGAGGAGGGCCGCGGGTGACCGACGACCGGGCCGGGGGCTTAGAGGGCGGTGGCAGCAAGCTCCAGCGGCAGCAGCAAGCGGCGGCTCCAGCAGGCAACGACTGTTGGGGATTTTCCTGGTAATCTCCTAGGGTCCGAAACTCTGAACCACTCCTCTGCTCTGAACTATTTGCAGCCACTGCCACTTTGTTTATATAATTATATTTTTCATTCATGCTAGTGTACGCACAAGTTTTTGTTTTTAGATGATTATACATACAAGCTAATAAGATGCCCAACCGGCGCAGTTCTGTGACTTCTCTTCATAAGATGGAAAAGAAGAGGAAAGGATCAGCAAATGCAGAGGAAAGAGGAGGAAGAGGTATATTTATCATGTCCGTTTGGTAAAATTAAGGAAGATGTGTACATTGAGTAATAGATCTTCAAAAGTATTGCTCTTGCTAAAATTAGGAAGATTTTCAAAAGGAGGGTAGGGCACTGCCATTGTCTGGGTCTTCTAACGCCATTATACGCTTCATTATCGGTATGTTTTAGGTTGTTTTCCTATTGAAACATGTCTACATTTTCATTGTATTTGGTTATTCATTTGTAGTGTGCATTGTTAGTGTGTATTGACTCCTTTGATTCGCATCAAAAAAAATTCTTAATGTGTCACACCCTAGCTAGTCATGCATTAGAGTGTTGCATCATGTTTACTCATTCATCAGAAACTTGAAATGGGGATGACAGAACCCCCAGTCCCCTCTGAAACCAACTAGGGTTACTAAAATAATTTTTCAATGAACCTGAAATGCCCTTCTAAAATGCCCATCATTTTTGTCTTGGTTCAGAACCTCTGCCAAAAATGGTGCACATTTTCCTAGGCCATCCTAGGGTTTTTGAATTAAATCATAAATATTTGAATTTGGGCATTTAAAATAATATAAAATATTTAAATGCTCAAATATCTCCAAACTAAAATGTTTCATGTTGGAAATAATCCAACTATGGGCCAGGAATAGTTTGGTGATTTTTGAAGTTGCCTAGGTATTTTATTTAATTCAACAAAGTTGCAGATATATTAAATAAAAACAGAAAACAGAAAAGAAAGGGGAAGACTTCCCTGTGCGGCCCAGCCAGCTGGCCGGCCCAGCCAGCAACCGACCCAGCCCAGCACTGTAGCTCCCCGTCGTCTTCCTCCCCTCGCCCCGAAGCTGCTGCGTGCTCGCGCGCGCGCGGCCGCGCGGCCACCTCCTGCTTGCCGACGCCCTCCTGGCCGCGTGGACGACGCCCGCAGCCCGTCCCGATCCCCCCTGCTCTCTCTCACTCTCCCCGGCTCTCTCCTTCCTCTCCCTCGCTCTCTCTCTCACACGGCCGAACACCACCGTCGCCACCGTTCGCCGTAGCAGTCGTCTCCGACCACCCCTCGCTCCCCCGACTAGCTCAGAAGCTCCGCCACAACTCCCTCTTCCTCCCCACCGCTCCACGGGTCTCCGGAAGCCCTGCATCGCCGCCACGTCGCCGTTCCCCTCTTCGGACTCCGACCACCGTCGCCGTCAAATTCGTCGTCTCCGGCGCGTCCCCGAGCCCGCTTCGACGCCCACTGCAACCGCGGTGAGCCCCCGGAGCGTTTCCCCCTTCTTCCCTGGTCTCTCCCGACCTCTAGGCCCTAGCTCCACCTCGACCGAGAGCTCCACGCCGCCGGCGATGTCGCCGTCGTGGCCACGGTCGCCGTAGCGCCCAACCGAGCACACCATCGTGCTCCACACATCACCAGGAGCACGTAGAACGCACCAACGCCTCCCCAAACCCCCTGCAACACTGATCCCGACCGCACCCGAACTCCGGCCGCCGCAGCCGAGCTCGCCGCCGTCAACTCCGGCCACCCCGAGCCCAACCACCACCACCAATAGACGCGGCTCAACCTCAGCAACACGTAGATGCCTTCCGCCGTCCATTTGGTCGCCGGAATGGCAAAAAGCACTCTCGCCGCCGTCTCGGATCTCGCCGGCGTCATGTCGCCGGTGGGGTTTGACTTGACCGACCTGGGGTTTGACCCCCCAGGGTCACTGACGCGTGGGCCCTGTCGGCCAGATGGTTAGGTTAGCGCTAACTACTGTTAGTCAACCCCCCCTGACACTGACAGTGGGCCCCAGCGCCACTAATTAGTAATTAGAATTAATTTAAATCTGTTTAACCCCCCCTGTCACTGACGTGTGGCCCCCACACGTCAGGTTTGACTTCAGCCAGCCGCAGTTGACCTGCTGACGTCACACTGACGTCAGGCTGACGCAGTAATTGATTTTCTGGATTTAAATTAAATCAGGAAATTCCAGAATATTAATTAAACTTCCAAAATTCATAACTTTTATTCTGTAACTCCAAATTGGACAAATTATATATGAAAAATGATCAGAAAAATCCAATCTATCCATCTGTACTATTTTCATGCATGATCAAACAAGTTAAATTGATGATTCAAGCAGAACAAGGAAAAGCACTTTAAAAGGCCATATTTGAATTTGAAATTTGAATCTTTGATTCAAATTTGTTCAAACCCTTCTGGCTTTAGTTGCATTAGCCCAATACACTCATATTGCCATGTTTCATGCATGCATCATATTGTTGCACATTGTTTGGTGATGCTTGTGTATCGATGCCCTTTGCGACAGGTTCTGTCCCCGAGGAGTACCGTGATTACCCTAACGAAGAACCGTATCCGTGCATCGAACCATCAGGCAAGCAACCAACCATTTGATCATATCGATACAATCCCATGTTCTCGCTCCTGCTCTCTTTTACTGCATTAAGACAACGCGATTCAAACTGCTGTGTGCTACGGTAGTTGAACCCATTTCCTCTGCATGACCTGTCATTGCCACAGTAACTAGATGAAACCCACTAGCATGTGTAGGAGTTGATTGAGCCATATGTATGTGTTGTTCCTACCTTGCTATGCCTGCTATGCTTAGAGTCGTGTCAGGTCTGGTTCATCTGGGTGATGGGCTAGAGTGAAATGATTATGTCGGTAATGAGAGTGGTGTGGTGAACACGATTTGGTAAAGGTATCGATGAGAGGCCATGTAGGAGTACATGGTGGGTTGTTTCATTGAAGCCGACCTTAAGCACTGAGATCTGTATGCGTGATTTAAGAATCAGCTACTACCATACATTGGGCCCTGAAATATGACCCCGCTCGACTTCTTATTCACCCTAGCTCTCTGTCCAGGAGTTGCAAGTAGTTTCTGGTGTTTGTAGCCTACTGGAGGCCGTGGACAGCGCTGACCGTAGGGGTGGGCTGTGATGCGGTAGGTACGTGGCCGGGTGTACCGAATACCCGTTAGGTATCTCGGGAACCCTGTTCACATCGTTCGGGGCCGTATGGGAAACCTCGGCCGGACTCCCTGCGGATGGAACCTGAATAGGCGATAAACCTGGACTAGAGGCTTAAGTGTTTAGGTAGGTCGTGGTCTACACCCACGTCGGCTTTCGCTTGAAGTCTGCCGAGCACATGTCGTGTGCAGACGCTAAGTGGTGGAAACATGTATGAAGAAGTACACCCCTGCAGGGTTAACATGATCTATTCGAATAGCCGCGTCCGCGGTAAAGGACTACTTGGTTGCCTATACAGTTCATAGACAAGTAAATGGAAACTACTAAAAGCCTCAAGATAAGTGTGAGTGCCGAGGATGGCTCTTCCGTAGGAAGACGGAGGTGGATCCTCGGTAGTGTATTGAAGTGGTGAGTAGTGGACTCGTGTGCGCAAAACATTTCAAGTTGGAGTATCGTAGGATAGTCTAGCCAAGAGTCAAAGCTAGCTTGCTGCAATAACTCCACCAACCCTTCTTGATACTATGCATGTATGTAGGATCTGATGTAAGTCTTGCTGAGTACTTTTGTACTCATGTTGCTATAATCTACATTTTTACAGAAGACGCTGCAACCCCTTCTGATGGGTTCTATGTAGACGTTGACATCAACGAGTAGGCTAAGGACCCAGGTGGTGACCCTGAGCTTGTGATGGACCACGTAGTATAGTTAGGCTTCCAAGCCTCTTTTATTTTACTAGTTGTCTGTACCCAGACAAAGTACTTCCGCTGTTGGCTTGTATGACTGTATGACTTGTATGTTGGGTCGTGAGACCCGTACCTTTGTGTATGATATGTATGGCTCCCTGAGCCTTAAATAAAGTACTTGTGTCGTAGAGTCATGTTGTGATGCTTCGTTGTATTTGCACATATCGAGCATATTGTGTGTATGATTGAAATGCTTGGTATGTGTGGGATCTGACTATCTAGTTGTTTATCTTTAGTAGCCTCTCTTACCGGGAAATGTCTCCTAGTGTTACCGCTGAGCCATGGTAGCTTGCTACTGCTCTGGAACACTTAGGCTGGCCGGCATGTGTCCTTCTTCGTTCCTGTGTCTGTCCCTTCGGGGAAATGTCACGCTTTGAGTACCGGAGTCCTGTTAGCCCGCTACAGCCCGGTTTACCGGAGTCCTGCTAGCCCAGTGCTACAGCCCGGACCCACTTGCTGATGACCGACACGTTCGAAGCTGGGTCATGGATGCCTGTCCCTGTAAGTCTGTGCCACTTTGGGTTTACGACTAGTCATGTCAGCCCGGGCTCTTTATCATATGGATGCTAGCGACGCTATCATATACGTGAGCCAAAAGGCGCAAACGGTCCCGGGAAAAGGTAAGACGACACCCGTGGGGATACCGTGCGTGAGGCCGCAAAGTGATATGAGGTGTTACCAGCTAGATCGATGTGACATCGAGTCGGGGTCCTGACAGCGTTGGCATCAGAGCCGGACTGCCTGTAGGTTCTCCAAGCCAAACTGGTCGATGTTGAGTCTAGAAATTCTTTAGTTATATGTAGGGGAATTGTTTGTGGGTTGGAACGTAAGGCTCTTTTACTCCTTATACCTTATGACATTCTGATCTGAGTCAGTCCATTCTTCCACCGGGGGTTAAGGAATTAGGATCTGATTCTCTCTATCAGGATCACGTGTTACTAATCAGTAGTACCTTATAAGTTTGATGGATACAAGCCTAGTTCAGTTCTACTACCACATCATGTTGCCAGAATGGTTTCAGAACTTTGATATGATGATGTTGAGTGTGTACGAAATCCTTTGTCAAATGTCTCAAAATCCTTTTTGAGCATTTACAGTTGTTATGCTGCCGAAATTTTGCTAGAAATTCTAATGCCTTTGCATTATGATTATGCTTTCAGATGGCCACTCGCGACCTCAATCAAGTGGTTCGCCTGACTCGATGCCTAGATGTACCCGGCCATACTGCTAAGTTGGTCAGGGTAATGACTGAGGCTGGATACCGTTGGTATCCTGAGTACACGGTCGAAGAGCAATTCCGAGACTTCAATCAAAGCCAGTATCTCTGCACTGTCAGGATATTTCCATCTTATCCTGGATCCACCGAGCCTCTTCACTGCTCCTATGGACTCGGGGTTACTATTGAGATGGCTGTGCAGGACGCCGCCTACTCTATGATGACCATTATGCGAGTCAGATCTGGTCTATTTCGGGACTCTGACTTCCGGTATATGCCAGGATCACTTCCGGGAGCACAAGGATATCTCCAGGCTATCTATGCTGACTCCACTCAGGAGGATTCACGGACTCGCACCACTGCTGAGATGCTCGAGGATAAGGACCGTGAAAATCGGGCCTTAAGGTTAGAGCTCTTCAATACCCGTGCTGACCACTGGGCCACTTTGACTCGGTTCGCACCGGCGGTGCAAGCTGGATATTCGGATATGCGCGATCTCTATCCTGTGAGATCTGCTCTGCCAGACGTGATGGTTTGGCGTGATGTAGGAGGCATCACCCCACCTCGCGGTCCCCGCAGGCCACCGTTTGTTGGTCCAAGGCCTCATCCTAGCCCTATGGTCCACAAGCTCCGCGAGACCGTCTGTTTCCGGATGAACATGTTGAGCTTCCAGGCTATGGAGGTGACTTCTACGAGGACTACTACGGATCGGTCTGAGTTAGGGTAGCATCACTAGTTCGCACTAGCTGTGTCATCTATCGTCCCGCGTGACTCGTGGGTTATGACCTAGTTTGTACTCCTTCCGGAGGTGTAGAAAAATAATGTATAGGAGCTTGGAATGCCTCCGATGAGATGTAATCCTTTTCTCACCGTAATAGTACTTTGTTTGGTCTTGTACTAAACCTTGTATGGTGTGTATGACGATGGAATAAAGAAGCAGTTTCTGTATCTACCATGTCATACGGATGATCATCTTGCATTCCGAGTTATTTCTTACATTATGTATCCCATGTCGGAATTTCATCATTCTGACTAAATCATTGTCTTGTTTACCTAGGATGGTCAACACGCGCGCCAACCCTGCTTCCCAAGAGCAGGCCGAAGGCAGTGAAGCCAGGAATGAAAATCTGCCTCATCCTCCTTCACTAGCCGAGGTGATGATGGAAGCTGAGAGAAACAAGCGGGAGACAAACCGTTTGTTGGAGCGTATTGAACAGAATACAGCACACCATCAGAGGGCTAACGTGGTGTCACTCAGTGATTTTATCAAATTGCATCCACCCACGTTCCACCACTCCGTCGAGCCTCTCGACGCTGATGACTGGCTTCGCAGTATCTCTCACAAGCTGCGTTCCGCGCTGGTAGCGGAGGCTGACAAGGTCACCTTTGCTGCATATCATCTTGAAGGCCCCGCCAGTCTATGGTGGGAGAATTATGGAGCTATGCGCCCAGCGGGCCATGTCACTACTTGGGCTGAGTTCAGCGAGGCTTTCCGTGAACATCACATTCCGGAGGGTCTCATGGACCGTAAGCGTGAAGAATTTTGCAATTTCACCCAAGGCCGACTTTCTGTGGATGTCTATAGCAGGGAGTTTGGTAATCTCGCCCGATATGCAACTGAGGAAGTGTCTACTGACGCCAAGAAGCAAGCAAGGTTCCGTAAGGGCCTTAGTCCTGAGCTTCGCCGCGACCTCCGTCTGCATGAGTGCACATCTTTTTCGAAACTTGTCAACAAAGCCATCAGTGCTGAAACTGGTCAGACTGACTATGACGCAACACGCAAGCATGGACGTGACATGGGTTCCTCATCCGGTGCTGGTCCTCAGAAGCGCCGCGTGTGGGTACCCAACACCGCCCTGCCACCCAGGTTCACACCGAGGCCATCTTTCCAGGCGCCTCGCCCTGTTCAACAGTCTGCACCAGCCAAGCCCTATGGGGGTCCAACCAATAATGCTCCTCCACGTACCAGTTCCGTGACTTGTTTCAAGTGTGGGGAATCTGGTCACTATATGCGTGAGTGCCCCCAGACCAACCCCAATCAATCTGCTAAAGCTGTTGGCCGTGGCAAGCCGACAGGAAAGTGTTTCATGCTAAACCGGTCACCGCTTCACGTGGCCATGTCAACTGTATCTCTGCCGAAGAAGCTCAAGAGGACCCCAACGTCGTTCTCGGTACGCTTCTTGTTAATTGCCACCCGGCATCTGTTCTTTTCGATACAGGAGCCTCTCATTCTTTTATATCCGAAAATTATGCTCGTCTGCATAACATTGCATTTTGTGACTTGCCATCCACTATGGAAATCTCTACCCCTGGGTCTAGATGGCAGACCTCTAGGGTAAGTTATGGAAATGAGATCCAAGTCGACAGACTTGTTTTCCTTGCATCTTTGATAGCCCTTAAATCTTCAGATATTAATATCATTCTGGGTATGGACTGGATGTCAGCCCATCATGCCCAAATTGATTGCTTCTCTAGGACTGTTCAACTCACCCATCCTTCGGGGAAGATAGTCAATGTCTTGACCCGAATAGCCAAGCGACAATTATATTCTCTTAACGCCAGCCCTTTGCCAGACCTTGAGGACGTTCCGGTAGTCCGTGACTTCCCGGATGTCTTTCCAGAAGAATTGCCAGGTGTTCCACCTGACAGGGATGTTGAGTTCGTAATCGACCTCATCCCCGGAACCGTTCCGATTGCTAGAAGACCCTATAAGATGGCACCCCTAGAACTAGCCGAGCTTAAGAAACAACTCGATGAGTCCTTGAAAAAGGGTTTCATTCGACCTAGCTCATCTCCGTGGGCTTGCCCCGTCCTATTCGTCAAGAAGAAGGATGGTACGGACCGGATGGTTGTAGATTACCGACCTGTCAACTTGGTCACAATCAAGAACAAATATCCACTTCCCAGGATCAACGATCTGTATGATCAGCTCGCTGGATCCTCAGTCTTCTCCAAGATGGATTTGAGGTTGGGCTACCATCAAATCAAAATCAGAAACGGGGACATTCCTAAAACGGCCTTTGTTACTCGTTATGGCCAATACGAGTACACCGTCATGTCCTTCGGTTTAACCAACGCTCCAGCCACCTTTTCTCGGTTAATGAACTCAATCTTCATGGAGTATTTGGATAAATTCGTCGTAGTTTATCTCGATGATATACTCATCTACTCCAAGAACGAGGAAGAACATGCCGAACATTTAAGGCTAGTGTTGAAGAAACTTCGAGAGCATCGCCTTTATGCCAAATTTTCAAAATGTGAATTCTGGTTGTCAGAAGTGACCTATCTGGGCCATGTAATATCTGGTAAAGGTATTGCTGTTAACCCTGAGCGAGTTCAAGCCGTCCTTGATTGGACACCACCTGAATCGGTCAAGCAAGTTCGGAGTTTTCTAGGCTTAGCGAGCTATTGTCGTCGCTTTGTCGAGAACTTCTCCAAGGTTGCCAAACCTCTAACCGAACTCCTCAAGAAAGATAAGAAGTTCGAATGGACTCCACAATGTGAGCACAGCTTTCAGGAACTGAAAAGACGCCTGACCTCTGCTCCCGTGCTGGTACCGCCAGACTTCTCCAAGGACTTTGTTATCTACTGCGACGCCTCGCGACAAGGACTAGGTTGCATTCTCATGCAAGATCGACACGTAATTGCCTACGCTTCACGGCAATTGCACCCACATGAGGAGAATTATCCTACTCATGATCTAGAGCTTGCAGCCGTAGTCTATGCACTTAAGACCTGGCGACATTACCTCCTCGGTAATCGTTGCGAAATATTCACCGATCACCAAAGTCTGAAGTACATTTTCACCCAACCGGATTTGAATCTCAGGCAGAGACGTTGGGTTGAATTGATCACTGACTTCGACTTAGGAATAACCTATACCCCAGGGAAAGCCAACGTCATGGCTGATGCGCTAAGTCGTAAATCTTATTGTAACAACCTGATGTTACAACAAAGTCAACCGCTTCTCCATGAGGAATTTCGGAAGCTTAACCTTCACATTGTACCTCAAGGTTTTCTCTCCACCTTGGTAGCAAAACCTACTCTTACGGATCAAATCATCGCTGCCCAAAAGCGAGATAAGGGAATATCTAAAATCAAAGAGAACATTGCTAGCGGAGGTGCTAGTTGTTTCTCCACTAACGATCATGGTGTTGTGTATTTTGAGAACCGTCTAGTGGTTCCCAAGAACCAGCATCTACGGCAGTTGATCCTTAAGGAGGCCCATGAATCTCCTCTCACCATTCATCCCGGTAGTACTAAGATGTATCAGGACCTACGCCAGAGGTTCTGGTGGACTAGGATGAAGAGAGAAATCGCTCAGTATATTGCTAATTGCGACGTCTGTCGTCGTGTAAAAGCAGAGCATCAACGGCCTGCTGGCACCCTTCAACCCTTAGCTATTCCTGAATGGAAATGGGATAAAATTGGTATGGATTTCATTACCGGCTTTCCCAGAACCAAAAGAGGGAATAATGCTATCTTCGTCGTGGTCGATCGTCTTTCCAAAGTAGCTCATTTCTTACCTGTTCGTGAGAGTATAACCGCTAGTCAGCTGGCAGACTTGTATATCTCCCGAATAGTGTCTCTCCATGGTGTTCCTTTGGGAATTAACTCGGATCGAGGAAGTCTTTTCACCTCTCGATTTTGGGAAAGTTTCCAAAATGCTATGGGAACTCGTCTCTCCTTCAGCACCGCTTTCCACCCTCAGTCAAGTGGTCAAGTGGAACGCGTCAATCAAATTCTAGAAGACATGCTTCGAGCCTCCGTTATCTCTTTCGGAATGGACTGGGAGAAGTGCCTTCCATTTGCCGAATTCGCTTACAACAACAGCTATCAATCTAGCTTGAGTAAAGCCCCTTTTGAAGTTCTCTATGGACGACGATGTCGAACACCCCTTAACTGGTCAGAGACCGGGGAAAGACAATTCTTTGGCCCGGATATGATTCAGGAAGCAGAAGAACAAGTTCGTATCGTTCGTGAAAAGTTGAAAACAGCCCAATCCCGTCAAAAGAGTCAATATGACCGAAAACATAAGGCTATGACTTTTGAGGTTGACGAGAAGGCTTATCTTCGGGTCACCCCTCTGAAGGGAACCCATCGCTTCGGTATCAAAGGCAAATTGGCTCCTCGTTACATTGGACCTTTTCGCATTCTTGCCAAACGAGGAGAAGTTGCCTACCAATTGGAACTACCTCCGCACCTCTCCAGAGTTCACGATGTCTTCCACGTCTCTCAACTCAGGCGTTGCTTCTCGGATCCTATCCGTGAAGTGGACCACGAAACGCTTGATCTCCAAGATGATCTTACATATCGAGAGTACCCCATTCGTATCCTCGATCAGGCCGAGCGTACCACCCGACGTCATAATATCAAGTTTCTCAAAGTTCAATGGTCGCACCATTCTGAAGATGAAGCAACTTGGGAAAGGGAGGATCGTCTTCGACTCGAGTATCCCGCCTTCTTCCCGGAGGAACCCAAATCTCGGGACGAGATTCTTTTGAGTGGGGGTGAGTTGTCACACCCTAGCTAGTCATGCATTAGAGTGTTGCATCATGTTTACTCATTCATCAGAAACTTGAAATGGGGATGACAGAACCCCCAGTCCCCTCTGAAACCAACTAGGGTTTACTAAAATAATTTTCAATGAACCTGAAATGCCCTTCTAAAATGCCCATCATTTTTGTCTTGGTTCAGAACCTCTGCCAAAAATGGTGCACATTTTCCTAGGCCATCCTAGGGTTTTTGAATTGAATCATAAATATTTGAATTTGGGCATTTAAAATAATATAAAATATTTAAATGCTCAAATATCCCCAAACTAAAATGTTTCATGTTGGAAATAATCCAACTATGGGCCAGGAATAGTTTGGTGATTTCTGAAGTTGCCTAGGTATTTTATTTAATTCAACAAAGTTGCAGATATATTAAATAAAAACAGAAAACAGAAAAGAGAGGGAAAAACTTACCTGTGCGGCCCAGCCAGCTGGCCGGCCCAGCCAGCAACCGACCCAGCCCAGCACTGTAGCTCCCCGTCGTCTTCCTCCCCTCGCCCCGAAGCTGCTGCGTGCTCGCGCGCGCACGGCCGCGCGGCCACCTCCTGCTTGCCGACGCCCTCCTGGCCGCGTGGACGACGCCCGCAGCCCGTCCCGATCCCCCCTGCTTTCTCTCACTCTCCCCGGCTCTCTCCTTCCTCTCCCTCGCTCTCTCTCTCACACGGCCGAACACCACCGTCGCCACCGTTCGCCGTAGCAATCGTCTCCGACCACCCCTCGCTCCCCCGACTAGCTCAGAAGCTCCGCCACAACTCCCTCTTCCTCCCCACCGCTCCACGGGTCTCCGGAAGCCCTGCATCGCCGCCACGTCGCCGTTCCCCTCTTCGGACTCCGACCACCGTCGCCGTCAAATTCGTCGTCTCCGGCGCGTCCCCGAGCCCGCTTCGACGCCCACTGCAACCGCGGTGAGCCCCCGGAGCGTTTCCCCCTTCTTCCCTGGTCTCTCCCGACCTCTAGGCCCTAGCTCCACCTCGACCGAGAGCTCCACGCCGCCGGCGATGTCGCCGTCGTGGCCACGGTCGCCGTAGCGCCCAACCGAGCACACCATCGTGCTCCACACATCACCAGGAGCACGTAGAACGCACCAACGCCTCCCCAAACCCCCTGCAACACCGATCCCGACCGCACCCGAACTCCGGCCGCCGCAGCCGAGCTCGCCGCCGTCAACTCCGGCCACCCCGAGCCCAACCACCACCACCAATAGACGCGGCTCAACCTCAGCAACACGTAGATGCCTTCCGCCGTCCATTTGGTCGCCGGAATGGCAAAAAGCACTCTCGCCGCCGTCTCGGATCTCGCCGGCGTCATGTCGCCGGTGGGGTTTGACTTGACCGACCTGGGGTTTGACCCCCCAGGGTCGCTGACGCGTGGGCCCTGTCGGCCAGATGGTTAGGTTAGCGCTAACTACTGTTAGTCAACCCCCCTGACACTGACAGTGGGCCCCAGCGCCACTAATTAGTAATTAGAATTAATCTAAATCTGTTTAACCCCCCCTGTCACTGACGTGTGGCCCCCACACGTCAGGTTTGACTTCAGCCAGCCGCAGTTGACCTGCTGACGTCACACTGACGTCAGGCTGACGCAGTAATTAATTTTCTGGATTTAAATTAAATCAGGAAATTCCAGAATATTATTTAAACTTCAAAAATTCATAACTTTTATTCTGTAACTCCAAATTGGACAAATTATATATGAAAAATGATCAGAAAAATCCAATCTATCCATCTGTACTATTTTCATGCATGATCAAACAAGTTAAATTGATGATTCAAGCAGAACAAGGAAAAGCACTTTAAAAGGCCATATTTGAATTTGAAATTTGAATCTTTGATTCAAATTTGTTCAAACCCTTCTGGCTTTAGTTGCATTAGCCCAATACACTCATATTGCCATGTTTCATGCATGCATCATATTGTTGCACATTGTTTGGTGATGCTTGTGTATCGATGCCCTTTGCGACAGGTTCTGTCCCCGAGGAGTACCGTGATTACCCTAACGAAGAACCGTATCCGTGCATCGAACCATCAGGCAAGCAACCAACCATTTGATCATATCGATACAATCCCATGTTCTCGCTCCTGCTCTCTTTTACTGCATTAAGACAACGCGATTCAAACTGCTGTGTGCTACGGTAGTTGAACCCATTTCCTCTGCATGACCTGTCATTGCCACAGTAACTAGATGAAACCCACTAGCATGTGTAGGAGTTGATTGAGCCATATGTATGTGTTGTTCCTACCTTGCTATGCCTGCTATGCTTAGAGTCGTGTCAGGTCTGGTTCATCTGGGTGATGGGCTAGAGTGAAATGATTATGTCGGTAATGAGAGTGGTGTGGTGAACACGATTTGGTAAAGGTATCGATGAGAGGCCATGTAGGAGTACATGGTGGGTTGTTTCATTGAAGCCGACCTTAAGCACTGAGATCTGTATGTGTGATTTAAGAATCAGCTACTACCATACATTGGGCCCTGAAATATGACCCCGCTCGACTTCTTATTCACCCTAGCTCTCTGTCCAGGAGTTGCAAGTAGTTTCTGGTGTTTGTAGCCTACTGGAGGCCGTGGACAGCGCTGACCGTAGGGGTGGGCTGTGATGCGGTAGGTACGTGGCCGGGTGTACCGAATACCCGTTAGGTATCTCGGGAACCCTGTTCACATCGTTCGGGGCCGTATGGGAAACCTCGGCCGGACTCCCTGCGGATGGAACCTGAATAGGCGATAAACCTGGACTAGAGGCTTAAGTGTTTAGGTAGGTCGTGGTCTACACCCACGTCGGCTTTCGCTTGAAGTCTGCCGAGCACATGTCGTGTGCAGACGCTAAGTGGTGGAAACATGTATGACGAAGTACACCCCTGCAGGGTTAACATGATCTATTCGAATAGCCGCGTCCGCGGTAAAGGACTACTTGGTTGCCTATACAGTTCATAGACAAGTAAATGGAAACTATTAAAAGCCTCAAGATAAGTGTGAGTGCCGAGGATGGCTCTTCCGTAGGAAGACGGAGGTGGATCCTCGGTAGTGTATTGAAGTGGTGAATAGTGGACTCGTGTGCGCAAAACATTTCAAGTTGGAGTATCGTAGGATAGTCTAGCCAAGAGTCAAAGCTAGCTTGCTGCAATAACTCCACCAACCCTTCTTGATACTATGCATGTATGTAGGATCTGATGTAAGTCTTGCTGAGTACTTTTGTACTCATGTTGCTATAATCTACATTTTTACAGAAGACGCTGCAACCCCTTCTGATGGGTTCTATGTAGACGTTGACATCAACGAGTAGGCTAAGGACCCAGGTGGTGACCCTGAGCTTGTGAGGGACCACGTAGTATAGTTAGGCTTCCAAGCCTCTTTTATTTTACTAGTTGTCTGTACCCAGACAAAGTACTTCCGCTGTTGGCTTGTATGACTGTATGACTTGTATGTTGGGTCGTGAGACCCGTACCTTTGTGTATGATATGTATGGCTCCCTGAGCCTTAAATAAAGTACTTGTGTCGTAGAGTCATGTTGTGATGCTTCGTTGTATTTGCACATATCGAGCATATTGTGTGTATGATTGAAATGCTTGGTATGTGTGGGATCTGACTATCTAGTTGTTTATCTTTAGTAGGCTCTCTTACCGGGAAATGTCTCCTAGTGTTACCGCTGAGCCATGGTAGCTTGCTACTGCTCTGGAACACTTAGGCTGGCCGGCATGTGTCCTTCTTCGTTCCTGTGTCTGTCCCTTCGGGGAAATGTCACGCTTTGAGTACCGGAGTCCTGTTAGCCCGCTACAGCCCGGTTTACCGGAGTCCTGCTAGCCCAGTGCTACAGCCCGGACCCACTTGCTGATGACCGACACGTTCGAAGCTGGGTCATGGATGCCTGTCCCTGTAAGTCTGTGCCACTTTGGGTTTACGACTAGTCATGTCAGCCCGGGCTCTTTATCATATGGATGCTAGCGACGCTATCATATACGTGAGCCAAAAGGCGCAAACGGTCCCGGGAAAAGGTAAGACGACACCCGTGGGGATACCGTGCGTGAGGCCGCAAAGTGATATGAGGTGTTACCAGCTAGATCGATGTGACATCGAGTCGGGGTCCTGACATAATGATACTTGAATTAATTGCTTAACTCGTTCGACCGCACCCAGCCTGGCCTGATGGGCCGACGCGACGCATCCAGCTGTTGGGCACTTGGGCCAGTAACAACCGGTCGAGATCGATCCAGCGCCCACGCACACGAGACACGACGCCCAGCCGCGATGCAACCCTAAGCAGCTAGCGCGGCGGCGGCGACTGGCCAGGTCGTGAGGACGAGGAGGGCCGCGGGCGACCGACGACCGGGCTGGGGGCTTAGAGGGTGGTGGCAGCAAGCTCCAGCGGCAGCAGCAAGCGGCGGCTCCAGCGAGCGACGACTGTTGGGGATTTTCCTGGTAATCTCCTAGGGTCCGAAACTCTGAACCACTCCTCTGCTCTGAACTATTTGCAGCCACTGCCACTTTGTTTATATAATTATATTTTTCATTCATGCTAGTGTACGCACAAGTTTTTGTTTTTAGATGATTATACATACAAGCTAATAAGATGCCCAACCGGCGCAGTTCTGTGACTTCTCTTCATAAGATGGAAAAGAAGAGGAAAGGATCAGCAAATGCAGAGGAAAGAGGAGGAAGAGGTATATTTATCATGTCCGTTTTGTAAAATTAGGGAAGATGTGTACATTGAGTAATAGATCTTCAAAAGTATTGCTCTTGCTAAAATTAGGAAGATTTTCAAAAGGAGGGTAGAGCATTGCCATTGTCTGGGTCTTCTAGACGCCATTATACGCTTCATTATCGGTATGTTTTAGGTTGTTTTCCTATTGAAACATGTCTACATTTTCATTATATTTGGTTATTCATTTGTAGTGTGCATTGTTAGTGTGTATTGACTCCTTTGATTCGCATCAAAAAAAAATCTTAATGAGACTTCGCCCCACCTTAAATTTTTTTTTATGGTCCGCCTCTGTAACACACGTTGGGTCAGAAGACACCGACATATGCGTAGGTGACCATGTGACGACCAGCGGATGGAGCAGGACAAGGTGGTATGCTGGAAGATGGAGACAACACGATGGCCACCGCAGAAATTACAAAAGCACAGTTTTTTTGGTTGATGTGGTACAAAAGCACAGCTAGGAATGAATCATGAGCGCGCAAGGGTTGTGATAATAGATTCTGAAATTTAGCACTATGGTCCAAAAAGGGAAGAAATAAGAAGCTCCTTCAATTTCCCTTTCTCTATTGGCTACTATGCCTCAATCGGCCGCGTGTAGGAAGGAGGAAATTAGAAGCTCGTATACCGTCTCTAAACATAGTAAGAGCATCTTTATTAGACCCCTTATATCGCGTCGATCTGTAAACAGACACAGTATCGAACTACAGCCTGTAAAAAAATTGCGGGGCGCGGCAAATCTTCACCCTGAACCTTTAGATACACGGGGTGGGAGGCCGACCCGAGCTTGACCCCTATCGGCAACGATATTTGGCAGGAGGGACATTTTCGTGCGGCAGTTCCCGCTTCCCCTTCCCTCTGCCCGCTCCGTACCACCTTCCCCGGCTTTGTATCGCTGCCATGGAAGCCTCCCAGCCGTCGGCCTCACCGTGGATGTCATCCACGCGTCAACCCCTCCGACAGATCTCGTCGCCAGCCATGTCGCGCACATCATTGTTCAAGACTCCACCCCGCAGGCCCCGCCGGGAAGGCACGCGTGCCCGCCGCTGCCACCGCTGCGAATCCGGTCTGGCCCGCGCCGGTGAAGAAAGGCAAGGTTTCAGGTGTGAAACGCGAGAAGGCCACCACAAGATTTACCCCACCAACACCTCCCCCGATTCCCCCCGACAAGAGCTACCCCGAGGATGCCCGCCGACGACGCTGCTACCGCCACCCCAAAGGTGTTCGACAAAATGGGCTCAAGGTATGATACTTTGATTTCTTCTAGTTGTTTCACGTTTCTCCATTGACGCTTGTTCGTGACTTGTTGAGCGAAATTGTAGCGTCGGTTTGCATGATGCGACTGTCGAGTTTGTGCGTTGTTGGATGACAACACCGTCGACACCGAACAGGCCCTGATCGGTGATTACGGTTACAATGAGATGGGTGGTGGTGTGCATGGTCACGGTGAGGAAGAGCATGAGGTGAAGGAGGTTGAGGAGGGGGTGTTCGACCCATTGCAAGCAAAAAGTGCGTGCAAAATCGAAGAACTCCACACAAATGGAAGATCAAATCTTGATCAAGGCTTGGGAATCTTGATGCGTGCACCGACACTGACCAAACCGCCAAGTGGTATTGGCAAAGGATAGAGGATCAGTTCTTCTGCATTATGGCAAAGTATTCCAACAGGACACCATGCACCTTTAGGTCACTCCAAGGTCGTTGGGACGTGATCAAGCCGATTTGTAGCTGTTGGGCTGCTTGCTTGGAGCAAGTCCGCAATGCACCTCCAAGTGATACCATTGAATCCAATTATGTGAGTTTGTTTCCACGTCCCAGGTTGTGCAAATCATTTGTAGCCGTGTGAATCGCTGCATAATTTGACATTGTTTTCATTTTGTAGGAGAAAATTGTGCAAGAAAGGTACAAGGACATGGAAGCTTCCGTTGGCAAGTCATTTCAACTAGAGCATTGTTGGAAATTTCTTCAAAATAGCGAGGAGTGGAAGTTGATTGAGAAAGAATCCCCATCGAAGAGAGGTGCATTCACCAAGATGGATGATGATGATGATGGCCCAAGAAACAAGAACAAGCCCAATGGAAACAAGAAGGCCAAGGACAAGATCAAGACGGAAGCGGAGGCATCAAGCTTGCGTGACAAGATAGATGCCATGGTGCAATCAAATGAGATGATGATGGGCAAGACATTGGAGGAAAAGAAGGAGTTGGCCGAGAGGAAGGCGCAAGAGAAGCAAGAAAAGTGGCAATTACTCAAGGAAGAGGGGTTGCGCAAGGCTGTCATTGAGGAGAGAAAAGCCCTTGCCGAGGAGAACAAGGCCTTAGCCAAGCTTCTTGCCGAGGAGAACAAGATCATGACTATGAACCGCAGTGACATGGACGACCTCACCAAAGAATGACATGATATGGCAAGGAGAGATATCTTGAAGAGAAGGATGCTGGCGGCGACGGGTGATGGCTTCGGTGCCGGTGGGGGAATCGGTGGCAGTGGTGGAGAGTGATGATGGTCATGGAGGTGGTGGTGTCTTCGGTGGCGGTGGTGGAGAGCGATGGCGATGATGAAGATGAAGATGGTGATGGAGGTGGCTTTTGCATGAGGTTCTTTTGCGTTATGATTGAAAACTATGCTTAATTTTTGCACAAACTATGTTTGATTGTTTGAATTTGAAGCCAATCATCAGAATTGCGGTCAAATTGTCTAATTAGATTTTTTTCGGTTTGCGAGCTAGCGCGGACTGCGGCCAAACAAAATATTCTATTTTGCAGTTCCGCTTTGCTGGGTCTGTACGGAGAATATTCTGTTTTATAGTTCCACTTTGTGGGTCTATTCGGCCGCAGGCCGCGCCAGCCCATAAAACAAGGGTTCGCGATATAAGAGGTCTACTAGAGATGGTCTAATATCGAGTCCATAAATTCTTCCATACGCGGCCGCAAAGCAAGAACCTCGAGCGGCGACGATGTGGGCGGGCTCTCTCCTCCGCCTCCGGTGATGAAGACGCGAGCGGCGATGCAAGGGCACTCCTTCTCCTCCGGTGACGAAGCGGTGATGCTAGCCCGCTGCTCCTCGGTCACGATTCCCACCCGCTCTAGGTCAGCCTATCTGCCTCGCTCGTCGAGTTAGGGACTTAACAAGGTAGGTTTGGCGTGTATTACCTCTGTTCCGAAACATAAGTCATCAGGGGAGTTCAGTTTACACTCCCCCAACGACTTATATTTAGGAGGGAGTAGGTATGTTAACGCGGAACAGGCGGTGGCACGTGGATCGCCCACGCTCTCACTCTCATATCGTCCTCTACGCTCTGCTTTGCTGTATGTACTCCGCTATTGCCCTCTGCGCTCTGCTTTGCTCCATTACTCTGCTATCGCGGCTCCCGGCGGGTTGCAAAATGGACCGATGGACGCTTCAGCTTTTTTTTTAGAACGAAGGCTCGTGAAGAGCCCGACTTTGAATTAACAAAGCCATCAACCGGCCAGGAAATACAAACACACACAAACCGCCTCGGCCAAACGATAAAGGGGACACTCTAGGAAACTTACAACTCAACGGAGCGCACAAGCTCAAAAGATTACAGGAAAAAGCTCAATGCTTGTACTAGCCGAAGACTACAGCCAAACAGACAACTAGGAAAGGGACACAAGCACGACGAGGATCTGCTTGCAGCAGAGTGTAGAAGTGAGCCCGACCAACATCCAGGGGGAAGGACTACACACATCCTTCGTCTCTCTCGCCGCAGGGGGACCCTTCCCTCTCGCCATGGCTCGCAAGGCGCCATACCGTCGGACTTGAGAGATGCTCACCCTAGAGCCGGAGAAGTGCTAGCTTCGAGACCTGGAGCGGCCACAACACACCTCCACTTGAACATTCGAGCACTCCGCGATTGCTGCACTGCCACATCCTAGACCACCTGAGGACTGCAGGAAAACCACCAGGTGCAGCTACTGAAGAAATGCAGCAAGGTCATCAAGTAGACCCAAACAGGCCACTGAGGAGCATTGCCAGGCAGCCGTTGAAGAAGAGGTCCGGGGTTCCGCTGCTGGCGAGGCGCAGGTCCAGCCGGGTAGGGGAACCCTATCCCCTACCGCCGGGTCGAGGCACCGCACCGCCGGAACTGGACTAGACGCGACACTGGCAGAGAAACACCACCCAAGAAGGAAACGGGGACGCCTTCAGCCATGCCGAACCTCGCTGGCACCGCCGTCACCGGACAACCCAAGCCACCCAAAGCTCCAACTTTGAACCCCTCACCTGAACGCAACCCTCCCCAGGCGGCGCCCCCAAGGAAGATACGACGCACATTGCGTCGCCGCCGCCCAATCCAAGCCGGATTTTAGGCTTTCACCCGGGAGGAGGAACACGGGTGGAAAGGGGAAGGGCCTCTGCAGCACCTCCAAGGAGGAAGCATGGCGTCAAGGACGTCGCTGCTGCCGGGCCGGCCACGCCGACCCACGGTTTCCCGCGGCCCTAAACAAATCCACCGGTCACCCACCAACACCAGACCGGCGCACGAAGGGCAGCCGGCTGGAAGCGGCGGGGATGAGGGGGACAGGGGAAGAGAGCCAAGCCTCAGATCTGACGAGGAGAGGAAGAACTCCGCGCCGTCGCCGTCGCCGCCACCCGCCGTCGTCTCACCACCCGCGTGGTCGAGGCCGCCGGCCAGAGAGCACCCGCGAACGACGCCAGCCGAGATGGCGCCGCCGCCCTAGATCCGAGGTCATTCTCGAGGGAAGGAGCAACCGAGGCCTCGCCGCCACCATCACCGGCGGCCGCGCGAGCGAATCCGGCGACTTTCTCAGGTGGCGGCGAGGGAGGGAGGGGAAGGAGCGGCGGCGCGGTGGGGAAACCCTAGACGCCGCCCGTGTCGCCCGAAGCGAACGACGCGGGGGCCGCGAGCTGGACGCTTCAGCTTCACCGCACGGCTCCTGGCCACCTCTGGACTCCAACTGCAACCATGGATGGAAGGTTCATTTCAACTGATAGCAGATTATTTTTACTAAATGTCCACCATCGTGCTCCACACATCACCAGGAGCACGTAGAACGCACCAACGCCTCCCCAAACCCCCTGCAACACTGATCCCGACCGCACCCGAACTCCGGCCGCCGCAGCCGAGCTCGCCGCCGTCAACTCCGGCCACCCCGAGCCCAACCACCACCACCAATAGACGCGGCTCAACCTCAGCAACACGTAGATGCCTTCCGCCGTCCATTTGGTCGCCGGAATGGCAAAAAGCACTCTCGCCGCCGTCTCGGATCTCGCCGGCGTCATGTCGCCGGTGGGGTTTGATTTGACCGACCTGGGGTTTGACCCCCCAGGGTCGCTGACGCGTGGGCCCTGTCGGCCAGATGGTTAGGTTAGCGCTAACTACTATTAGTCAACCCCCCTGACACTGACAGTGGGCCCCAGCGCCACTAATTAGTAATTAGAATTAATTTAAATCTGTTTAACCCCCCCTGTCACTGACGTGTGGCCCCCACCCGTCAGGTTTGACTTCAGCCAGCCGCAGTTGACCTGCTGACGTCACACTGACGTCAGGCTGACGCAGTAATTAATTTTCTGGATTTAAATTAAATCAGGAAATTCCAGAATATTATTTAAACTTCAAAAATTCATAACTTTTATTCTGTAACTCCAAATTGGACAAATTATATATGAAAAATGATCAGAAAAATCCAATCTATCCATCTGTACTATTTTCATGCATGATCAAACAAGTTAAATTGATGATTCAAGCAGAACAAGGAAAAGCACTTTAAAAGGCCATATTGGAATTTGAAATTTGAATCTTTGATTCAAATTTGTTCAAACCCTTCTGACTTTAGTTGCATTAGCCCAATACACTCATATTGCCATGTTTCATGCATGCATCATATTGTTGCACATTGTTTGGTGATGCTTGTGTATCGATGCCCTTTGCGACAGGTTCTGTCCCCGAGGAGTACCGTGATTACCCTAACGAAGAACCGTATCCGTGCATCGAACCATCAGGCAAGCAACCAACCATTTGATCATATCGATACAATCCCATGTTCTCGCTCCTGCTCTCTTTTACTGCATTAAGACAACGCGATTCAAACTGCTGTGTGCTACGGTAGTTGAACCCATTTCCTCTGCATGACCTGTCATTGCCACAGTAACTAGATGAAACCCACTAGCATGTGTAGGAGTTGATTGAGCCATATGTATGTGTTGTTCCTACCTTGCTATGCCTGCTATACTTAGAGTCGTGTCAGGTCTGGTTCATCTGGGTGATGGGCTAGAGTGAAATGATTATGTCGGTAATGAGAGTGGTGTGGTGAACACGATTTGGTAAAGGTATCGATGAGAGGCCATGTAGGAGTACATGATGGGTTGTTTCATTGAAGCCGACCTTAAGCACTGAGATCTGTATGTGTGATTTAAGAATCAGCTACTACCATACATTGGGCCCTGAAATATGACCCCGCTCGACTTCTTATTCACCCTAGCTCTCTGTCCAAGAGTTGCAAGTAGTTTCTGGTGTTTGTAGCCTACTGGAGGCCGTGGACAGCGCTGACCGTAGGGGTGGGCTGTGATGCGGTAGGTACGTGGCCGGGTGTACCGAATACCCGTTAGGTATCTCGGGAACCCTGTTCACATCGTTCGGGGCCGTATGGGAAACCTCGGCCGGACTCCCTGCGGATGGAACCTGAATAGGCGATAAACCTGGACTAGAGGCTTAAGTGTTTAGGTAGGTCGTGGTCTACACCCACGTCGGCTTTCGCTTGAAGTCTGCCGAGCACATGTCGTGTGCAGACGCTAAGTGGTGGAAACATGTATGACGAAGTACACCCCTGCAGGGTTAACATGATCTATTCGAATAGCCGCGTCCGCGGTAAAGGACTACTTGGTTGCCTATACAGTTCATAGACAAGTAAATGGAAACTATTAAAAGCCTCAAGATAAGTGTGAGTACCGAGGATGGCTCATCCGTAGGAAGACGGAGGTGGATCCTCGGTAGTGTATTGAAGTGGTGAGTAGTGGACTCGTGTGCGCAAAACATTTTAAGTTGGAGTATCGTAGGATAGTCTAGCCAAGAGTCAAAGCTAGCTTGCTGCAATAACTCCACCAACCCTTCTTGATACTATGCATGTATGTAGGATCTGATGTAAGTCTTGCTGAGTACTTTTGTACTCATGTTGCTATAATCTACATTTTTACAGAAGACGCTGCAACCCCTTCTGGTGGGTTCTATGTAGACGTTGACATCAACGAGTAGGCTAAGGACCCAGGTGGTGACCCTGAGCTTGTGATGGACCACGTAGTATAGTTAGGCTTCCAAGCCTCTTTTATTTTACTAGTTGTCTGTACCCAGACAAAGTACTTCCGCTGTTGGCTTGTATGACTGTATGACTTGTATGTTGGGTCGTGAGACCCGTACCTTTGTGTATGATATGTATGGCTCCCTGAGCCTTAAATAAAGTACTTGTGTCGTAGAGTCATGTTGTGATGCTTCGTTGTATTTGCACATATCGAGCATATTGTGTGTATGATTGAAATGCTTGGTATGTGTGGGATCTGACTATCTAGTTGTTTATCTTTAGTAGGCTCTCTTACCGGGAAATGTCTCCTAGTGTTACCGCTGAGCCATGGTAGCTTGCTACTGCTCTGGAACACTTAGGCTGGCCGGCATGTGTCCTTCTTCGTTCCTGTGTCTGTCCCTTCGGGGAAATGTCACGCTTTGAGTACCGGAGTCCTGTTAGCCCGCTACAGCCCGGTTTACCGGAGTCCTGCTAGCCCAGTGCTACAGCCCGGACCCACTTGCTGATGACCGACACGTTCGAAGCTGGGTCATGGATGCCTGTCCCTGTAAGTCTGTGCCACTTTGGGTTTACGACTAGTCATGTCAGCCCGGGCTCTTTATCATATGGATGCTAGCGACGCTATCATATACGTGAGCCAAAAGGCGCAAACGGTCCCGGGAAAAGGTAAGACGACACCCGTAGGGATACCGTGCGTGAGGCCGCAAAGTGATATGAGGTGTTACCAGCTAGATCGATGTGACATCGAGTCGGGGTCCTGACATAATGATACTTGAATTAATTGCTTAACTCGTTCGACCGCACCCAGCCTGGCCTGATGGGCCGACGCGACGCATCCAGCTGTTGGGCACTTGGGCCAGTAACAACCGGTCGAGATCGATCCAGCGCCCACGCACACGAGACACGACGCCCAGCCGCGATGCAACCCTAAGCAGCTAGCGCGGCGGCGGCGACTGGCCAGGTCGTGAGGACGAGGAGGGCCGCGGGCGACCGACGACCGGGCTGGGGGCTTAGAGGGTGGTGGCAGCAAGCTCCAGCGGCAGCAGCAAGCGGCGGCTCCAGCGAGCGACGACTGTTGGGGATTTTCCTGGTAATCTCCTAGGGTCCGAAACTCTGAACCACTCCTCTGCTCTGAACTATTTGCAGCCACTGCCACTTTGTTTATATAATTATATTTTTCATTCATGCTAGTGTACGCACAAGTTTTTGTTTTTAGATGATTATACATACAAGCTAATAAGATGCCCAACCGGCGCAGTTCTGTGACTTCTCTTCATAAGATGGAAAAGAAGAGGAAAGGATCAGCAAATGCAGAGGAAAGAGGAGGAAGAGGTATATTTATCATGTCCGTTTTGTAAAATTAGGGAAGATGTGTACATTGAGTAATAGATCTTCAAAAGTATTGCTCTTGCTAAAATTAGGAAGATTTTCAAAAGGAGGGTAGAGCATTGCCATTGTCTGGGTCTTCTAGACGCCATTATACGCTTCATTATCGGTATGTTTTAGGTTGTTTTCCTATTGAAACATGTCTACATTTTCATTATATTTGGTTATTCATTTGTAGTGTGCATTGTTAGTGTGTATTGACTCCTTTGATTCGCATCAAAAAAAAATCTTAATGAGACTTCGCCCCACCTTAAATTTTTTTTTATGGTCCGCCTCTGTAACACACGTTGGGTCAGAAGACACCGACATATGCGTAGGTGACCATGTGACGACCAGCGGATGGAGCAGGACAAGGTGGTATGCTGGAAGATGGAGACAACACGATGGCCACCGCAGAAATTACAAAAGCACAGTTTTTTTGGTTGATGTGGTACAAAAGCACAGCTAGGAATGAATCATGAGCGCGCAAGGGTTGTGATAATAGATTCTGAAATTTAGCACTATGGTCCAAAAAGGGAAGAAATAAGAAGCTCCTTCAATTTCCCTTTCTCTATTGGCTACTATGCCTCAATCGGCCGCGTGTAGGAAGGAGGAAATTAGAAGCTCGTATACCGTCTCTAAACATAGTAAGAGCATCTTTATTAGACCCCTTATATCGCGTCGATCTGTAAACAGACACAGTATCGAACTACAGCCTGTAAAAAAATTGCGGGGCGCGGCAAATCTTCACCCTGAACCTTTAGATACACGGGGTGGGAGGCCGACCCGAGCTTGACCCCTATCGGCAACGATATTTGGCAGGAGGGACATTTTCGTGCGGCAGTTCCCGCTCCCCCTTCCCTCTGCCCGCTCCGTACCACCTTCCCCGGCTTTGTATCGCTGCCATGGAAGCCTCCCAGCCGTCGGCCTCACCGTGGATGTCATCCACGCGTCAACCCCTCCGACAGATCTCGTCGCCAGCCATGTCGCGCACATCATTGTTCAAGACTCCACCCCGCAGGCCCCGCCGGGAAGGCACGCGTGCCCGCCGCTGCCACCGCTGCGAATCCGGTCTGGCCCGCGCCGGTGAAGAAAGGCAAGGTTTCAGGTGTGAAACGCGAGAAGGCCACCACAAGATTTACCCCACCAACACCTCCCCCGATTCCCCCCGACAAGAGCTACCCCGAGGATGCCCGCCGACGACGCTGCTACCGCCACCCCAAAGGTGTTCGACAAAATGGGCTCAAGGTATGATACTTTGATTTCTTCTAGTTGTTTCACGTTTCTCCATTGACGCTTGTTCGTGACTTGTTGAGCGAAATTGTAGCGTCGGTTTGCATGATGCGACTGTCGAGTTTGTGCGTTGTTGGATGACAACACCGTCGACACCGAACAGGCCCTGATCGGTGATTACGGTTACAATGAGATGGGTGGTGGTGTGCATGGTCACGGTGAGGAAGAGCATGAGGTGAAGGAGGTTGAGGAGGGGGTGTTCGACCCATTGCAAGCAAAAAGTGCGTGCAAAATCGAAGAACTCCACACAAATGGAAGATCAAATCTTGATCAAGGCTTGGGAATCTTGATGCGTGCACCGACACTGACCAAACCGCCAAGTGGTATTGGCAAAGGATAGAGGATCAGTTCTTCTGCATTATGGCAAAGTATTCCAACAGGACACCATGCACCTTTAGGTCACTCCAAGGTCGTTGGGACGTGATCAAGCCGATTTGTAGCTGTTGGGCTGCTTGCTTGGAGCAAGTCCGCAATGCACCTCCAAGTGATACCATTGAATCCAATTATGTGAGTTTGTTTCCACGTCCCAGGTTGTGCAAATCATTTGTAGCCGTGTGAATCGCTGCATAATTTGACATTGTTTTCATTTTGTAGGAGAAAATTGTGCAAGAAAGGTACAAGGACATGGAAGCTTCCGTTGGCAAGTCATTTCAACTAGAGCATTGTTGGAAATTTCTTCAAAATAGCGAGGAGTGGAAGTTGATTGAGAAAGAATCCCCATCGAAGAGAGGTGCATTCACCAAGATGGATGATGATGATGATGGCCCAAGAAACAAGAACAAGCCCAATGGAAACAAGAAGGCCAAGGACAAGATCAAGACGGAAGCGGAGGCATCAAGCTTGCGTGACAAGATAGATGCCATGGTGCAATCAAATGAGATGATGATGGGCAAGACATTGGAGGAAAAGAAGGAGTTGGCCGAGAGGAAGGCGCAAGAGAAGCAAGAAAAGTGGCAATTACTCAAGGAAGAGGGGTTGCGCAAGGCTGTCATTGAGGAGAGAAAAGCCCTTGCCGAGGAGAACAAGGCCTTAGCCAAGCTTCTTGCCGAGGAGAACAAGATCATGACTATGAACCGCAGTGACATGGACGACCTCACCAAAGAATGACATGATATGGCAAGGAGAGATATCTTGAAGAGAAGGATGCTGGCGGCGACGGGTGATGGCTTCGGTGCCGGTGGGGGAATCGGTGGCAGTGGTGGAGAGTGATGATGGTCATGGAGGTGGTGGTGTCTTCGGTGGCGGTGGTGGAGAGCGATGGCGATGATGAAGATGAAGATGGTGATGGAGGTGGCTTTTGCATGAGGTTCTTTTGCGTTATGATTGAAAACTATGCTTAATTTTTGCACAAACTATGTTTGATTGTTTGAATTTGAAGCCAATCATCAGAATTGCGGTCAAATTGTCTAATTAGATTTTTTTCGGTTTGCGAGCTAGCGCGGACTGCGGCCAAACAAAATATTCTATTTTGCAGTTCCGCTTTGCTGGGTCTGTACGGAGAATATTCTGTTTTATAGTTCCACTTTGTGGGTCTATTCGGCCGCAGGCCGCGCCAGCCCATAAAACAAGGGTTCGCGATATAAGAGGTCTACTAGAGATGGTCTAATATCGAGTCCATAAATTCTTCCATACGCGGCCGCAAAGCAAGAACCTCGAGCGGCGACGATGTGGGCGGGCTCTCTCCTCCGCCTCCGGTGATGAAGACGCGAGCGGCGATGCAAGGGCACTCCTTCTCCTCCGGTGACGAAGCGGTGATGCTAGCCCGCTGCTCCTCGGTCACGATTCCCACCCGCTCTAGGTCAGCCTATCTGCCTCGCTCGTCGAGTTAGGGACTTAACAGGGTAGGTTTGGCGTGTATTACCTCTGTTCCGAAACATAAGTCATCAGGGGAGTTCAGTTTACACTCCCCCAACGACTTATATTTAGGAGGGAGTAGGTATGTTAACGCGGAACAGGCGGTGGCACGTGGATCGCCCACGCTCTCACTCTCATATCGTCCTCTACGCTCTGCTTTGCTGTATGTACTCCGCTATTGCCCTCTGCGCTCTGCTTTGCTCCATTACTCTGCTATCGCGGCTCCCGGCGGGTTGCAAAATGGACCGATGGACGCTTCAGCTTTTTTTTTAGAACGAAGGCTCGTGAAGAGCCCGACTTTGAATTAACAAAGCCATCAACCGGCCAGGAAATACAAACACACACAAACCGCCTCGGCCAAACGATAAAGGGGACACTCTAGGAAACTTACAACTCAACGGAGCGCACAAGCTCAAAAGATTACAGGAAAAAGCTCAATGCTTGTACTAGCCGAAGACTACAGCCAAACAGACAACTAGGAAAGGGACACAAGCACGACGAGGATCTGCTTGCAGCAGAGTGTAGAAGTGAGCCCGACCAACATCCAGGGGGAAGGACTACACACATCCTCCGTCTCTCTCGCTGCAGGGGGACCCTTCCCTCTCGCCATGGCTCGCAAGGCGCCATACCGTCGGACTTGAGAGATGCTCACCCTAGAGCCGGAGAAGTGCTAGCTTCGAGACCTGGAGCGGCCACAACACACCTCCACTTGAACATTCGAGCACTCCGCGATTGCTGCACCGCCACATCCTAGACCACCTGAGGACTGCAGGAAAACCACCAGGTGCAGCTACTGAAGAAATGCAGCAAGGTCATCAAGTAGACCCAAACAGGCCACTGAGGAGCATTGCCAGGCAGCCGTTGAAGAAGAGGTCCGGGGTTCCGCTGCTGGCGAGGCGCAGGTCCAGCCGGGTAGGGGAACCCTATCCCCTACCGCCGGGTCGAGGCACCGCACCGCCGGAACTGGACTAGACGCGACACTGGCAGAGAAACACCACCCAAGAAGGAAACGGGGACGCCTTCAGCCATGCCGAACCTCGCTGGCACCGCCGTCACCGGACAACCCAAGCCACCCAAAGCTCCAACTTTGAACCCCTCACCTGAACGCAACCCTCCCCAGGCGGCGCCCCCAAGGAAGATACGACGCACATTGCGTCGCCGCCGCCCAATCCAAGCCGGATTTTAGGCTTTCACCCGGGAGGAGGAACACGGGTGGAAAGGGGAAGGGCCTCTGCAGCACCTCCAAGGAGGAAGCATGGCGTCAAGGACGTCGCTGCTGCCGGGCCGGCCACGCCGACCCACGGTTTCCCGCGGCCCTAAACAAATCCACCGGTCACCCACCAACACCAGACCGGCGCACGAAGGGCAGCCGGCTGGAAGCGGCGGGGATGAGGGGGACAGGGGAAGAGAGCCAAGCCTCAGATCTGACGAGGAGAGGAAGAACTCCGCGCCGTCGCCGTCGCCGCCACCCGCCGTCGTCTCACCACCCGCGTGGTCGAGGCCGCCGGCCAGAGAGCACCCGCGAACGACGCCAGCCGAGATGGCGCCGCCGCCCTAGATCCGAGGTCATTCTCGAGGGAAGGAGCAACCGAGGCCTCGCCGCCACCATCACCGGCGGCCGCGCGAGCGAATCCGGCGACTTTCTCAGGTGGCGGCGAGGGAGGGAGGGGAAGGAGCGGCGGCGCGGTGGGGAAACCCTAGACGCCGCCCGTGTCGCCCGAAGCGAACAACGCGGGGGCCGCGAGCTGGACGCTTCAGCTTCACCGCACGGCTCCTGGCCACCTCTGGACTCCAACTGCAACCATGGATGGAAGGTTCATTTCAACTGATAGCAGATTATTTTTACTAAATGTCCACCATGGGTGTAACGAGATTTCAGTGATTCTGTTTGCGCAGGCTGATACAAACTTATATCTGAATTACAATTCTATTTGATGAACGAGGACATGAACATGGGGTAGTGGATCCTCTAACATGAAGAAGGGAAGTCACCTAAGCTACAGTGCAAACTAATGTAAACCAGTGAAGAAAAGTCACGGGTACTATAGCGAACACTGTATTTGTCTACTGTAGCAGGCATTATACACAATTGCTGTTGATATAAATAAATTTAAAATTAATTTTATTGCATCATAATTTTGTTTGTATGTAATTTTTGTAAATGTATAAAGTAGATTTGTAATTTGCAAATTAATTCAAGTCATTTTAGCCTTAATCATGTGAAGGAGGAAAGTTAGGTAATTGTAACTTAGCCCAATCACCACACGGGCTGAGCCCAATCACCACACGCAGGTGGGTCAGTCAGTTTCAGGTCTTGGGCTTCCTGGGTCGAGTGCTCCTTCGAAGCTAGCTTTGACCCATCAGTGCTCTTGTCTGTTGATGCACCAGGAGCTGGGGGCACGACAACGCTGTTGCAGCAAACTGAGGCTAGTTTGGTCCTCATGTAGATGTAGGTTGATAGTGATACTACTGTATTACCGATTACGGAATAGTACATAGTTATCTTGGTTGACTTCATCACGCATCTTTGGTAAGCGTGTCTCGATCTGAGATGGTCAGTACGGAAAAGTGAGGTGCTAATTAAGTTCGAACAAACCTGTTTTCCCTATTTAACTTATAGAACATTTTTTCTACTTTGCGTGAGTTTTCCTGGTCAATGTAACAGAGATTAATGTGCTCTGTGAAGGATTCAGTTCCATATTTCCTACTAGTACTCATACTTCAAAACTTAGGTGATCCATTTATATCTAACTCAGGGGGTTCATTTTGTAGTCACAAAGTTATTCATAATAAATAGCAGTCTTCTGGTCAACCCAGCACGAAATGAAGGATTCATGATCAATCAACTAATATAATGACTTCCACCATTCGTAGTCACCAAGTTATTCAGAAGTAAAACTGACATCAACAAGTTATTCAGAACTCGAACTGGTAGACTTAACAACAGATCGAACTTACATACAACACTTCTGACATAGAGTAGTAACTGTATAGCATGCATATTCTGACTAAATTTTCAACAGAATCAACGGAACAACTGGTTATACTCGGCAACAATACCCAGAAACAGAGAAAAGGTTTGCGAATTTGACATCCGCCAGGAAAACCCACTAGTTATACTCAGCTCGAGTATAAAAACCTATGGGACAAAAAACCTGGCGCATCAAAAATCCACCCTACCAATCAAGTATGTACATAAAAGCAGTACAGCACAAATCAACAACCAAAAAACAAGATTACAGCGCCTGAGAGGTATTTGCCGCACTAGCTAGCTAGCACCATCGATTCCCTTCATCAATCCCTGTGGGCATGCACCAGACGGACTTTGAGCTACATGAGAAAAAAATCAGTGATCAGAAAGTGCACTGAGTAGTAGAAAAAACACATGAGACTACATGCTGCAACGACACTTAACAATTTGTCAAAAGGCCGTACGCACAAGGCTGTTTTTGGAAACTCAGTTACCAGGTACGGTTATCAGAAAAATGTTGCTCCATAGACGTTTAATTGTATGCAAGAAGGGTGCATCAATGTATGAGTGCACTCGGAAAAAGACTTTGTGTAAACACACATACCTTGTTTTCACAGGCTGATCGTGTTTCGCCGATATCAAGAAGCTGCCTCTTATCACTGGCTGCAATAGTCCCTTCAAATTTCTACAGTCCTCAATCAACACATTTTGTATTTCCGAAATGTCATCTGCTCCACCAATCGAAAAAAGGCGGTTACAAATCCGAATCTGTAATTCCTGGAGTGATGAGAGACTACTGCTCCAAAGGTGACCTGGAGTGGATATTATACCCCAACAGTGTGCTATATTTAGTGAAACCAAGGATTGGAGGTTTTCTAGGCATCTGGGAATTGTTAGAATATAGTTCGGGTTTAAAGATAGAGATAAGTAGATCGAATAGGTTTAAACCATGTATTACTTATCTTGTACTCCAAGCCTCTACCCCTCGTGTATTCTATATATACCCCATATGAGGGTCAGATCAAAACAACACAACAACAATATTCATCTATCCTATAGTTTCTACATGGTATCAGAGTAGTTTGTCCAACAACGCCGATCCTAGGACCTCCAACCACTTCCGCGGCACGCCGCCCCTTGGGGAGATTAATCTCCTCTCCCCGAGGGCGCGGCACCCGATCGATCAAAAGATTTGATCGGTTCTTTAGATTAGTTTAAAACTTTAGATTCAGATTTCGAAACTCCTGTTAGATCAAAATTTTCTCTAGCCACCAAATAAATCCCTCGACCCACTAAATCCGGTGAAAATCAGTTCAAAAATCGCAGCGCTATCAAGAACTCCAACGACTCTCGTTGGATCCCGCTGCCGTCAGCGGCAGTAACGACGGCAAAAGGGCAACGGCAGCGCGCGGTGCATGTGGCGGACACACCGTGATCAGCGGAGCAAGCCTGGGCGCTGGCGGTTCAGGAGCAGTCGCATGCATAGCCGGGCGCTGGAGCAGCCGGCCGATGCAATCGCTCGGCGGGCAGGGCCTAGGCAGCCTGGTGGAGCGGCGCCACGCGCCCACGCGGCCAAGCCCTCGACACCAATCGCGCCATCACCGTCAACTTCGATCAAGCTGAGAGATCCAGGCGCCGATCCGATCTACTTTGGCTTCCTCGACTACACCCGCGTGTACGCGATACCCGGCGACGCCACGGCATCCACGGCAACAGCTGCACGAGCGAATTCAGGTGAAGCGACGCGTATGATGGTGACGATGCTACGGCGATCTTAACCACGGATCCGATTCGGGTCATGGAGGCAGCCAACAGCTGCCGCCGCCGTCGGGGCTCCCTGAGACCTGATCTGTTCCGGCAGCCCCTACATCATCCAGTCGGCCGCACGCGTCTACATGATCTCAGCCGGCCAGCACATGCATCGGCTGGCGCAAACTTTGTCGACCCGATGACCCGCATGATCGGCAGCAGCAACTTCGTGCATGCGCGCCGTAAGCATCAGCCGCTCCTGCCGTCCTGCGGCACATCTACTCCAACACCAACGGGTGCAAGTTACGGACATGCATATGTTCTAGCCATGCACTCCCGTACGCAACACATTGGTCCAGCCAGTGGCATGCAAGCTTCAGCGACGATACACAGTTTGTGCACCGTGAGTCGTGCACTGACGGCAGGCAGGGCGAGGAGGTATCGGCGACCCGTGCACATCATCTGGTTCGGGCTCGCGCATCTACGCCAAGCCACCGGCAAGCATCTATATCGCCGATCTTTACCTGCACGGCTGCACCGTAATTGTCCAGGCGGTAATGATAGTATCTTATACCTAAACCGGTGGCTCACTTTTTTTAAGTAATGGGGAAGAGGATTGAAACATGCCAACACCTCTACATCAAGCCGAACATAACACCAAGCTGTATGACTACATCGCGCCAAACAATTGACTTCTTCGACACGACATGGCATCGACACCCCGTCGTCAAAAGGGACGCCTCCAAGCGACGCATCATCATCGACACGCCGGCCATCGCCGACACTACATCGCCAAGGTCTTCATCAACGTGGTCTTCATCAATGCCATTGCCGACACTACATCGTCAAGGTCTTCATCAACGTGGTCTTCACCAACATCATCGTCGACACACCGCCGCCACCTCGTCCATAAGATGGACAACCAGCGTCCTCTGGCAGATTTTTCTGCAAGAGGCGAACACGATGACGGCAATGACCGCGTCACGACGACGGCATAGACCACGTCATCCACGACGGCATGACTGCGTCGACACGGCGTCACTACATTGACGACCCCTACATGGTCACACGGTTCTGGCAAAATTGATATGTACTCGATGGGCTTCCTCCAGTCTTGGCAAAACCGGTTGACTCATCGCTGACGACACTCTCTGACATCCGCAAAGTGTATCGTTCACGTCCGCCAGCTCCGTCATAGCGTATTTTTTTGCGCCTCCAGCTTTATGCGGCTTCATCATCCACGACGACTATACCATCGACCACGACTACCTCGACCACGGCAACAACATGATCGGCTACCTCGACATCGACATACAGGTCTACGTCTACGACAACTCATCGACAACAACTCCAGTCAACAGCGTTCGAGTCGTCGCTAGCGTCCACGCCTCTCCCGCTGTGACTGCGGGAGGGAATAGAGGAGAGACAAGGAAGGCACCGGAAGGGGACGCACTCACCGCCCCAGGTGTCGACCCATTAGAGATGCAGGTGATGATGGTGAAGCGGAGAAGACGACGCGAGCACGATACTTCAAATCCAGTCGCAATCGTCCGTTTCACTCCCGCTACGACTGAGGGGGAATGTTAGAATATAGTTTGGGTTTAAAGATAGAGATAAGTAGATTGAATAGGTTTAAACCATGTATTACTTATCTTGTACTCCAAGCCTCTACCCCTCGTGTATTCTATATATACCCCATATGAGGGTCAGATCAAAACAACACAACAACAATATTCATCTATCCTATAGTTTTCTACAGGAATAAATGCAGAGATATCCCCACAGTCTTCTAAGTGGAGACTTTGGAGGGACGATGGTAATAAGTAATAACACCAACCCCTCCCAGCTGATACCCTTGCAGTCAGAAATTTCCAAATTCTTCAGAGAAGAAAAACCCCCAAACCTTTTATCGTACATGAACAATTGCGGACAATAGTGAAATGTAATACTCTCAATGGCAGGTAGATATTCACTTTGTCGAATAGATTTAAGGGATCCACAATATGAAATGCGCAATTCCTGTAGAGAGGTAAATGGAATACTCTGAATGGTTGACAGTTTTCTGCAGTAACTGATTGTTAGGGAAGTGAGGTTGGGGAAGACCTGTCCAGCTTCTCCAATAGATGTAAGAGATTCACAATTTTTAATATGCAATTCCCGTAGAGCAGGAAGATTCCACATTTGTAGTTGGATGGACGTGAGACTGCCGCCTATCAGGAAAAAGTTGGTGAGAGAGCAGCATTGGATATTGTCAGTGAGATTCCCACAGCGACCATCTAGCACGAGCTTCTTGAGAGAGGGGGCAGTCAAACTCGAGTTTATGTATCTACAATTCAGCACCTTGAATATTTCAAGGCAATGAAAATCCCCAAATCTTTCGGTTCCTAATGATATTAAGCTCCAGCAATTCATTATTGCAATTCTCTTGATGGCTGGTAGATAAGTTGGATGTAGAAGTTGTACGAGACTTGATAAACTGTCGCACCCATCAATGATTAGATCTGTCAGGGATGAAAAACTAGTGCTGCCATTAAGTACCCTGAGTCGACTACAATGAAGAAACGAAACGGATGTTAAGCTTGACAGGCTTTGTGGGTTAAACCAGGTCGGAGAAGCAACACCTGGATTCCCGTCAAGGACTAGAGACTTGATACTTGCAGGAGGTTGTAGATCTCGAAGGACTTCTATCTCGTTTTCCTCACTGACAGAAGTGGCAATGGATTTTTTATCCAGATTTCTCCAATCCAGCGTCACCTTGTCAAAACATTCCTTATTCTTTAGTTTGGCTTCTGCTGAATGATCCTTGCTTAGCTTGTAAACATTGTTTATCACCAAATGTCCACGAAGTTGCTCCATATTTTTTATCAACCTACATCCTAGTCCAGACTTATCTCTGGCTGCATCAATATTTAATCCATAATATTCTTCTGGAAATCCTCTAATATTTGGACCATATTTAAATCCCTGCGATTCAAATCTCCATAAGTTGATCAACCTATTGAAATCACTGGGCAAGCTTTCTACCCGGCATTGCTTGACACATAAAACCTGCAAATTATGGAGCCTACAGAATGTTGTAGGAAAACTGGTGACAGAACATGATCTGGATATCTCAAGGTATCGAAGATGCTTCAATTTGCCAATGCTAGCTGGTAACTCATTCATGGTTGCACAAACAATCACACGCATACGCGGAAGTTCATTGCACCAATCTTCCACCAAATGAGTTGGGGTTTTTTTATTTCCCAAATGTTTGTTGCAAAGAAGGGTATGAAGTTTTTTGTACTGGCATAGGCTCGACAAGTCAGAATTATATATCTCTTTGCCAGTGAGTACTGTCAAATGCCGGACATTCCGAGGAATCCTTTTGAAGTCAACCGTCCTTTTCACAATGAAACAATCATCCTCGGAAACTTTTTGTGCCATATCATGCAACAAGTCATGGATTAAGTATTTGCCTTGAACTTCTTGAAAGAAGGACCGATTTAAAAGGTCATTAAAGTATTGACAACCAATATCTTGAAGTGGAACAACACCTTGACATTTCACAAATCCTTCTGCTGCCCAAATTTCTGCTATGTTATCCTTTTCAAACTCCTTATCTTTGGGATACACAGCACAAAATGAAAAACATCTCTTCAAGTGGAATGGTAAATATATGTAGCTCAACCGTAGAGCTGGCACAATTTCAGTCCTCTCTTGGTCCAACTCCCACAATTCACTGTCTAGTATATTATTCCAATGTGATGTACGAAGGTCATCCTGTAACATACGTCCAAGAGTTCTAGCCGCTAAAGGAGAGCCTTTCAATTTAGGAAGTATATTTCTACCAATGAGATCCAACTCTGGAAAATCATTGGAACTCTCAGATCCAAACACACACAGTTTGAAGAAATTCCAAAATTCATCATCCTTTAAACCCTCTAATATAATTGGCTCCATTGTGCATACTAAATCAGCAACTTTTGGAGATCTGGTGGTGACTAACATCATACTTCCTTGTAGCACATTTTTCAAAGGTGCACAAAACCTCTTCCAGCACTGGCCATTTTCCTTCAGAGCATCATCCCACAAATCATCAAGGACAATCAAGAACTTTCTGTTGTCTAGTATGTCAGAAAGAGCATGCTGAAGAGAATTAAGATTGTTAGTTGTTGCCTCTTTACCGGGACATGATTCTATAGCCTCTTTAGTTAGCCTCTTCTCGTCGAAATCATCTGAGACGCAAATCCAAATCACTGTGTCATAGTGAGACTTCACTTGTGGATGACTACAGATATGTTGGGCCAGAGTAGTCTTTCCAACACCCCCACTTCCAACTATCGACAAAACAGGAAGATTGGGTAATCTTGATTCATTAGCACTACTTACCCACTTGTGTTCCGAATGACTGTGTGTAGGCACACCGAGCACTCTTAATATGCGCTTTAGCTCCATGTGACGACCAAATATTTTTGTTTCATTGGGGAAAGAGCTAGTCTCTGGCCTGACTGTTCTGTCAAACCGTGGTGTCAGTTCACCCAACCCCTTTTTATCCAGGCGATTGGAAATATGATCTAGCCTTTCATGGATATCATTCACATTGATGAAGCTGTTAAAGAAGTCAGTAATAGATAATTGGCTTGCATTGCCCTCCACTATCACCTTATGGTTGTACCATCTCAGCTCGTCAAGAAGGTCTTCAACATCATAGACTACATCCTTGAGTTTTGGAAGGAGCTCGGCCACGCCATCTTTGTGGCTTCTCCACTCCGCTCGATTAATGGGGTCATACATTTCCGGAAGACTGTCACTGAGGCGTTGCAAGACACTCTGCAAGTGAAATAATTTATTTTGAAACCCTTGCTCCTGAGTGCCTCTCCATTTGGATGAAATAGTAGATCTAGCCCACTGAAAAAGATTGACATACTCATTGATTCCAATAGTGACTGTAGTAATATCCGTTATATCCATGGTGACGAGAGTGTGAACACTTCCTTTCTCCCTGTTGACAACCCAGGAGACAATGAGAAAACATACTCCCTCCGTCTAGGTGTGTAAGTCATCTTACATTGTGCACCTCGACCAAGGCGGAGAGGAAAACGAGAAAACTTAATGTCTTTTTGCTTATTAATAGCATTGCATGCAATGAACTAACCAGTGCATGTCATGTTTGGTAGTCTCAAGTCATTGAAAGCATGCACGGCCCACGTCTCTTATTGGTTGATATGTCACAAAACAAGAAACGAGGAGGGAGTTAATGTCCGTGCCTAGGTGTTTTGGGATTATTTGGTTTTCGTAAGGTGACTTACACATCTAGACGGAGGGAGTATGTTTTGTGATCAGAGGATGCTAATAACAGAATAAATACGATAAGCTAGATGTGATGCAATCAAACCTAATTACTTCTACGGGCTTTCTAAAATGATAGTGCTTTTATTCTTGAAATCTCAAATGGCATATATGTTTCACAAAAGGATAAACCTGACATTTGGGGATACCTCGAGCAATGGCCAGCATCTGTCTGATTCAGATCTCCAGGCATTCCAATACCACGGGACTCCGAGTTCCTAAAACATTGGTATGGCGAGCCCAGTGTGAGTAGAAAATACACCTTCTTGAGGAAAAAGGGGGCATATATAATTTATTAACCTCATGAAGGACTCGTGTTCATAATCCATGGGTTCATCCGAGGACTCGAACCTACTGCTGCTACCGTGAATCACGATTGAAGCTGTAGAGGTCCCAAAATATATCACAACCTTTTGTACAAAGGAAAACAATATTTCAACATGCTGGTGTAATCATTTAAAGCAGCCGCCTGCTCTCACTAGTAGAAAACGGGCCTATTGTCCCGGTTCATAAAGGCTTTTTGTCTCGGTTCCTGAACCGGGACTAAAGGGTCGTTACTAATGCCCTGACCCTTTAGTCCCGGTTCTAACCAGAACCGGGACAGATGAGCCTTCACGTGGCCTGCGCGCTGAGCCCAGGCTGGAGGGCCTTTGGTCCCGGTTCGTGGCACCAACCGGGACCAATAGGCCTCCACGCGTCAGCATTTCTGTGGCTGGGGTTTTTGTTTTTTTTAAGGGGGTAGGGGGTTTTTGTTGGAAATATGCCCTAGAGGCAATAATAAATAAGTTATTATTATATTTCCTTGTTCATGATAATCGTTTATTATCCATGCTATAATTGTATTGATAGGAAACTCAGATACATGTGTGGATACATAGACAACACCATGTCCCTAATAAGCCTCTAGTAGACTGGCTCGTTGATCAATAGATGGTTACGGTTTCCTGACCATGGACATTGGATGTCGTTGATAACGGGATCACATCATTAGGAGAATGATGTGATGGACAAGACCCAATCCTAAGCCTAGCACAAGATCGTGTAGTTCGTATGCTAAAGCTTTTCTAATGTCAAGTATCATTTCCTTAGACCATGAGATTGTGCAACTCCCGGATACCGTAGGAGTGCTTTGGGTGTGCCAAACGTCACAACGTAACTGGGTGACTATAAAGGTGCACTACGGGTATCTCCGAAAGTGTCTGTTGGGTTGGCACGAATCGAGACTGGGATTTGTCACTCCATGTGACGGAGAGGTATCTCTGGGCCCACTCGGTAAGACATCATCATAATGTGCACAATGTGACCAAGGAGTTGATCACGGGATGATGTGTTACGGAACGAGTAAAGAGACTTGCCGGTAACGAGATTGAACAAGGTATCGGGATACCGACGATCGAATCTTGGGCAAGTATCGTACCGATAGATAAAGGGAATTGTATACGGTATTGATTAAGTCCTTGACATCGTGGTTCATCCGATGAGATCATCGTGGAACATGTGGGAACCAACATGGGTATCCAGATCCCGCTGTTGGTTATTAACCGGAGAACGTCTTGGTCATGTCTGCATGTCTCCCGAACCCATAGGGTCTACACACTTAAGGTTCGATGACGCTAGGGTTATAAAGGAAGTTTGTATGTGGTTACCGAATGTTGTTCGGAGTCCCGGATGAGATCCCGGACGTCACGAGGAGTTCCGAAATGGTCCGGAGGTAAATATTTATATATAGGAAGTCCTATTTCGGCCATCGGGACAAGTTTTGGGGTCATCGGTATTGTACCGGGACCACCGGAAGGGTCCCGGGGGCCCACCGGGTGGGGCCACCTATCCCGGAGGGTCCCATGGGCTGAAGTGGGAAGGGATCCAGCCCAAAGTGGGCTGGGGCGCCACTTTCCCCTAGGGCCCATGCGCATAGTGTGGGGGAAACCCTAAAGGAAGAGTCCAGAAGGGGAAGGCACCTCCTAGGTGCCTTGGGGAGGAGGGATTCCTCCCTTGGCCGCCGCCCCCCCCTAGGAGATTGGATCTCCTAGGGCCGGCGCCCCCCTTGGCCCCCCTATATATAGTAGGGAGATGGAGGACTTCTCACCTTTTTGCCTTTGGTGCAGCCCTTCCCCTCTCCCAAGTCCTTCTCCTCTCCTGTGGTGCTTGGCGAAGCCCTGCAGGATTGCCACGCTCCTCCACCACTACCACGCCATTGTGCTGCTGCTGGATGGAGTATTCCTCAATCTCTCCCTCTCTCCTTGCTGGATCAAGGCATGGGAGACGTCACCGGGCTGTACGTGTGTTGAACGCGGAGGTGCCGTCCGTTCGGCACTAGGATCATCGGTGATTTGGATCACGACGAGTACGACTCCATCAACCCCGTTCACTTGAACGCTTCCGCTTAGTGATCTACAAGGGTATGTAGATGCACTCTCCTTCCCCTCGTTGCTGGTCTCTCCATAGATAGATCTTGGTGACACGTAGGAAAATTTTGAATTTCTGTTACGTTCCCCAACAGTTTTGGGGGTTAATTTAGGTATTTCATATATTGTGTTAGATAGCTAATTAACAGAGAGAAGTGTCCTCTCTTATGTCCGTGCTTGGTCGACGCTACGTAAACTATACATACGTATAGAGAGGACTAGACACGCTAGCTAGCTAGTAAGCAAATGAAGGAAACAGAAGATCGTCATGAACATATATGCATACAGAGAGAAGTGATATCGACCACCTCTCCTTCTCCGAGAGATTGGTCGAACAACAAGTTCTCGTATATCTATCGTCCGACACTACCGGCTACATATATACAATAATTATCTCTTACAAATATAATCTCCTACATTATGGACGCATGGTCCACATAGTATTCTCCGTCTTCAGCGATCACGTGGTCAAGAAAGAATGCCGCCAATTCCTCTTGAATTGCTCGCATGCGATCTGGTGCTAGGAGTTCATTCCGCATCCGAAACATCTAATTTGAAGAAGGGGGTCAATACATATATATATATATATATAAATGAATGAAACTCAACACAAATGATGGTAATAAAATAAAATTGTGAATATTGTTATTTACGCACTTCATATTGTTCGTCAGTGTACCCGCCCCGCTCACAGGTCGTGTGGCGGATGGACTCGCAGACGTAGTATCCACAGAAATCATTTACTTGTTCCTGCCACAACCACTTTACAAGAAATAGAGGTCAATCAAACTGATAAGCAAGAATGCCAAATGATATTGATGAAACTAGCGCTTGAATCACTAGGAGATGCGCGGAACATGCTACTATAGTACTTACTTTCGGGTGTCTAATTTGCAGCTCCTTCGGCAGTCCCGGAGCTTTTTTGGTGAATTTTCTCCAAACCCTGCCAGACAAAGAAAACAATTAGTTGATATCAGGAAATGAACAAAGTTGCTGATATGGTGGATAATGATCGATTTAACTTACTTCTTGAGGATTTCAGTCATGTCCGCATACTCCTGGGGATCTTTTCGTCTAGAGTCCAAGATAGTTACTACTCCCTTCTCAAGAATAATCTCTAGGAGAATATAGTGGTACCTGCGCACGCATGCATAACTCATCAATTACATTACTATAACCTGGACTAATATATAAGGGAAACCGAATATGCACAAGATAGTAACACTCACTTGAAGTTGTAAGGAAAGAGTATTATATCTTTGTGTTCATTTATTTTGAATGATCGTAGCAAGTTGGCCTCGGTTTCTTTGGGCCTTTTGTCAACCTCAGTTGCATCTATGAGATATGTGTTAACGAACCCAATATCACCGATTTGTCTTTTCTTCAATTCGGCGATCTTCAATCTGCATAATATAGTGAGGATAATTATAAATACATGCAATGAAAGAGCTGAGCTATATAGAGAGACTTAATGACAGAAGTAGTAGTACTTACAGACAGTAGCAGGTGACCGTTGTTTTATCGAGGGCCAATTGATTGAAAAACTGATAGAACTCCTCAAATTGAATAGGCAACAGTTCAATTCCAACGAGGTCATGCTCCGGTTTAATTCTCGCATACAAAGTACTCCTCCCCCTGACTCTCTGCAGATTTTCAAGTACCAATCATGCAATCTTCGCATCATCGTTGATAGAGATTTTTCATCTTTGACGAGAGGCTTCCCGTACTCGTATCTGTGTATCTACACATCCATGGGATCATAATGTACTTCGTCGGGTAGGTAATCGTCAAGATTGCTATAACCGGGCACCATCCTCGGATCGACGATGTCGCTAGGCACCTTGAGCGGGGGGCACGATTGCTTTGCTTGTTCGCCGAGCTGGGCAATTTGTTTCCCAGCTGCTCGTCGTTCTTTCAGCCTTTGATCACTGACTGTACTTCCCGAACGCTCTGCTTCGGCCCATGTCTTTGCAATAATGCGCTCATAGTTGCCTTTCGGCGGAGACTTGGGTGGTTTTGCCAGGGCAGGCAGAGTGCGCTTCACTTTCACCGGATCTACCTTCTCTTCCGGAGGTGGATGTCTCTTTGCTTTCAACCCTTGAAATCAGTCATCCACCTCGGTTCGCGCAATCCTCGCGTTCTCCTCCGGGGTCCTCTCGTATGGTAACTTCTCTGGAGTCTTCAGAGAAGGACCGAATCTGTATGTCCTCCCGCCTCTGGCTGTACTGCTAGACGCCGGCCGAACAGACGGAGCGACCGTCTTATTTACTTGCTTACGAGGCGGAGGAGAAGGACTACGACGCGCCGGAGCAGCTGCCGGAGCGGCGGCGGGTCTCTTCCGCCCTTGCTGACGAGGCGGAGAAGGAGGAGGATGGCTGCTCGGGCGCGCCGGCGCAGGCGGAGAAGGAGGCGGAGTGCCGCCACGCGCCAGAGAAGGAGCTGGCCGAGGGCCCTGATCGTCACTCGCCGGAGGAGGAGGCGGTGGAGGAGGCGGAGTTCCCTGACTCGCCGGAGGAGGAGGAGGAGGCGGAGGCGTCCAGTTCGGAAGGTTGATGAGCTCCTTCCGCCATAGGCATGGAGTCTTCAGAGAAGAACCCAGCCGAGTCTCCCCTTCTCCGGTAGGGTGGTCAAGCTGGAGGTCCTCAAATCCTTCTGTTATTTCATCCACCATCACCTTAGCATATCCTTCTGGAATCGGCCGGCAGTGAAAAGTTATGCCGGGTTCATTAGGAAAAATAGAGCCAACAGCCGCCTTGACCTTCATATTAATCCATTGCGTCATAAGGTGGCAATTTTGAGCCTCCGTGATAGCATCCACGGGATAGCTGGCAGGAGCAGTCAAGACAAGCTGCGGCTGAAGCAGCTCGGTGGAAGCCACGCTGCTTCTCCGCTGAGATGGCGGGGTAGCTTCAGGGGAAGCTTCGGCAAGTCGTTTGCTGCGATTTGCTTCTCGTTCCTCTATCGCTTGTACCCTTGCGTGCAGCGCCTGGAGTTCGGTCTACTACACTTTTTTCCTCCTCTCGTGGCTTTTGTAACCGCCTGCGTCCGGAAACCCAGCCTTCCACGGAATGGAGCCTGGCGTGCCTCATGTCCGTCCAGGGTGCTCAGGATTTCCGAGGGCCTTTGTGAGCTCGTCGTTCTCTCTGTCTGGAAGGAACGTCCCTTTCTGCGCTGCAGCAATATAGTACCGAAGCTTCTTCAAGGGTATGTCAAGTTGCTCATCCGTCCAAATGCACTTCCCTGTTACAGGGTCCAAGGTTCCGCCAGCCCTGAAGAACCAAGTCCGGCAACGGTCTGGCCAGCTCATTGTCTCTGGTTTGATCCCTTTTGCAACCAGATCATTCTCAGCCTTGGCCCACTTAGGCCGGGCTACGAGGTAGCCACCTGACCCCGTGCGATGGTGAAGCTTCTTCTTCGCAGCATTTTTCTTGTTTGTCGCCGACATCTTCTTACTCTTTGCCGATGTCTTGTGGGCCACAAATGCAGGCCAGTCATCTCTGATCTTCTCATATATGCCCTTGAATTCTGGTGTCTCTTTTTTCTCGACAAACCTATTCAGGTCTTTCTTCCACCTCCTGAATAGGTCTGCCATCCTCTTAAGAGCAAAAGACTTGATTAATTCCTCTTTAACTGGCTTCTCCGGATCATCCTCTGGTGGTAGGGTGAAATTTGTCTTCAGCTCAGTCCAAAGATCATTTTTCTGCATATCATTCTTCTGTAGCCAGCTTTAACCATTGCTGGATGCTGATCGGGATCTTGTCCCTAACCAGAACCCCGCACTGAGCAACAAATGCCTTCTTTGTTCGGATGGGTTCAATAGGTTGGCCGTAGGGTGCGATTGCTATGATCTCAAACCTTTCATCTGAGCTCAACTTTTTCTTCGGGCCTCGTCTCTTTACCTCAGTTGTGCTCGATCCGGAGGGCTAGAAAAAAGATCAAAAACTTAATTAATATGTGTACATACCAAAATAATGAATGCATCAATTAGCTAGTCAACATAGGCTTAACTAATATATATACCTGGCCGGACTCGGTTCGGTCACCGGAGCCGTCATCACGGTCTCCTTCTTTCACCGGCATTGGGTCACCGGAGCCGTCCTGACGTTCTTCTTCTTGCACCGGCATTAGGTCACCAGAGCCAGCTTCTTCACCCTCTCCTTCCAGACCATCGGTGTCGTTGAGAAACAACGAGACGGCATCACTTCCTTGTGCGATTATGTCCCTTAACATCGCTTCGTTTGCTTCGTCTCGGGCGGTGTCCATAGTTTCTACAAATATTTACAACATGGCAATTATTATTCAAACATGACAAATGGATATATTAGTGGCAAACATAGAACTAGCTAGCTAAACATAGTAAGGAATCATATATATTAATTAGTGACCTCGACGCTGCTTCTCTAGGGTTTGGGGTGGCCTCGACAACGCTTCAAGGGTTTAGGGTGGCCTCGAGAATGCTTCAAGGAGGGGGTAAAATCGACCCCCCCCCCACGTGTTGAACCTATCGGGAGGGGGTATATCGACAACGACGACACTACATCTATGTCCCTCGACGACCCTCGTTCCCGATAAAAAAAAGAGGAAGAATAAGAAAAAAAAGAGGAGAAGAAAGAATAGAGGAGAAGAACTCCTCTATTCTTTCTTCTCCTCTTTTTTTCTTCTTCCTCTTCTTTTTTTATACTCTTCGTCCTCTCATGTTCGAGAGGATCGCCGAGGGGTCGGGAGGTTGCCTAGTGCCGAGCGATCCTCGACCCCTCGAACCCTCCACCCTAGTTCCCGACCCTCCACCCCTCGGCGATCCTCGACACCCTCGTTCCCGATAAAAATTAAGAAGAAGAAGAAGAAGAAGAAAAGAAGAAAAAAAGAGAGGAGAAGATCGAAGAAAAAAAAGAAGAAAAAAAAGAGGAGAAGATCTTCTTTTTTCTTCTTCTTATTTATTTCTCCTCTTCTTTTCCTCTCCTCTTCTTCTTTCTTTCCTCTTCTTATTTTCTTCTTTCCTATCCTTCTTTTTCTAAAATTGTAACTTTTGCATATATAAAACTTTTCTAAAATTGTAACTTTCTATATATGAACAAAAAACTTTCTATGAACAAAAAAACATTTTTAACATATATATTTAGCAAATTCTAGCCACATACATCACATACACATATACATTATAGCCACATACACATATACATCACATATGAACAAAAAAATAAACTAATAAAAATAAAAAGACATATTGCAACATATGAACAGAAACATATAGCCACATACATACACATACATTATATATATATGAAAAAAATAAACTAATAAAAAAATTGTTGGCGCTGGCGGGGCAGAGGGGCATGCCGGCAGCGGTGGCACCGGCGGGCAGGGCAGGGGCGGCGCACGGCAGCCGCGCAGGGCAGGGGCGGCGGTGCGGCGGCCGCGCAGGAGAGGGGCGCAGGGGCGTGGGACGGAAGGGGGCTGTGCTCACAGGGGGCGGCGGTGACGGCGAAGGTGATCAGCCTGACGGCGTCGGTGGCGGCAGCGACGGTGAAGGCGAGCAGCCTGACGGCGTCGGTGGCGATGGCGACGAGGAGGAGCAGGGGCGTCGGGCGGCGACGGTGACGAGGAGGAGCAGGGGGCGTCGGGGGAGAAGTGCGTGATTTGGTCGAAAACTGCTAAGTGTTTGCTTATATAGAAAAGGCTTTGGTCCCGGTTCATGGCACCAACCGGGACCAATGGATGCCCCCCTTTAGTCCCGGTTGGTGCCACCAACCGGGACCAAAGGTCCCTTTTCAGCAGCCCAAAGGGCGGGAAGCGGCGGCCTTTGGTCCCGGTTGGTGGCACCAACCGGGACTAAAGGGGGGCATTAGTCTCGGGTCGTAGCACAAATCGGGACTAATGCCCCCCTTTAGCCCCGGTTGGTGCCACCAACCGGGATCAAAGGCCTGTGCTTCCCCGAACCCAAATATTTAGTCCCACCTCGCTAGTTGAGAGGGAGGCGCACCTGTTTATAAGGTGCGGTGCGCCATCCCTCTCGAGCTCCTCTCTAAAGCAGGCTTTCGGGGCTAACACTGCAATCTGTGCCTGTGTTCCTATTGGGCCTCCCGCGGGCCTGAATCCTGGTCCATGGTAGGGTTTCTAGTCGTATTCAGGCCGTGAGGGCCCAGTAGGTGGCACTTTTTTGTTTTTCTGTTTTTTTTGTTTCTACTTAGAACTAAATACTTATTTTGCTATATTTAGTTTTTTTCCAGTTTTTTTTGTTTTCTGCATTATTTATTTTCTTTTGTTTCTTGCTTTATTTTTTAATTCTTTTAGCTTTTAGTTTTAAAAAAATTATAAACTTTCTGTTAGTGCCATTAGTTTTCAAATTTGAAAACACTTTTTTAGTTTTTTAGTTTTCTTTGTTGCTTTATTTATTTTATTTTGTTTCTTGCTTTATTTTTTAATTCTTTTTTGCTTTTAGGTCAGCAAAATTATAAACTTTCTGTTAGTGCCATTAGTTTTAGGAAAAATATAAACTTTCTGTTAGTGCCATTAGTTTTCAAATTTGAATAGTTAAAATTTGAATTCTTCAAAATTTGTGTGAATCACAAGTTTGTGATTAACTTTACTAAAAAAATGTACATAGATGCACCTATAGAGAAAATTCGACCTAAATTCATAGTTTTCAAATGAACTCTGAAAAGTTGGCATAGCATACTCGTCTGTTATAAATTTGGCATGGTATCATCATAATAGTTACGGGAGAAAGTCTTCACTTTTTCTTCGCTTGTGTCATTTGCTTATTGTGCCGTAACTATGGATAATCTTCATCGTTTATCAGGATGCTTGGGTCAGCCTTGACATTCAAGGGAAGAATTTCATGAAACCTTTCATAATCTTCAGACATGTCTGTCTTGCCCTCCACTCCCAGGATGTTCCTTTTTCCTGAAAGAACTATGTGGCGCTTTGGCTCATCGTATGATGTATTCGTTTCCTTATCTTTTCTTTTTCTTGGTCTGGTAGACATGTCCTTCACATAGATAACATGTGCCACATCATTGGCTAGGACGAACGGTTCGTCAGTGTACCCAAGATATTTCAGATCGACTGTTGTCATTCCGTACTGCGGGTCTACATGTACCCCGCCTCCTGACAGATTGACCCATTTGCACTTAAACAAAGGGACCTTAAAATCTTGTCCGTAGTCAAGTTCCCATATGTCCACTATGTAACCACAATATGTGTCCTTTCCCTTCTCGGTTGTTGCATCAAAGCGGACACCGCTGTTTTGGTTGGTGCTCTTTTGATCTTGGTCAATCGTGTAGAATGTATTCCCATTTATCTCGTATCCTTTGTAAATCAATACAGTCAAAGATGGTCCCCTGGACAACAAGTACAACTCATCACAAACAGTGTTGTGACCTCTAAGACGTGCTTCCAACCAACTGCTGAAAGTCCTAATGTGTTCACATGTAATCCAGTCGTCGCACTGCTCCGGGTGTTTGGAGCGCAGACTGTTCTTGTGTTCATCGACATACGGGGTCACCAAGGTAGAGTTATGTAGAACTGTGTAGTGTGCTTGAGAGCAAGAATGCCCGTCCCTGCATATTATTGAGTCCGCTCCTAGCGTGCCTTTTCCAGTCAGTCTCCCCTCATACCGCGATTTAGGGAGACCTATCTTCTTAAGGCCAGGAATGAAGTCAACACAAAACCCGATGACATCCTCTGTTTGATGGCCCATGGAGATGCTTCCTTCTGGCCTAGCGCGGTTACGGACATATTTCTTTAGCACTCCCATGAACCTCTCAAAGGGGAACATATTGTGTAGAAATACGGGCCCCAGAATGACAATCTCATCGACTAGATGAACTAGGACATGCGTCATGATATTGAAGAAGGATGGTGGGAACACCAGCTCGAAACTGACAAGACATTGCGCCACATCACTCCTTAGCCTTGGTACCATTTCTGGATCGATCACCTTCTGAGAGATTGCATTGAGAAATGCACATAGCTTCACAATGGCTAATCGGACGTTTTCCGGTAGAAGCCCCCTCAATGCAACCGGAAGCAGTTGCGTCATAATCACGTGGCAGTCATGAGACTTTAGGTTCTGGAACTTTTTCTCTGGGATATTTATTATTCCCTTTATATTCGACGAGAAGCCAGTCGGGACCTTCATACTGAGCAGGCATTCAAAGAAGATTTCTTTCTCTTCTTTCATAAGAGCGTAGCTGGCAGGACCTTCATACCGCTTCTGAGGCATGCCGTCTTTTTCGTGCAAACGTTGCAGGTCCTCCCATGCCTCAGGTGTATCTTTTGTCTTTCCATACACGCCCAAGAAGCCTAGCAGGTTCACGCAAAGGTTCTTCGTCACGTGCATCACGTCGATTGAAGAGCGGACCTCTAGGTCTTTCCAGTAGGGTAGGTCCCAAAATATAAATTTCTTCTTCCACATGGGTGCGTGTCCCTCAGCGTCATCCGGAACAGCTAGTGCGCCGGGACCCTTTCCAAAGATTGCGTGTAAATCATTGACCATAGCAAGTACGTGATCACCGGTACGCATGGCGGGCTTCTTCCGGTGATCTGCCTCGCCTTTGAAATGCTTGCCTTTCTTTCGACATTGATGGTTGGTCGGAAGAAATCGATGATGGCCCAGGTACACATTCTTCCTGCATTTGTCCAGGTATATACTTTCAGTGTCATCTAAACAGTGTGTGCATGCGTGGTATCCTTTGTTTGTCTGTCCTGAAAGGTTACTGAGAGTGGGCCAATCGTTGATGGTCACGAACAACAACGCCTTTAGGTTAAATTCCTCTTGTCCGTGCTCATCCCACGTACGTACACCGTTTCCATTCCACAGCTGTAAAAATTCTTCAACTAATGGCCTTAGGTACACATCAATGTAGTTGCCGGGTTGCTTAGGGCCTTGGATGAGAACTGGCATCATAATGAACTTCTGCTTCATGCACATCCAAGGAGGAAGGTTATACATACATAGAGTGACCGGCCAGGTGCTGTGATTGCTGCTCTGCTCCCCGAAAGGATTAATGCCATCCGCGCTTAAAGCAAACCATACGTTCCTTGGATCCTTTGCAAACTCATCCCAGTACTTTCTCACGATTTTTCTCCACTGCGACCCGTCAGCAGGTGCTCTCAACTTCCCGTCTTTCTTACGGTCCTCACTGTGCCATCGCACCGACTTGGCATGCTTTCCGTTTCTAAACAGACGTTTCAACCGTGGTATTATAGGAGCATACCACATCACCTTCGCAGGAACCCTCTTCCCGGGGGGCTCGCCGTCAACATCACCAGGGTCATCTCGTTTGATCTTATACCGCAATGCACCGCATACCGGGCATGCGTTCAGATCCTTGTATGCACCGCGGTAGAGGATGCAGTCATTAGGGCATGCATGTATCTTCTGCACCTCCAATCCTAGAGGGAATACGACCTTCTTTGCTGCATATGTACTGTCGGGCAATTCGTTATCCTTTGGAAGCTTCTCCTTCAATATTTTCAGTAGCTTCTCAAATCCTTTGTTAGCCACAACATTCTCTGCCTTCCACTGCAGCTATTCCAGTATGGTACCGAGCTTTGTGTTGCCATCTTCGCAATTGGGGTACAACCCTTTTTGTGATCATCTAACATGCGATCGAACTTCAGCTTCTCCTTTTGACTTTCGCATTGCGTCCTTGCATCGACAATGACCCGGTGGAGATCATCATCATCGGACACATCGTTTGGTTCCTCTTGATCTTCAGTAGCTTCACCCGTTGCAGCATCATTGGGCACATCATCTTGTTCCTCTTGATCTTCACCAGCTCCCCCCGTTGCAGCATCACCATATTCAGGGGGCACATAGTTGTCATCGTACTCTTTTCTTCGCCGTCTGCCATCATAACCCCTATTGCTCCGTGCCACGTCCAAACATTATAGTGTGGCATGAAACCCTTGTAAAGCAGGTGGGAGTGAAGGATTTTCCGGTTAGAGTAAGACATCGTATTCCCACATTTAGTGCATGGACAACACATAAAACCATTCTGCTTCTTTGCCTCAGTCGCATCAAGAAACTCATGCACGCCCTTAATGTACTCGAAGGTGTGTCTGTCACCATACATCCATTGCCGGTTCATCTGCCTGCATTATATATAATTAAGTGTGTCAAAAACCATTACAGAACAACATGAATAGATAATTAAGTGACCAAATTAATAGAAGTTCATCATCACATTAAAACCAAAGTACATACATAGTTCTCATCTAACAACATATAGCTCTCCAGAGCATCTAATTAACTTTCACCATACATTGAAACTATGTAAAACATTTCAATGCGAAAACAAATGCGATCATAATCGCAACCAAGGTAACAATTGATCCAATGGCATAATGATACCAATCCTCGGTATGAATGGCATATTTTCTAATATTTCTAATCTTCAACCGCATTGCATCCATCTTGATCTTGTGATCATCGACGACATCCGCAACATGCAACTCCAATATCATCTTCTCCTCCTCAATTTTTTTATTTTTTCCTTCAAGAAATTGTTTTCTTCTTCAACTAAATTTAACCTCTCGACAATAGGGTCGGTTGAAATTTCCGGTTCAACCACCTTCTAAATAAATAAAATCTATGTCACGTTGGTCGGCATAATTGTCATAAACAATAAATGAACCAAATAGTTATAAAAAGATAATATATACCACATCCGAATCATAGACAGGACGAGGGCCGACAGGGGAGGATACCAAAACCATCGCACTATATAAGATGCAATAATAAAAGTAAGAAAATAATACAAGTATCTATGTAAACATACAAGTAAGAATATTTTTTCCTTTCAGAAAGAAAATAAGAACAAGAGGCTCACCACGGTGGTGCCGGTGTTGGAAACTTCTTCTTCAATATTTTCAGTAGCTTCTCAAATCCTTTGTCAGGCACAGCATTCTCTGCCTTCCACCGCTGCAATTACAGTACGGTACCGAGCTTTGTGTTGCCATCTTCGCAATTGGGGTACAACCCTTTTTTGTGATCCTCTAACATGCGATCGAACTTCAGCTTCTCCTTTTGACTTTCACATTGCGTCCTTGCATCGACAATGACCCGGCGGAGATCATCATCATCGGGCACATCGTCTGGTTCCTCTTGATCTTCAGCAGCTTCACCCTTTGCAGCATCATTGGGCACATCGTCTGGTTCCTATTGATCTTCACCAGCTCCCCCCGTTGCAGCATCACGGTATTCAGGGGGCACATAGTTGTCATCGTACTCTTCTTCTTCGTCGTCTTCCATCATAACCCCTATTTCTCCGTGCCTCGTCCAAACATTATAGTGTGGCAAGAAACCCTTGTAAAGCAGGTGGGTGTGAAGGATTTTCCTGCCAGAGTAAGACATCGTATTCCCACAATCAGGGCATGGACAACACATAAAACCATTCTACTTGTTTGCCTCAGCCGCATTGAGAAATTCATGCACGCCCTTAATGTACTCGGAGGTGTGTCTGTCACCGTACATCCATTGCCGGTTCATCTGCGTGCATTATATATAATTAAGTGTCCAAATTAATAGAAGTTCATCATCACATTAAAACCAAAGTACATACATAGTTCTCATCTAACAACATATAGCTCTCCAGAGCATCTAATTAATTAAACCATACATTGAAACTATGTAAAACATTTTAATGCGAAAACAAAGGCGATCATAATCGCAACCAAGGTAACAATTGATCCAACGGCATAATGATACCAAGCCTCGGTATGAATGGCATATTTTCTAATCTTTCTAATCTTCAAGCGCATTGCATCCATCTTGATCTTGTGATCATCGATGACATCCGCAACATGCAACTCCAATATCATCTTCTCCTCCTCAATTTTTTATATTTTTTCCTTCAAGAAATTGTTTTCTTCTTCAACTAAATTTAACCTCTCGACAATAGGGTCGGTTGGAATTTCCGGTTCATATACATCCTAGATAAATAAAATCTATGTCACGTTGGTCTGCATAATTTTCATAAACAATAAATGAACCAATAGTTATAAAGATTAATATATATACCACATCCGAATCATAGATAGGACGAGGGCCGACGGGGGCGGATACCAAAACCATCGCACTATATAAGATGCAATAATAAAAGTAAGAAAATGATACAAGTATCTATCTAAACATACAAGTAAGAATATTTTTCCTTTCAGAAAGAAGATAAGAACAAGAGGCTCACCACGGTGGTGTCGGTGATGAGATCGGCGCGGGTGATCGAGCTTTGAGGTCGAGCTTCGAGAGGAGAAAGCTTAACTAGTGTGGCTCGGACATTTCATCGAACACCTCATGTGCATAGGAGGTGAGCTAGAGCACCACAAACCCTCCCCTCGCCGGCCCAGAAAAACAGAGCACTGGAGTGCTCTGCTCGCGGGCGAGGGTATATATAGGCACCTCATTGGTCCCGGTTCGTGGCATGAAACGGAACTAGAGGCCCCCCTTTGGTCCCGGTTCAGGCCACTAACCGAGACCAATGGTGGTGGGCCAGGAGCCAGGCCCATTGGTCCCGGTTCGTCCCACCAACCGGGACCAAAAGGTCCAGACGAACCGGGACCAATGGCCCACGTGGCCCGGCCGGCCCCCTGAGCTCACGAACCGGGTCCAATGCCCCCATTGGTCCCGGTTCTAGTCTGAACCGGGACTAATGGGCTGACCCGGCCTGGACCATTGCTCCCTTTCCTTCTAGTGTCTGTACAACAAAAAGTACACTAAAACATAATTAATATTACAAACTGTTGGTACTTTAATGCATTTGTAATATTTCAAACTGCCAAAACAACTCAGATTTTTCATCGAGAAATTCATATTAGCGAAAATGCATTCATAGTACTCCGAGTTTGGAAATATAATTGATAATTTTTTTGAAGTCTGTGTTTGGGATTTTTAATAGTGCAACAGAAACTGTTGATTTGATTTGTACACACACATTTAATTATTTTGGAGATGCATGCATGTCTGCATTTAAATGACATTGAACTGTGTACAATAATCCTCCTTCGATTACAAGTTTTATGTTGGTTGAAAAAAATAAAAACCATCTATCAAAAGTAATGAAATGGTGGAAAAAAGGTACCAAAAGAAAACTATTTGGAAGTACCAAATAGGTGAGGCCAGCGAGTACGGAAAATATGTGAGACCGGTAGCCATATTGTTTTATTTATCATAGGTAGGCAGATTATTTTATAATTGCATATATGAGATGGCTTCATCTTCCTCCAGAATTCGGTGGACCACGGGTCTGATTTAGCAGGACCGCAAGGCTCCTCAGTGATGAACACAACTACTCCCTCCCTTCCGGTTTATAGTAGGGTTCAATTCAAAAATCTCACCAACCAAAGTAGATTGTGAATGCTGGATTTTTTTTTTGTCTTTTTCAAAAGTACTCAATCAATGTGCTCGTTTTAAAAAAAATTATGTTTACCAATGCATTAATTGCAATGCATACACGCATGACTAATAAATGATCAAGAACTTTTACATGCATTGTTGATCTATTAATCCTTGCATGCGGCAATTTAATGCATCTTAAAATATGAACCTGTGTTGGGGAGCAGTAAAATTAAGACTTGTAAAACGGGAAAACAAAATTTTGAAGATAGACCCTATAAACTGGAAGGGATGGAATATATGCTTAGTAGCGATCGTTGTGCCCCCAAGCTCTGCCACCATGTCCTGCCTTCTCCAAAGTCATGCGTGAACTATAGATCCACGAGTGCCGCCACCTTCGGGGTTGGTGAACGACCCCTGGGTCCGTGGTCCACTATGATTCCTGCGACCGCCGAGTGCCACGGGATCTGCCACATCTTCACCATATCAGCCTCAGCACGAGCCTCCTGACAGGCTCGCTATCGCCGAGCTGCAACGGAACAAGATCCCCGCTTTCTCTCGGGCATAGAAAAGTAGGACATGGAGGTCAATTTGTCGTACCAACTCATATTCAGTTGTATGATTTACTTGTATTCAGGCATGTCAGACCAAGAGGAATTTGCCTTCGTTAATCAGCTATGGTGGTTTGACCTAAGCCGGGGTGCCATCTCAGTGAGTAAATTACACAGAAGTACCACAATTGGGGCATTGGAAGCAGATTGGTACCAAGATTGGTAATTTTTATATGTCAGTACCAAGATTGGGGCGAGCCGTTGTAAAAAAGACTAAAAGTGCGTTTTATACGTATTGACAGAAAAGCTGACCGGTTGGGCCCGCCCGTCAGGCGCCACGCTGGCCAGTGCGCGCGTGCCCGCGCGCTGACTAGGACGAGGCCGGCTCGCACCGTTTAGGGCGCGGCTGGTTCGGTCGAGCCACACCCCGACCCCGCTCTGCCCTTGCACCCTCGCCGGCGTCTGCCTCCCCCTCCCCGCCCGCCCCGCCGCCCGCCACAGCATGCCGCCGTAGCCTAGGAACAGCACGCCGCCACAGCACGCCGCCGTAGCCTACCTCCCTCGCGGCTGCTCCTCCCTCGCGCCCTCCTCTCCCCCCCGACTGTTGTGCCTCCCTAGGTGACGATGGCCTCGGCGACTCCGGCAGGCGGCGATGGCTGGGGCGATTCGAGCGGCGGCGACCTCCCCCGCTTTGGCCTCGATGGCAGTGGCGGCTACTCCAGCTCGGAGTACAGTAGCGAGGACGAAGATTTTGCGGAGCCGGCATTGTCGATGGAGCAGAGGCTGCAGTTGGCGCGAATTTGGGTGGCCAACCCTAGCACCGCGCATCACTGGACTCATGGCTTCGGTGGTGTTCTGTAAGTGGTCAACTGTTCCATTCTTGCTCACTGAAATTGGGGATTAGGGTTAGGTTTCTACTGCCTGCATGTTTAGCACTCTAATAGCTAGTCCTAACTAGAGCAGAGAAGTATAGTGGATTACATGAGTCCCATCTAGTCCAAATTGGTAGATTACATTGTTATTTCTTAATCCAAGTTGTCAGAGCAGCATTATGTGTTACCTAACTGGAGCAGAGCAGAGCATCATTAGTGGCTTACATTGTTATTTATTAGTCCTAACTAGAGCAGAGCACCATTAGAGCAGAGCACCATTAGAGCAGAGCAGAGCAGAGCAGAGAAGCATAGTGGATTAAATTAGTTCTAACTAGAGCAGAGCACCATTAGTGGACAATTCTGTTAACTACTTATCTGAAAATACAAAACATCAGTTTGCTATGAGTTAAGTACCCACCCTGTAATTAGGGTTGCATTGAGATAGTTTTCTACATTGTTTGATTTTGTAGTAATTGCTTAGTTTATTCATACTGCAAGGGTAAATAAAAGCTTTGTTTATATGTTAACATAAACAAAGCTTTATTTATATGTTAACTTGTTTATATGTTAACTTAAACTGAGCTTTGTTTATATGTTAGCCTATCTGTTTATTAACCAATTTTGTCTATTATTTCATTTTGCAGTTTGTATGATGACATTTTGGATGTTAGGTTCCATTTTGATGCTTCAGAAATGTTTGAGCTGAAGCTCTGCAGTTCAGATGTGACATACATGAATATGATTGCAGTGATGGAAACCCAAGGATTTAGTGAATATGATCTGCTGTTTCACATTGAGAATCCAGATTTAGGGGAGAAAGGATTGGAGATGGTAGAGAGTAATGCTGAGTTGCAACTAGTAAAGAGGCAGGTTGAGGAGTGTAAGGTTTTAAATTTGTTAGTGAGGGCATGTCCACCTCCCTGCAGCCAGTTTGAGAGGCAAGAATTATCCACTGTTCCACCTCCTTGCAGCCAGTATGAGAGGCAAGAATTATCCACTGTTGTGTATGAAGAGCCTATGTTATATGATGTCAGTGAGCCACCCATCTATGCTGTTGATGAAGGAGTTGCCTTTGAAAGTCAGAGTAGCAGCTGCAGTGTAGCTCATGGTACTGGTGTTGGCACACAAGAGAGCAAGAATGTAAAAGGAAAACTGAAAGTTGTGTTGGAAATAGAAGAAGAAGAGGGATATGATGGCAGTGGTGATTCTGATTGTGAAGGTGAAGATGACAGTGATGTAAACCCTTTTTATATGGGTGATGCTGGTGATATAGAGATGGAGGAGGGAAAGAAACAGAGAGAGTATGATGAAATAGAAGAGGAAGAAACAGATGATGAAGCATCTGAGGTGGAAGAAGTGGTGCATTATGAGGGTGACACAGAGGTTGAGGAGCCTTTCCAAATGGACGAAGATGAGAAAGTTGTTTCAGAGGATGAAGAAACTGTAATTGTACATGAAGAGAAGAAGAAGAAGAAATAGAAGCTTCCAGTTAGGAAAGGGCCTACAACAAGGACACATTCAAGTGTAGTTCAAGAGGAGGAACCTGATTTCAAACCTTCATCTGATGAAGAAGAGAAAGGATTGTTGAAGGAGGCTGATGATGATGGTTATGAGCCATTGTCATTTGTACTGCCAAAGAAAAGGAAGAGTAGCGCAAAGCAGAGGCCTCCTAGAAAATGGTACAATGAGAAGATGGAGGCACCACATGAGCAATTATGTCTGAAGATGTGTTTCTTGGATCAACATCAATTCAGAGAGGCTTTGTTGAACTTACACATCACTCAAGGCAGAAACTTCAGATATCATAGGAACTCAGATCAAAGAATAATTGTAGAATGCAACCAAAAACATTGCAACTTCTTTATGGTGGCAGCAGTTATAAAAGGTGAAACTACTTTTGTAATTAAGAAGATGAGAATTAACCACACTTACCCTATTAGTACAGAGACAACAAGGGTAAGTGCCAAGTGGCTTGCACAGAAGTATGAGTCACTGTTCAGATCTGATCTAACAACTGGCATTCAGACTTTGATTGATGCCTGCATGGAGAAGTATGGTGTGGATGTGCCCAATTCAATGGCATATAGGGCAAAGAACCTAGCTATTGATGTTGTGCTAGGAGACCACAAGAAGCAATACCCTAGGTTGAAAGACTATGCTCAGATAGTGATGGATACAAACCCTGGGAGTAGAGTAATAGTCACTACTGTAACTCCAACACCCACTGCAAAAATCCCCCATCCAGGTCCAAGATTCCATGCTATGTTCTACTGCATCAATGGAGCAAGGGAGGGGTTTCTCAAGGGGTGCAGACCATTCATTGGTTAGTTTGTTCACCTTGTGCATTAGTTACATATTGTTTCATCTTGAAATGCAATTGAATGTTCTAAATATTGAAATTGCTTGCTCATTCAGGTGTTGATGGGTGCTTCATTAAGTTAAGTACTGGTGCTCAACTACTTGCTGCCACTGGTAGAGATGGCAACAACAATATATACCCACTAGCATTTGGTATTGTTGGGCAAGAGGACAAAGCTAATTGGTGTTGGTTTCTACACCAACTTAAAATCTGCCTAGGAGGAGAAGAGGGATAGTTTGGTCCATATACAATAATGTCAGATAGGCAAAAGGTATGTGCCCCTATTCTTATATCCTTGTTCCTATATGGTTGTTGTGTGCTAGATATTAGCTTAGCTAGTTTAATTGTGTGTCCCAGGGCCTACTATATGCAGTGAATGCTGTCTTTCCTAAGTGCAACCAAAGGTTCTGCCTTAGGCATATCTATGCAATTTTTCAAACTGCTGGGTTTAGGGGGGAAGATCTGAAGAAGTGTATGGATAATGCTGCCTATGCATATAGTGAACACAAATTTAACATTGCAATGAATGACCTTAGAGCTGAATGTGAGGAAGCTTGGGAGTGGCTTTGTCAAATACCCAAGAAAACATGGGCAAGGCATGCATTTGACACAAATTGCAAGACTGACCTTGTAGTTAACAATTTGTCTGAGGTGTTCAACAAGTATGTCCTAGATGTTAGGAAGAAACCAATTAGGACAATGTGTGATGGAATAAAGGATAAGAAGATGATGAGGTGGCATAGGAATAGGGAGAGTGCAAAGACAGCTAGATGGGACATAACACCCCATTATAGTGAGAAGCTAGAGGTTGAGAAGGAGAGGGCCAAATATTGCAAACCAATTCAAGCTGGTGTGGACTTGTGGCAAGTTACAAGTGGGCAACAAACCCATGCTGTTAACTTGCAAGTGCACACATGTGGGTGCAGAAAATGGGACCTCAGTGGCATCCCGTGTAACCATGCCATCTCAGCAATAAACAAGGGCAAAAGAAAACCAGAGGATTATGTCAGCAAGTTCTTCAAGAAAGAATTTTATGTGGCAGCTTATGAACCAATGATCTATCCAGTTCCTGGTGAGCATGACTGGACAAGGACCCCTGGTCCTGACATTGACCCACCTAAATTTAAAGTGAAGAGAGGACGAAAGAAAGAAAAGAGGATCAAGGGGAGATTTGAAGTTCCAAAGCCTAAGGACACATCCAGAATGGGGACTATAACATGTGGCAATTGTGAACTACAAGGACATAGGTACACTAGCTGCATGAAGCAGTTGAAGCCTGAGCTGGCTTTGAGGAAGAACAAACATGTGGTAATCCTCTTATAAGTAGCTTGTACATTCCATTTTTTAAGTACTAACTCATTTTCCTTCTTGTGCATTCCATTTTTTAAGTACTAACTCATTTTCCTTCTTGTTTATGTAAGCCTCTTGCAAGGAATTCCAATGCTGGTGCTGGTGCTACTACACCTGCAGCAAGAACTTCTCAACCAGCTCCTACAACAACACCAAAAACTGGAATAGGAGGTGTTGGGAGAGGTGCTAGGACAGGAGCTGGGAGAGGTGCTGGGAGAGGTGCTGCAGCTGCAGCTGCTGGGAGAGGTGCTGGTAGAGGTGCTGGTAGAGGAGCTGGTAGAGGTGCTGGTAGAGGTGCTGCACCAGGTGCTGCGAGAGGGAGAGGTACATTCTCTGCCCCAAGGCAATCTGGTCCATCCACATCTACCGCTCCCTCCACATCTACTGCTGGGACAGGTGCCGGTGTTACACATAGTGGATGGAGGAGGTACTTCTATGCAAATGGCAACTAGATACTTCATGTGTGTGTTCTTGCATCCTATGATACAATGTGATCTTGCTTTGGTGCTGTACTTTAAGAATCAATGCCATGTATGGCTTTTGTTCATGTGGATGCATCTTATTGGATATCTTCATGTGATATGTTGATGAGTACTCAATATATTATTGGATATATTGCTGGACTTATTGATATGTTGATATGTTCTTTTTATGATTCATATGTTGATCAGTACTCAAAATGGATTTATTGACATGCTGGATATATTAATGGAGTTATTGATATGTTGTGTATGCTGAAAATGTTCTTTATATGATTGATATGTTGATGAGTACTCAAAATGGAGTACTCAACTAGGGTCTAGGGTGGCTCGGGGTCGATGAAACCACCTAAAGAGATCATTCTGGGTTTTGATGGCTCGGGGTCGACGGAACCACCTAAAGCCATCAACTAGGGTCTAGGGTGGCTCGGGGTCGATGAAACCACCTAAAGAGATCATTCTGGGTTTTGATGGCTCGGGGTCGACGGAACCACCTAAAGCCATCAACTAGGGTCTAGGGTGGCTCGGGGTCGATGAAACCACCTAAAGCCATCATTCTGGGTTTTGATGGCTCGGGGTCGACGGAACCACCTAAAGCCATCAACTAGGGTCTAGGGTGGCTTGGGGTCGACGAAACCACCTAAAGAGATCATTTTGGGTTCTGGTGGCTCGGGGTCGACGGAACCACCTAAAGCCATCAACTAGGGTCTAGGGTGGCTCGGGGTCGATGAAACCACCTAAAGCCATCATTCTGGGTTTTGATGGCTCGGGGTCGACGGAACCACCTAAAGCCATCATTCTAGGTTTTGATGGCTCGGGGTCGACGGAACCACCTAAAGCCATCATCTAGGGTCTAGGGTGGCTCAGGGTCGACGGAACCACCTAAAGCCATCAACTAGGGTGGTTTCATTTAAGCATCCTAAAGCCACCTAAAACCAACTATTTCTTTTGCAAATGCATTTAAGCATTTCAGCATCACTCTAACATATGTAACTATTCCTCAAATGCATTTAAGCATTTAACCATCAGTATAACATAAGCATCAGCATGTAAACATTTTTAGTCTAACATAAGCATCACTATGTCATCATTTTCAGTCTAACATTGAAAGCTGTTGGAAATATGCCCTAGAGGCAATAATAAATTAGTTATTATTATATTTCCTTGTTCATGATAATCGTTTATTATCCATGCTAGAATTGTATTGATAGGAAACTCAGATACATGTGTGGATACATAGACAACACCATGTCCCTAGTAAGCCTCTAGTTGACTAGCTCGTTGATCAATAGATGGTTACGGTTTCCTGACCATGGACATTGGATGTCGTTGATAACGGGATCACATCATTAGGAGAATGATGTGATGGACAAGACCCAATCCTAAGCCTAGCACAAGATCATGTAGTTCGTATGCTAAAGCTTTTCTAATGTCAAGTATCATTTCCTTAGACCATGAGATTGTGCAACTCCCGGATACCGTAGGAATGCTTTGGGTGTACCAAACGTCACAACGTAACTGGGTGACTATAAAGGTACACTACAGGTATCTCCGAAAGTGTCTGTTGGGTTGGCACGAATCGAGACTGGGATTTGTCACTCCGTGTAAACGGAGAGGTATCTCTGGGCCCACTCGGTAGGACATCATCATAATGTGCACAATGTGATCAAGGAGTTGATCACGGGATGATGTGTTACGGAACGAGTAAAGAGACTTGCCGGTAACGAGATTGAACAAGGTATCGGGATACCGACGATCGAATCTCGGGCAAGTATCGTACCGCTAGACAAAGGGAATTGTATACGGGATTGATTAAGTCCTTGACATCGTGGTTCATCCGATGAGATCATCGTGGAACATGTGGGAGCCAACATGGGTATCCAGATCCCGCTGTTGGTTATTGACCGGAGAACGTCTCGGTCATGTCTGCATGTCTCCCGAACCCGTAGGGTCTACACACTTAAGGTTCGATGACGCTAGGGTTATAAAGGAAGCTTGTATGTGGTTACCGAATGTTGTTCGGAGTCCCGGATGAGATCCCGGACGTCACGAGGAGTTCCGGAATGGTCCGGAGGTAAAGATTTATATATAGGAAGTCCTATTTCGGCCATCGGGACAAGTTTCGGGGTCATCGGTATTGTACCGGGACCACCGGAAGGGTCCCGGGGGCCCACCGGGTGGGCCACCTATCCCGGAGGGTCCCATGGGCTGAAGTGGGAAGGGATCCAGCCCAAAGTGGGCTAGGGCGCCACTTCCCTTATGGCCCATGCGCCTAGGGTGAAGGGGGAACCCTAAGGAAGAGTCCCAAGGAGGGAAGGCACCTCCTAGGTGCCTTGGGGGGAAGGGAAGCCTCCCCTGGCCGCCGCCCCCTAGGAGATTGGATCTCCTAGGGCTGGCGCACCCCCCCTTGGGCTCCCTATATATAGTGAGGGTAAGAGGGCCTCTTGAGACACCCCTTATGCCTTTGGTGCAGCCCCTCCCTCTCTCCTAAGTCCTTCTCCTCTCCCGTGGTGCTTGGCGAAGCCCTGCAGGATTGCCACGCTCCTCCACCACCACCACTCCGTTGTGCTGCTGCTGGATGGAGTCTTCCTCAACCTCTCCCTCTCTCCTTGCTGGATCAAGGCGTGGGAGACGTCACCGGGCTGTACGTGTGTTGAACGCGGAGGTGCCGTGCGTTCGGCACTTGGATCATCGGTGATTTGGATCACGACGAGTACGACTCCATCAACCCCGTTCACTTGAACGCTTCCGCTTAGCGATCTACAAGGGTATGTAGATGCACTCTCCTTCCCCTCGTTGCTGGTCTCTCCATAGATAGATCTTGGTGACACGTAGGAAAATTTTGAATTTCTGCTACGTACCCCAACAGTGGCATCATGAGCTAGGTCTATGCGTAGTTCTATGCACGAGTAGAACACAAAGTAGTTGTGGGCGTTGATTTTGTTCAATATGCTTGCCGTTACTAGTCTTATCTTGATTCGGCGGCATCGTGGGATGAAGCGGCCCGGACCGACCTTACACGTACTCTTACGTGAGACTGGTTCCACCGACTGACATGCACTAGTTGCATAAGGTGGCTAGCGGGTGTCTGTCTCTCCTACTTTAGTCGGATCGGATTCGATGAAAAGGGTCCTTATGAAGGGTAAATAGCAATTGGCATATCACGTTGTGGTCTTTGCGTAGGTAAGAAACGTTCTTGCTAGAAACCCATAGCAGCCACGTAAAACATGCAAACAACAATTAGAGGACGTCTAACTTGTTTTTGCAGGGTATGCTATGTGATGTGATATGGCCAAAAGGATGTGATGAATGATATATGTGATGTATGAGATTGATCATGTTCTTGTAATAGGAATCACGACTTGCATGTCGATGAGTATGACAACCGGCAGGAGCCATAGGAGTTGTCTTAATTTATTTATGACCTGCGAGTCAACATAAATGTCATGTAATTACTTTACTTTATTGCTAACCGTTAGCTGTAGTAGTAGAAGTAATAGATGACGTGACAACTTCATGAAGACACGATGATGGAGATCATGATGATGGAGATCATGGTGTCATGCCGGTGACGATGATGATCATGGAGCCCCAAGATGGAGATCAAAGGAGCTATATGATATTGGCCATATCATGTCACTATTATTGATTGCATGTGATGTTTATCATGTTTATACATCTTATTTGCTTAGAACGACGGTAGTAAATAAGATGATCTCTCATTAAAATTTCAAGAAAGTGTTCCCCCTAACTGTGCACCGTTGCGACAGTTCGTAGTTTCGAAGCACCACGTGATGATCGGGTGTATAGATTCTTACGTTCGAATACAACGGGTGTTGACGAGCCTAGCATGTACAGACATGGCCTCGGAACACATGCAAACACTTAGGTTGACTTGACGAGCCTAGCATGTACAGACATGGCCTCGGAACACAGAAGACCGAAAGGTCGAGCATGAGTCGTATGGTAGATACGATCAACATGAAGATGTTCACCGATGTTGACTAGTCCGTCTCACGTGATGATCGGACACGGCCTAGTTGACTCGGATCATGTAATCACTTAGATGACTAGAGGGATGTCTATCTGAGTGGGAGTTCATAAGATGAACTTAATTATCCTGAACATAGTCAAAAGGATTTTGCAAATTATGTCGTAGCTCGCGCTTCAGTTCTACTGTTTAGATATGTTCCTAGAGAAAATTTAGTTGAAAGTTGATAGTAGCAATTATGCGGACTAGGTCCGTAAACTGAGGATTGTCCTCATTGCTTCATAGAAGGCTTATGTCCTTAATGCACCGCTCAGTGTGCTGAACCTCGAACGTCGTCTGTGGATGTTGCGAACATCTGACATACACGTTTTGATAACTACGTGATAGTTCAGTTAAACGGTTTAGAGTTGAGGCACCGAAGACGTTTTGAAACGTCGCGAAACATATCAGATGTTTCAAGAGCTGAAATTGGGATTTCAGGCTCGTGCCCACGTCAAGAGGTATAAGACCTCCGACGATTTTCTTAGCCTGCAAACTAAGGAGAAAAGCTCAATTGTTGAGCTTGTGCTCAGATTGTCTGAGTACAACAATCGCTTGAATCGAGTGGGAGTTGATCTTCCAGATGAGATAGTGATGTTTCTCCGAAGTCATTACCACCAAGCTGCTAGAGCTTCGTGATGAACTATAATATATCAGGGACATATATGATGATCCTTGAGATATTCGCGATGTTTGACACCGCGAAAGTAGAAATCAAGAAGGAGCATCAATTGTTGATGGTTGGTGAAACCACTAGTTTCAAGAAGGGCAAGGGCAAGAAGGGATACTTCATGAAACGGCAATTCAGCTGCTGCTCTAGTGAAGAAACCCAAGGTTGAACCCAAACCCGAGACTAAGTGCTTCTGTAATAAGGGGAACAGCCACTGGAGCAGAATTACCCTAGATACTTGGTAGATGAGAAGGCTGGCAAGGTCGATAGAAGTATATTGGATATACATTGTGTTGATGTGTACTTTACTAGTACTCCTAGTAGCACCAGGGTATTAGATACCGGTTCGGTTGCTAAGTGTTAGTAACTCGAAATAAAAGGCTACGGAATAAACGGAGACTAGCTAAAGGTGAGATGACGATATGTGTTGGAAGTATTTCCAAGTGTATGATCAAATATCGTACGCTCCCTCTACCATCGAGATTGGTATTAAAACCTAAATAATTGTTATTTGGTGTTTGCGTTGAGCATAGACATGATTGGATTATGTCTATCGCAATACGGTTATTCATTTAAGGAGAATAATGGTTACTCTGTTTATTTGAATAATACCTTCAAATGGTCTTACACCTGAAATGAATGGTTTATTGAATCTCGATCGTAGTGATACACATGTGGGAGCCAAAAGATAGTAATGATAGTACCACCTACTTGTGGCACTGCCACGTAAGTCATATCGGTATAAAACGCATGAAGAAGCTCCATGTTGATGGATCTTTGGGCTCACTCGTTTTTGAAAAGTTTGAGACATGCGAACCATGTCTATTGGTGTATATGCATGAAGAAACTCCATGCAAATGGACCGTTTGGACTCACTTGATTTTGAATCACTTGAGACATGCAAATCATACCACATGGGCAAGATGACTGAAAGCCTCGTTTTCAGTAAAATGGAACTAGAAAGCAACTTGTTGGAAGTAATACATTTTGATGTGTGCAGTCCAATGAGTGCTGAGGCATGTAGTGGATATCGTTATGTTCTTACTTCACAGATGATTTGAGTAGATGTTGAGTATATTTACTTGATGAATCACGAGTCTGAATTATTGAAAGATTCAAGTAATTTCAGGGTGAAGTTGAAAGATCGTCGTGACAAGAGGATAAAAGATCTATGATATGATCATAGAGATGAATATCTGAATTACGAGTTTGGCACAGAATTAAGACATTGTGGAAATTGTTTCACAACTAATACAGCCTGGAACACCATAGTGTGATGGTGTGTCCGAACATCATAACTGCACCCTATTGGATATGATGCATACCATGATGCCTCTTATCGAATTACCACAATAGTTTATGGGTTATGCATTAAAGACAACCACATTCACTTTAAATAGGGCACCACGTAATTCCGATGAGATGACACCGTATGAACTATGGTTTAGAGAAACCTAAGCTGTCATTTCTTAAAAGTTTGGGGCTGCGACGCTTATGTGAAAAAGTTTCAGGCTGATAAGCTCGAACCCAAAGCGGATAAATGCATCTTCATAGGACACCCAAAACAGTTGGGTATACCTCCTGTCTCAGATCCGAAAGCAATAAGGGATTGTTTCTAGAATCGGGTCCTTTCTCGAGGAAAAGTTTCTCTCGAAAGAATTGAGTGGGAGGATGGTGGAGACTTGATGAGGTTATTGAACCGTCTCTTCAACTAGTGTGTGGCAGGGCACAGGAAGTTGTTCCTGTGGCACCTACACCAATTGAAGTGGAAGCTTATGATAGTGATCATGAAACTTCAGATCAAGTCACTACCAAACCTCGTGGGATGACAAGGATGCGTACTACTTCAGAGTGGTACGTAATCCTGTCTTGGAAGTCATGTTGCTAGACAACAATGAACCTACGAGCTATGGAGAAGCGATGGTGGGCCCGGATTCCGATGAATGGCTCGAGGCCATAAAATCCGAGAGAGGATCCATGTATGAAAACAAAGTGTAGACTTTGGCAGAACGACTCGATGGTCGTAAGGCTGTTGAGTACAGATGGATTTTAAAAGGAAGACGGACAATGATGGTAAATGTCACCATTAAGAAAGCTCGACTAGTCGTTAAGATGTTTTCCGACAAGTTCAAGGAGTTGACTACGATGAGACTTTCTCACTCGTAGCGATGCTAAGAGTCTGTTGGAATTATATTAGCGATTACTTCATTTTTTATGAAATCTTGCAGATAGGATGTCAAAACATTGTTTCCTCGACGATTTTCTTGAGGAAAGGTTGTATGTGATACAAACCGGAAGGTTTTGTCAATCCTGAAAGATGCTAATAAGTATGCAAAGCTCCAGCAATCCTTCTAAGGACTGGAGTAAGCATCTCGGAGTTGGAATGTATGCTTTGATGATGATCAAAGATTTTGGGTGTACACAAAGTTTATGAGAAACTTGTATTTACAAAAGGGTGAGTGGGAGCACTATAGAATTTCTGATGAATATATGTTGTTGACATATTGTTGATCAGAAATGACGTAGAATTTCTGGGAAGCATATAGGGTTATTTGAAAGTGTTTTTCAATGGAAAGCCTGGATTAAGCTACTTGAACATTGAGCATCAAGATCTATAAGGATAGATCAAAATTCTTAATGGTACTTTCAAATGAGCATATACCTTGACATGATCTTGAAGGTGTTCAAGATGGATCAGTCAAAGAAGGAGTTCTTGCCTGAGTTGTAAGACTTAAAGCTCGACCACGGCAGAATGGAGAGAAAGGACGAAGGTCGTCCCCTATGCTTAAGACACAGGCTCTACAGTATTGCTATGCTGTGCACCGCACCTGAAATGTGCCTTGCCATGAGTCAGTCAAGGGGTACAAGAGTGATCTAAGAATGGATCACAAGACAGCGGTCAAAGTTATCCTTAGTAACTAGTGGACTAAGGAATTTTCTCGATTATGGAGGTGGTAAAAGAGTTCGTCGTAAAGGGTTACGCCGATGCAAACTTTGACACTAATCCAGATTATTCTGAGTAGTAAACTGGTTTCGTATAGTAGAACAGTTATTTGGAATAGCTCCAAATGTAGCGTAGTAGTTGCATCTAGAAAATGACATAAGAAATTTGTGAAGTACATACGGATCTGAAAGATTCAGACACGTTGACTAAAACCTCTCTCACAAGCAAAACATGATCAAACCCAGAACTCATCGAGTGTTAATCACATGGTAAATGTGAACTAGATTATTGACTCTAGTAAACTCTTTGGGTGTTAGTCACATGGGGATGTGACCTTGAGTGTTAATCACATATCGATGTGAACTGGATTATTGACTCTAGTGCAAGTGGGAGACTGTTGGAAATATGCCCTAGAGGCAATAATAAATTAGTTATTATTATATTTCCTTGTTCATGATAATCGTTTATTATCCATGCTATAATTGTATTGATAGGAAACTCAGATACATGTGTGGATACATAGACAACACCATGTCCCTAGTAAGCCTCTAGTTGACTAGCTCGTTGATCAATAGATGGTTACGGTTTCCTGACCATGGACATTGGATGTCGTTGATAACGGGATCACATCATTAGGAGAATGATGTGATGGACAAGACCCAATCCTAAGCCTAGCACAAGATCATGTAGTTCGTATGCTAAAGCTTTTCTAATGTCAAGTATCATTTCCTTAGACCATGAGATTGTGCAACTCCCGGATACCGTAGGAATGCTTTGGGTGTACCAAACGTCACAACGTAACTGGGTGACTATAAAGGTACACTACAGGTATCTCCGAAAGTGTCTGTTGGGTTGGCACGAATCGAGACTGGGATTTGTCACTCCGTGTAAACGGAGAGGTATCTCTGGGCCCACTCGGTAGGACATCATCATAATGTGCACAATGTGATCAAGGAGTTGATCACGGGATGATGTGTTACGGAACGAGTAAAAGAGACTTGCCGGTAACGAGATTGAACAAGGTATCGGGATACCGACGATCGAATCTCGGGCAAGTATCGTACCGCTAGACAAAGGGAATTGTATACGGGATTGATTAAGTCCTTGACATCGTGGTTCATCCGATGAGATCATCGTGGAACATGTGGGAGCCAACATGGGTATCCAGATCCCGCTGTTGGTTATTGACCGGAGAACGTCTCGGTCATGTCTGCATGTCTCCCGAACCCGTAGGGTCTACACACTTAAGGTTCGATGACGCTAGGGTTATAAAGGAAGCTTGTATGTGGTTACCGAATGTTGTTCGGAGTCCCGGATGAGATCCCGGACGTCACGAGGAGTTCCGGAATGGTCCGGAGGTAAAGATTTATATATAGGAAGTCCTATTTCGGCCATCGGGACAAGTTTCGGGGTCATCGGTATTGTACCGGGACCACCGGAAGGGTCCCGGGGGCCCACCGGGTGGGGCCACCTATCCCGGAGGGTCCCATGGGCTGAAGTGGGAAGGGATCCAGCCCAAAGTGGGCTGGGGCGCCACTTCCCTTATGGCCCATGCGCCTAGGGTGAAGGGGGAACCCTAAGGAAGAGTCCCAAGGAGGGAAGGCACCTCCTAGGTGCCTTGGGGGGGGGGAGGGAAACCTCCCCTGGCCGCCGCCCCCTAGGAGATTGGATCTCCTAGGGCTGGCGCACCCCCCCCCTTGGGCTCCCTATATATAGTGAGGGTAGGAGGGCCTCTTGAGACACCCCTTATGCCTTTGGTGCAGCCCCTCCCTCTCTCCTAAGTCCTTCTCCTCTCCCGTGGTGCTTGGCGAAGCCCTGCAGGATTGCCACGCTCCTCCACCACCACCACGCCGTTGTGCTGCTGCTGGATGGAGTCTTCCTCAACCTCTCCCTCTCTCCTTGCTGGATCAAGGCGTGGGAGACGTCACCGGGCTGTACGTGTGTTGAACGCGGAGGTGCCGTGCGTTCGGCACTTGATCATCGGTGATTTGGATCACGACGAGTACGACTCCATCGACCCCGTTCACTTGAACGCTTCCGCTTAGCGATCTACAAGGGTATGTAGATGCACTCTCATTCCCCTCGTTGCTGGTCTCTCCATAGATAGATCTTGGTGACACGTAGGAAAATTTTGAATTTCTGCTACGTTCCCCATCAAAAGCAAATGATACTAACTGGAGTTCAACACATTATAGGAATACACAACCATTGTTCACATTACATAGTGGAGTTCAAATGCACAATCCATCCTTTTCTCACAAAAGGATGAATAGCATATTACTAGGTAGATAAACAGCCAGAGTTCTCAATTAGTACTAGAACCATACATTACAGAACCATAATTCTAAGTTACTAGGTCATTGCACATCCATCCTTCCCAAAAGGTCTGCAATGCCCACTAATCTCAGATTCATCTTGTTCAGTTCTCCAAGATGGTCTGGGTCCCCTTGATCTTCTCCTTCAGCTTCTCCTCTGCCTTCATGAGCTCAGTTATCTTCAACTCTTGCATCTGCTTCTCTTCATTATGGTTTTCCTTGAGCTTCAGCAGATCAGCAACCTGGAACTTCGACTCTAGCTTCTCTTGGGTGAGCTTCTCCTCAAACTTTGTGAACTCTGCATTCTTCAACTCCAAATTCATCCTAGCCTCACTCATCAATTCCTTCTCTTTCATATTCTTCAACTTGAGGTTTTGGACGGCAGTTGCTTGAGCACTTGTCAGGTTGCACAGGATTTCATACTTCTGTTGAAGCTTCTCTATAGCTGCATCTTTCTCTGCCATTTCTGCATTCTTACGAGCCACCAATTCAGCTCTGCATTCGTGCTGATATGTGACAGCTGACTGCAGATAACTGAAATCCACAACCCTATCCTACTGAAACTCCACAAGTTGATGCACATCTTTCACTAACTTGTCATAATTTGCATCCAGCTTCTTATTTTCTTCTGTCAAATGGTGAATAGTTAAAGCACTTTGAAGATTATCATTCACCCTAGCAGACTTGCTCTCTTCAACCATTGACCAAAGCTTCAGCAATGCATTCTCCATTGTTGGGGGCCACTGCTCATCAACCCACTGAACAAACCCACAATTCTGACCTTCCTGGAAAAATAACAAGGCAAAATTTAGTACAATACAACTACTATGAGTAGTAAGCAACACTTAGTTCATGCCAGTAGCTAATGTTGTTACTGACCAACACTGAATTTGCACAGCCATGTGCTAAGCAAGATGGTGATCAGTATATAATTAGCAGAGTAACACTCCATTCAACTTTGCATAATAACCAACTTACAATTGGCCATTAATATAATGGAGTCCTACAATGTGCACTACCAATCTAGCAGTGAACTACTTTGCCATATGTCACTAACAAATGGAACATAGAAATCATTGAATGAAGAGTTATCAAACCAGACTACATTAGCCTAGCTAAATACACTACATTAGCCTGCAGGAACAAACTAGCTAATGACAATACCTACTGTCATTAGCAAGCAACAATTACTTATTAAGAGTCACACATCAGCTAATGGAGGGGCTAATGTGAGTACTAAGCAACATTGCATACAAGCATAAATAAATAGCATGTGCACACAACAGAGCTTTCATGTGCACACAACAGAGCATGCTTGAGCCTATATTTAGCCTAAATGCACTACACTGACCATAATATTCACCATCCCTACAATGAGCACTACAATATGGCATATATGACTAACAAAATTACCATACACATAACTGAATCACAATTGGCAAACAAGACTCTGTCACTTCCAATGAACATATCCTGTGCATAATCAATAAGGCAAGAAAAATACCGACTCTGCACATGCTAAGGACCTTCTCCCAGTCATTGTTCCTTCAAATGCAACAAGCCTCTTTGATGGCTTCCCATGTTTCTCGCACAGCACTATCAGATCTAGCTCAAGACCCTTGTAATCCGGGTCCTCAAGGGAGAAAGGAACCTGCCCAAGCAAAATCCAAGTTAGCATCATGTGCAGAGGACGAGGACAAAGCAAATCAAACGAAATCCTCACACCAAAGACCACCTGCACAGAAAAATCCCCAAATTTTTCTAACCCTAGCCCTAACCCTAGCTCCAATGGAGTAACTGACCTAGTTGAGCCCATCGGTGGAGGTTTCGGAGTGCATGTACGGGAGGCTTGAGTTGTCGTCGCTGCTCTCATCTTCAAAAACCATGGCTGCGGCAGCGTCGTGTGGCGGCCGGCGCAGGCGGCGGCGAGGCAGAGAGAAGGAAGAAGAACGTAGAGCAGAGCGGGGGGAATGAGCGGGGTCGGGGTGTGGCTCGACCGAACCAGCCGCGCCCTAAACAGTGCGAGCCGGCCTCGTCCTAGTCAGCGCGCGGGCACGCGCGCACTGGCCAGCGTGGCGCCTGACGGGCGGGCCCAACCGGTCAGCTTTTCTGTCAATACGTATAAAACGCACTTTTAGTCTTTTTTGCAACGGCTCGCCCCAATCTTGGTACTGACATGTAAAAATTACCAATCTTGGTACCAATCTGCTTCCAATGCCCCAATTGTGGTACTTCTGTGTAATTTACTCCATCTCAGTGAACATGTTCAACGACTAGACGGAGACCCGCTTCGTGAAGCTACTGAGGGCAGCTTGATGCCAGTTGTGCGGTGCTACTTAACATGGATGGTGCGGGACCATGTCCAAATTTCAAATGCGCTCTAGGCAGGTAATGACTTATGGTGACCAGCTAGGGAAGGTTGCACTTTGTCGAGTGTAGCAACGGGAGCAACTCGTATGCAACTCCTTTGTACTCCATGACTAGAGCAGTGCATGGTGCTCGGCTAGCTCTGGGCGGATGGAGAACGCCAATCGATAAGGAGGCTAGAGAAGAGAGCTGTAGCCTGGCAAGGAGGCTTGCTCTCTATGGGTGTGGTAGGCTTATTCTCGCTAAAGCATTCTTGAGTAATATACCAAGTACTTACTTTCTTTCATACTATTACCTAAAGGTTGTGAGCAAAATATATTATTTCTAAAGCGCTCACGTAATTTGGAAAGAGAAAGATAGAGTTACAAAGTTTCATTTGGTTAATAGGCTTCATGTTTGTCAACCTAGAGACCAGGGGGTTACTACTTTGGATATTAAGAACAATAAGCTTTTATGCGAATGGCTTTGGCGAATAGAGAATGAAGAGGGGGATCAGCAAGAAATGATTAGAGCAAATTATATGAAGAAAACTTGAGTATTTAACAAAAAGCTACCACATTTCGTGGAACCGTGCCGACAAACTACCATTTTACAAATTTGTGCCCAAAACTATCACTTTTTCACTAATCTTTCCCCAAAAACACTAGTGACTGCTACGGCTGAAATTAAACATGATTATGACAGGGTTGACCCACACTTAGGCGCTGACATGGCACAAATAGTCAACTCCTAGGCTTGCCCCGGCCATGGCCATCGCCTTCGCGCCCATCCACCGCTCGGGCCTGCCCACGCCACTCGCCGCTCTGCCCCGCCAGCCGGCGAGCCCTGCCACCTGCACCGCCCTCCCTCCTAGCCGAGCCGCCTGCTCGCCTCGGCAATGGCGGCCGCCATCGTGCCAAGGCCGCGCCAGCCACCGCTCGGGCCCGCCCGCGCCACCCGCCGCTCTGCCCCGCCGGCCGGCGAGCCCCGCCACCTGCGCCGCCCTCCCTCCTAGCCGAGCCGCCTACTCGCCTCGGCCATGGCGGCCGCCATTGTGCCAAGGCGGCGCCACCCGCCGCTCCGCCCAGCCTGCGCCACCCGCCGCTCTGCCCCGCCGGCCGGCGAGCCCCGCCACCTGCGCCGCCCTCTTTCCTAGCCGAGCCGCCTGCTCGCCTCGGCCATGGCGGCCGCCATCGTGCCAAGGCCTCGCCACCCCCCGCTCGGCCCTGCCGACGGACGCCCCCGCCTTTGCACCTCCGTGCGTCGCCATGCTCGTCGCCATTCACGCCGTAGTTGTCGGTGCCGGCTATCCCCTTCGCTGGAGGGGGGAGAGGATGGGAGAAGGAGGGCGTCGGTCGGCAGAGCCTTGCCATCGGCGGTGAGGGACACCGGCAGAGCGATCTGGCAGGCTGCCATGGTCTCGACTGGGATACCAGCATCGGAGAGGTGCTTCACCGGGGCGTCGCCATGTAGAAGAGCGCGGAGTGCACATGAGGTGTTTGAGGAAATGCCAGAGAGAGAGAGAGACAGAAGAGGAGGAAGAAGAAGATTGATACTGACAGGTGGGCCCATCCTGTCAGAAAGGCGTTTAGAAGAGGCGAATCGGGCACTTTCTCGGCATGGTAGTTTTTAGTCAAAGATTAGTGAAAAAGTGGTAGTTTTCAGCACAAAATTGTAAAGTGGTAGTTTGTAGGCACAGTTCCACGAAATGTGGTAGTTTTTTGTTAAATGCTTAGAAAACTTTGACTCAATGTGATTGATCTCTGGGAAATTCCCACTTTTATAATCGACTACTAAGTGTTAATCGACTACTAAGTGCATCCCTGGTTGTTGTAGATGCCGGGGAAGTGAAATTCCCCCCGAGATTTAAGGCCGCTTCGCTCTTGTAGGGTGGCTCCAGCAACAACCAGATCCGATCGTCCACGGCCTCCTCATCCCAGGTCCCTCCAACTCGTCGCCTTCGGTGGTTACCTCCGGCAAAACCCGGCCAGGTTATGGCGGCGGCAGGGATTTGCCCTCCCCTGCTTCCTGTGGTGTTCCCTCCTGGGTCTTGTTCATGGCGCTCCTGGTTGGTGGCAAACGGGCTACATGAGCGATTGCCTAGGGTCGCGTGTTGACGTATAATATGTTGTCTAGTCTCTTCCATCAGATCGGTCTTTTGGTTGCATTGGCTAGAGCATGCACTTCTACATGGTATCAGAGCCAAGAGGTCTTGAGTTCAAGACCCGGCTGGCGCAATTAAATTTCAGCCCACTTTCGGTTCATGTTTAGGCCTGAGGAAGCCACACATGAGGGGAAGTGTTGACGTATAATGTGTTGCCTAGTGTCTTCCATCAGATTGGTCTTTTGGTTGCATTGGCTAGAGCATGCACTTCTACACAGAGACCGTGGGCCTGGTGGTGGCAGCCTTTCTCCGCGAAGGGTTAGGCCGGCCTGGGGGCGGAGCGGTTGTGGTGGACTGCCATGATGGATCTGCTCGGCGGCGTGCTCAGCTGAGCGGTGGTCCTGCTCTAGGTTCGCCTGCTGATGCGGGGACGACGGTGGGCGTGCGGTGTCTCTCGCCGGTTATTCTTGGGCCGTTGTGGCTGCACCAAGGAGCAACACGGGTTGGGCCTGATCTGGTGTTTGGTGGCTTTCCTTCAAAGATGTGATTTACATACGCCCGCTTGATGCAAAGGAGAAAGGACATAGATGTGCATCAAAGGCAGTGGATTTGCTGAACGGATTTGACAGTCTCGAGTGGAGAGGCGTCAGTGGCCATGACCATAACCAGAGGTGATTGCCGAGACATGATCGGGGTTCTCTGGTCTTCAGATCCGGCGACAACGACAAGTACGTTTTGTTGATTGATTATGTTGCAATGGACGGGGATGACGGAGCATGGGGACGGTGTGGGATCACCAGAGCATCCCGACGTGGGTTTTGGACGCGTGGTGCACACTCCAGCCCCTCGCCAAGGTTACGCCTCGGCCACCGCTCGCCATCAACGCGCATGGAACTCGTGAGGCTATGGTCCTCTCAGCGAGGTGAGTGCGGAAAGGTCGGGTTGCGGCCGGCGGCGAGGCACCGCACCAGCGGTGCTAGCTCAGGGAGGGGGGTCACCTATAGGTGACGGGGCAGCTTGCGCCTGGGATGAGACAAAGCTTGGGAGAGAGAGAGGACCTCCCCGACCGGCCACCGCTTCCTCTTGTTTGCATTGATATTTGATGAATTTCCTCAATCGTTTTCTAAAATATCTCAAAGAATTGCAATTGAGATTTTGTGTCCTTGTTTTGCATATGACTCTTTTGTTTATGTTGAGTTGTTTTATGACGACTCCTCGTTGGATGAGGATGACAAATTCGAATCAAATTTCACAAATTGTGATTTTGAAATGATGTTTAATTATGTGTTTGAATCAACATTATTTGAATTATTATGTTGGTAGAATAGATAAGCATATGCTTGTGGACACCATGCATAACTGTTCAGTCAAATGCTATAATCAATTTTTTTACCATTTTCATTGTTTGCTTTGAAGCGAATGAGTACTCGTACACCGAGTTCATAGATTTATCTTCGCCAGCTGATGATTAAGATGAGGATGAAACGATAATAATGATGGTGGTTCTTGAAGAAACATAAAATGCAAAGAGCATGTTCTCAATTCCAAGGTTTCAACCATATGACATCGAATGTTGAATCGGCATCAAGCATGGGGCCACGGTGATCTGTTTGACGACTACTTTTCCCCTAATGCACAATTTGAGTTTTTTTTCACCCTTGCTACCGGATGCAACATCCATTATTCTTCTGCATCATGGATGATGTCGGGGCCTATGGTGATTACTTCAAGATGGGGGGGGGGGGGGTTGACATTGGATTGCTTGGGTTCTCTGGTATCCGGAAGTGCACTGCTGCTATGAGGATGCTTGCAGATGGAACAATCATCGACCAGCTGGATGAGTACCTCCAGATTTCTGCGAGCGAGAGCACATGCTTGGAAGCAATTCTCGGATTCACTACTGTAGTGGTGAAGTTGTTTAGGCTGCAATACTTGAGAGAATCAAATGTCGAGGATACAACAAGGCTCATGGCACTTGGAGAAACAAAAGAGTTTCCAGGTATGCTAAAATCCTCGGATTGCATGCAATGAAAATGGAAGAACTACCCCTATGCTTAACAAGGTCAATAGCTGGGCCATGTTAAAAAGGGCACCATATTCTTGAAGCTATTACATAACAAGACCTCTAGATTTGACACTCTTTAGTTGACATGTCTTGGTCTCACAATGACATCAATGTGCTCTAGCGGTCTCTATTTTTTGTAAGGTTGTGTGAGGGCAATGCTCTGAAGTGCAACTATACCATCAATGGCAATGACTACAACATTAGGTACTACCTTGATGATGGTATATGTCCTCACTGGGCGACATTTGCCAATACCATCTCTAATACAATAGGTACTAGAAAATCTCACTTCGCTGCAAGACAAGGTTCTAGAAAGAATGTGGAGAGGGCATTTGGAGTGTTCCAACCCATTTTGCAGTTGTTCACGCACCTACTAAAAATCCAGAGACATTATGAGAGGTTATGACATCATGTGTGATCATGCACACCATGACTGTCGAGGATGAGGGCAGTTTACAATATTCTAGATTTTGAACATATGGGTGTACCTATCAAGATTCCACATCAAGAGGTGGCGTTGTTTCAACAATTTCTCCAAATGCATCATCTGATTTACAGTCAAACAACTCATACCCAGCTTCAGAGTGATCTAGTGGAACATTTGTGGACGTTTCTATTAAGCTTCATGCACTAGCCAACGTAACCAAAAGTTCGAACTGATGGAAAAGGCTAGGCAATCCATGTATACACTTCCACACCCCCTCTCACGTGTGAAGCGGGAAATCCACATGTGAATGGACTGAGAGATATGGCTCAAGAGGCCTATATATGACCACATAGGGGGCAACAACAATATTGGATAAATTGTTAAAGGGAGGACTTGAACTCAAGACCTTAGGCCCTGATACCATGTTAAGCTTTGTGTTGGCTAGTGCATCAAGCTTAACAGTTTCATGTGGACAATTAGAACTATTTTATTTGTAAAATTTATTTTTGGATTATAACATTATATTTGAATTATTATTGCATTGGAATATTTATATTTTAATCATTGATGTATTGTATTTATGTTCGATTATTTCCAATATTTGAAGAAAAAATGACTTAGAAAAAAAGAAAGGAGGGGCAAACGGATATGGGATATTTTGGAGATAGCGTTGGAAGGCGGGCGCCTAGCCATTTAAGGGTGTCATGAACGCCCATGGAGATACCCTAAGTAGCCATTGGGTGGGGCAAGATGGGGTAGGGGGACATGACGAACCTCTTTTCATTGTGCTTAGAAATCTTCTTTTTAGATATTGTCGTTAGGTGGCCAGTGGATTTTTACGTGTTGGCGTTAGATGGCCGGGGCCCACATGTTTGGATGTATGCACAAATAAATAGGGATGCTCATTTCTGTAGTTGCCTTGAAGATGCTCTTACCTCTCTAGCTCTATGCATAGAAGCGACACGAAACTTGACCAACTATGACACCTACCGTGTTGTAGTAACAACAGCTGAGACTATTTGAATCCCCATCATTGTTCCATATTCAAATCTGCAAACTTTTGTGAATAGGCGACCCTAGCAAAAATCTTGCACTGATGGAGATACTTGCCTGAGTTATTGTGATGGTTATATGCCGATGCCTCCCTGCTTGATAAGTTGGTAGCCTGTAATGTAAACAAAAAACCTTGGAGGTTTAGGCAGTCCCAATGCTTCAAGGTGTACTATATATCTGAAACATGCCACGTAGGTAAAAATCTGACGTGGTGTCATATTTAATAAGGAAAGATATTACTGCTATATCTTAATACAGATATACTTTCTCCGTTCTAAAATAGATGACCCAACTTTGTACTAACTTTAGTTAGTACAAAATTGGTCATCTATTTTGGAACGGAGAGAGTAGCTCTTAGCATCAAAACCAAGAAAACTAATGTTTTTTCTTTCACAAAACATATTAAATGAGAGTAATTTTAGATACAACTCTAAGACATATAACCCATTGGAGAAGTGTTGTCTAATACACATTTATATCATTTAGCTTAAGATATAGTGCACTGGAAGTGCCCTTAGTCCACATGCCTAGAGGCCTGTCTCTTTTTTCTTTGCGGGATCCCTAGAGGCCTCTCTACTACGGTACTATTTGAAAAATGTGTGCCTTATAGTTGAGCAACATGTTAGTGGTACGTTAGACCAGCTTTTAATTATCAGTGACTGACAGGAAGTTGTTGCATGCATGAAACAACTACTGACACACTAATCAAAAAATAGGAATAACATATTTTGCATCTTTCATATTGAACTTTTCAAGTACCTTCTCAATGTATTTTTCCTGTGAGAGCCAAAGCAGCTTATTTGATCTATCACGGGAGATCTTCATGCCAAGTATTTGCTTAGTTGGTCCTAAATCCTTCATGGCAAATGATTTACTCAATGCCTTCTTGAGGAGAGCAATCCTCTTTGTGCCATTTCCAACAATCAACATATCATCAACATACAACAAGAGAATAATGAAGTCACCCTCGACATACCTCTTCATAAAGACACAATGATCAGGTTGTGCTTTATGGTAACCAAGCCCAGTCATAAAAGACTCAAACTTCTTGTACCACTGCCGAGGAGCTTGCTTCAAGCCATACAAGCTCTTCTTCAATTTGCAAACTAAGTGCTCCTTGCCTGCAACCATGAATCCCTCTAGCTACTCCATGTATATCTCCTCCTCTAGGTCACCATGTAAGAATGCAGTCTTCACATCAAGTTGTTCAATTTCCAAGTCCATAGTGGCAGCCATGCCAAGCACAACTCGGATCAAAGATATCTTGACCACTGGAGAGAATATCTCACCATAATCAATGCCCTTTTTCTGACTGAATCCTTTCACAACCAATCTGGCCTTATACCTTGGATGTGAGGTGCTTTTTTTAGTCTTCACTCTGTACACCCACTTGTTCTTGAGTGCTTTCTTGCCCTTTGGTAGATTCACCAACTCAAAAGTATCATTCTCATACAGGGAATTCATCTCATCTTGCATGGCTTCTGACCATTCTTCTTTGTTCTCATCAGACATTGCCTCCTCAAAGCATGAGGGCTCACCTGCATCTGTCATCAACACATATTGATGTGGTGGATATTTAGAAGAAATAATGTGACCTCTTTCACTTCTTGTTTGCTGCTGCACTAGTGGTGAATCAGGTGGATTTTCGTTGGCATCATCATTACCAACTTCATCATCATCACTTAATGGCTGCTCGTCACTTTGACTTGTACTGCCTTGATCAGTTGCATCTCCACTGTCTTCAGTGTCATCATCTCCCCCATGATTGTCATGCACGAGAGGAGGACGGATTGGATCCATGTCAACCTGAGGTGTGCTGGTCATTAGCTTCTCTGGTTTCCCAATATCTTTTATTGTTTCATCTTCAATGAACACCACATCTCGGTTTCTCACAATCTTTCTATTTGCTGGATCCCACGACCTGTAGCCAAACTCTTCACTTGGTTGGCTGAGGTAGATGCACTGCTTTGTCTTGCTATCAAGCTTGGATCTCTCATCCCTTGAAACATGTACAAATGTCCCGCAACCAAAGACCTTCAAGTGCTTGTATGATACCTCCTTCCCTGACCAAACTCTCTGAGGAATATCACCTGCAAGAGGAACTGAGGGAGATAGGTTAACCACATACATAGCATTCATCAATGCTTCGGCCCAAAATGAAATAGGTAAATGAGCATGAGAGAGCATAGTTGTGACCCTCTCTGTGAGTGCCTTATTTCATTCTCTCTGCAAGACCATTGAGTTGAGGTGTCTTTGGTGGACTCTTCTCAAGCCTGATGCCAACATTTCTGCAATACCTTTCAAAAGGACCTCTGTATTCACCACCATTGTCTGATCTCACGCACTTCAATTTCCTGCCAGTTTCTCTTTCAACTTTGACATGGAAATCCTTGAAGGCTTCAAGCGTCTGGTATTTGTGTTTCAGCACATACACAAAAACCTTTCTGGAATGGTCATCAATAAAAGTCACAAAGTATAATGCTCCACCATGAGATTTTTCAATCATCGAGCAAACATCTGTGTGCACAATATCAAGAACATTTTTTGCACGATGTGGAGGGAGTGTACGAAATGCAACCCTATGTTGTTTGCCAGCAAAACAATGTGCCCAATTTATCAGTAGATTCCTAATAAATCGCTTGTTAGAGTAATAAATCAATCCAAACGATAAATGGTGAAGATAAGGTATAATCTTATCGGTCACCCCATGAGTAGCGATAAATCGGACGATAAATCGTTGAATCGGAAGATTTCTTGAACAGCGGGAAGGACGCACCTGAATCCACAACCCAACTCATGGCCTCATCACGAACAACATTGTAGCAATCTTCATCTTCAATGACTAGATAGTCCTCATCTGTTGTAGTCATGACTGAACTGGTCTCAGCCTTTTGCTCGGTTTTCTTTGTGAGTTTTCCCTCTGCAAGCTCTCTTTTGTACTTCCTGCACTCGCTCTTTATATGTCCCGGATTGCCATAATAAAAGAAAGTAATATCTTTTCTATGTTTTGAGTTTGATCTCCCCCTGGATTTATTTTTTCCTTGCTGAAATCTAGTATTGTTGTGTCCAGGTTCTCATTCTTCCCATGGGTTTCAGCCACATACGCATCTGAAGAAAAGGCATCACCCTTTTCCTTCTTTCTGGCTTCTTCATTCAGCATACTGTTCTTCACCATCTCCAAAGTCAGCTTCCCATCCGGAGCTGAATTGCTAAGTGACACAACAAGCGTGTTCCAACTATCAGGCATGGAATTCAGCAGCAACAATGCTTGCACCTCATCCTCAAAGTTGATTTTCATGGCTGAAAGTTGATTTATGTGGCATTGGAAGACATTCAAGTGCTCAATCACACTTGTGCCATCTCGGTACTCAAGCTTTGCAAGTCTTTTGATCACCGAGGCCTTGTTCATTGATGTCTTCCTCTCATACATAGACTTCAACTTCTGCCACATCTCATATGCATTTGTGTCATTTGCAACATGGTGGAAAATATTATGGTTGATGTACAACCGAATACCTACTGCCTTTCTGTGCAACACTCTCCATTCTTCTTCCGTGACACCGGTGAGTATCTTGTTTTTCACAATTGGTTCATACAAATCCTTGCAATAAAGGATGTCTTCCATCATGGCTTCCATAATGAGTAATTGCAAGAATCAAGTTTTATCATGCCATTTGTAGTAGCGCTTTCTTCCAAAGCCATTGTGAGCAGCTCTACCAGCAACAATCAAGCAACTAGTATTTGCAACCTTCTAAACAACTAAGGCTCTGATACCACTCTGTTGGGAATTAGCACACAAATGAACTTGTGGTTAACTGATAACTGCAGCGGAAACAAGTAATCTCAGCACCACATCTTGTACTAACTCAAGGATCGTTGCTTAGCACGGAAGGAAACATATGCAGCAGTATATATGGAGGCAGAAAATGTTACTCGGCAGGAAAGACACTCCTCAGCCAAGTGTCTTGTGGTAGGAGTAAGTTTCTGGACAGCAACAATCATCAACAAAGAGACACCAGATTTTACGTGGAAAACTCCTCAACTTGAGGGGAAAAACCACGGGCCGAAGCCACCCAAATCTTCTTCCACTATTATCAAATGTGGGATACAACAAGTTCTTCTCTAGACAGCACTAGAGGATCTCATACATCAAGATTTTTGACTCTTGGATGAACACAATAAGATTTGGAGCTCAAGAACTAGGGATTGGAACAATCTCACCAAAGATGGTGGAACCGAAGCTTGAAGAAGACAAGGTAGTGGATCTGAACCATCACAACCTTGGGGAGGAGCTCCCTTTGCTTCTTCCTTCAATCTTCCTCTTCTTCCCTTGCTCTCTTGGTTTTCTCTCTTCTTCTCTCTTGGAGGATGAACTGATTTTTCATCACACTTGGTGGTGGCTGCTGAATGGAGGGTAAAGCATCCCCATCCACTCATGTGCAAAGTCCAAAATGACTCTAGGTCATAACCCTAATGGGTAGTGGGCTTCTGCACCTTTTTGGGTTGCCTAAAAGGCCTTAAATGGTCATCTACTCACAGCCCACATGAGGAGGATATCTCAACAGGACCGCCGGGTGGACGGATACTGCATACAAGAGTTGGCACCACAAGTTTATGATCGAGTTCCCGCAAGAATACTACAGTATGCACAGCTTTGCCGAATCATGCATGGGCTGATGACATTGGGCCAGACCTTCAACTTGACACGATTATGGAGCACCTGAGGCTATGGCCGTGGCTAGCAGGGACAAGGCTTGCGGATGGAACACCGGACGAAATCAGGTGGTCGTTTATCAACTCAGAAAAAAAGGTAGTGGTTGGAAAGCAAAGGAGATTACTCCGTTCGGACTGCATATGGTGAAGAATTTGGTGGAAGAGTCGTAGTGACTATGGAGGAATTCATGTGGAAATATCACGCCCCACTGCAATTCCGCATCTTTGCTACCAAGAAGAGATGTTGGACTTCCGACAGATTGGCAAGGAGATCTGCCTCACTTGGATACTTGCCCTGCCTAGTTTGGCAACACAGTTTTTTTTTAAACCATAGTAATTGAAAACCTCAGTATTTAATGTGTGGGCAATGAATACTAAGGTTTGTAAAAACCATAATTTTTTTTTTCTGTTTTAGCAAAACTACCAACGTGTTTGGCAACTGCGGGTTTTCTCAGTTTTCTGGTTTTGACTTTTGGCTACTTATTGCATAGATAATCCTGAAGATAACTGAGCTACACTCAAGTGTTATACAATTAAGTGATCAGCCTATAGTAGAGTTATCTTGTACGTCTAACCTCTGGCCGCATGGAATCGATCGGCTAGCTAGCTTTAGCCTAATCTGTACAACTATGCTCAAGTATAAATCGATCCACTCTATGATCTAAACCTCCGCACATGCGGATCTGCTAAGTCGATGCTAAATCATGATATTTGTATGTGTACGAGCATCATCCAATAGGATCAAACGTCTAGCACAATCTAATCTATAGGCTGCCTGGTCTTGCACTAGCACAGTCAAAGATTGAAAAAAATCAACGGCGAGAAAGAAGGACTTGAGCGAGCGTTTCTCAGTTTAGAAAAAAAAAGCTTGGGACCTCTTTTTCATATACAGCACAAAAATCATGGTTTTAGATATACTATGGTTTCTAAAACTGCAGTAATTGTCGAAGCCAAACACGTAAAAGTATTTAAAGCCGAGGTTTCTAAAAAAACTATGGTATTCTCCTAAAACTCCAAAAATACCGAGCAGCCAAATGCATACTGAGTTGTGTGTTCTCAACATCAGTTTGGTTTCAGCTGTGTACAACGCTAGGCATGCCCAAGCACGGACAAGGTGCTGGCAGGCCAACACGTGAGCAGTATCCTTATGTAGTACTGCCTCCATTCTAAAATATAGTGCGCCTGCGCTTCTCGAGGTTCAACTTTGACCATAAATTTAACAAACGAGACCGACTGTGGCGGAAGAAAAAATTATATAATTAAAAACTTCTTTCGAATACGAATTCACTGATATAAGTTTTGCTCCCGCCGCAATCGGTCTTGATAGTTAAATTTACGGTCAAAGTTGAAGCACGAGGATAGAGGAAGCACTACATTGTGGAATGGAGGAAGTAGGTGTGGAGGTGGAGGTGGATGTGTTTTTGCTGTAATCTGTAACACACGAAATCGGTGGATGTGACACCCCAAAATTTTGACCTTGTTTTATTAATTAAAAATTTTGCCAGGAATTAAAAACTTTTATTTTCTGGGCTCCCTTTTGATTTTTGAACCATTTTCTCCCTTATTATTATGGAGTTTTCCCCAAAGTGAAAACTTTTCAAATATGTTATTGCACTTGTTTAACCTCTCAAGAAAAACTTTTCTTTTATCAGTAGAGCTAATTACATAATTAATTTGCTTAATCTTAATTTTCATGAAAAATGGATTTTTTTTCCATGGTTTTATGGCCATATTTGAACTACAACCAATTGATAAATTCATTCAAAATTTCAACCAAAATTTGGAAATGTCAGGTGATGTTTTTAAATCACTTTTGTGCAAAAACATCTTTATTTCATGAAATATTTTGGGCTCTACACCAAATTTTCTTCCCTGGTCCAGTGGGCAATTTTGCACTACAACCCACTTAAATATTTCATTCTAGCTTCCACCAAAATTATGGGATGATAGTAGTAGAATATGATTCAACTTTATGCAAAAACCCAGTGATGTCCTTTGAAAAATTTGAGTGAATCAACCTCTTTTGCATTCTGGTCCAACTTGATGGTTTGTACAGCAACCATATTTTTGCTTGCTCTTTTGCCCTTGATTCTTTCTCCTTCTCATAGATCACCCTACAAAACCCCTAAGTCCAGGAGCGTGCAACCATTGTAATAATTTTGGTTCATGAGATGATACCATTTACCTCCTGTCGAGAATTGAAGTTTTGCAAAATTTGCACTAACAAGTTTGTGCTTTTTACAAACTAACCTCACCACCCTCTTGTTCATCCAAAGAGACCTCAATCTGGAAGAATTGGCCACACCAAGAAATGCCTAGGTGCCTGTGGCATTTTGTCAAACACCCTAAGAGCATGGACAGTATTGGCATGAGTTTTTATTTGCATTATAAACTTGAACACCTAACCTAACCACCATGTCCATTTACCTTCTTGCTAACTCTAACCTAGCCCTGTTTCTTGCCAGCCTCACCCACGACCTCTAGCATGCACTGGCAATTCGTCGAACACCTCCCGGGCGTGCTCTGGGCGCGCCCAGAACATGCGTTTTGCACGCACGTGCACCCGAGCCGCTGCGTCGCGCCCACTTCGCGCCACCAACCCTGCTCGCCCGCAGAGCCGCCCCCGACCTCATCCACTCGCAGGAAACGCCCAAGCTCTTCCCTAGAGCCGCACAGGGCCGCCGTCAGGTCGGCCACGGCGGCTAGCGGCCGGCCATAGTGGCTCCTGCCCCGGTCGGCGCCGCCCGAGCCACCCCTGCTCGCCACCTGCCCCTGGGAGCCGCGCAAGCTTATCCCCTCGCTCGTCAGCAAGCTCTTGTCGCCGCCACGTCGCCCTGACCACTATAGAGAGGCGGTTTGCCGGCGACCTTATCCTCGACCGCGGATCCGCCATGGATGCGCTATAAATAGTACCCCTGAGCTCGTCCAGGCCTCACGCAGCCTCTCTCACTCCCTCACCGACCCACCTGTAGCAGTAGGAAGACCAGGGGGTCGTCTTCTTCCTCTCCGGCAACTCCTGCCTCCGCCACTGCCCCGGTCATTCCGGCCCCACCAGGGCCTCCCCCTCTCCACACCTTGAAGGCAAGCATTCTGAACCCTGGCATAATATTTTGTGGGTTGTTTGATACGGTTATAACCCCACCTCGACAGGGAACATTAGTCATTTTTATGTGACGATATGATCATACGCTTTGAGTGCATAACGGAAACTCTTGCTGTTGGTAATGGATATACTTGTGATAGCAATCACCCTCATATGCCCTCATGCCTACCGGGAAGGATCCGGGAAAGTCGTTGTCTTGGGTAGACATGAGCTTGTCCCACGTCGAGACGGTTATGACCGGTGGAGAAGGGGAGGTATGATGAGTGGTGGTTGTGTCTGATGGATATGAAATATTACTCTCGAGCTAACCATGCAGGGAATACTTAAACCTCCTGAGTCGACCATAGATCGAGTCTTGTTCCGGTAACCCCCATACTTGTTTCGTACTACCACTTGTCCCTGCCACAGGTAGGGTGCGGTTCAGTAAGTTGTCAACCCCTTTCCTAGCACACACCGTACAGAGAGGCCATGGTGGAAGATACCGGAGGCCTCCGGTAGGCATGCCACCTGGTCCGGGGGCATGGGTGTTTTCGGTTGTAGCCGAAGGGTGTTGCTCCCCAGTTTGCGCGCGGTATAAATTTTGTGATCCCATGCTAAGTCGAGGTTGTAGCCTCCCCACTTAGAGTTTTGCTTAACATGTGTCAAGGGTGATTCCAGACACCGGTGAGTTTGGCTGGTGTGTGCGGTTAGGTGTGTTTTCAATTAAAAGACCGTAGACGGAATTAGTCCCGATGGACTAAAGGAATCCGTTAATCGTGGGTAAAGAGTACACCCTCTACAGAGGTATTAAACCTATTCGAATAGACGTGTCCATGGTTAAGGACTACAGTCTGGGATGGGTCAAGTGTCGGTCTTAGTGTCGATCTTCGAAGGTGAAACTGTTAAACCAGAACATATGGATTTTTACTTGTGATATATGATTGCTATGATTTTTATTGTTGTGGACTAACCAAGTATATTGTTTGAAGTAATGAATATCCCTGGGACGGTTCTACCTCCCGGATATTCACGGTGATTATTTATTTAATTTATAAGCCCTTTATGTGGTGTCGCTGAGACGCGTGACTATGTCATGCTTGTTAATTATTCATCTTATAAGCCCTTTATGTGGTGTCGCTCAGACGTCCGACTGTGACATGCTTGTTATTTATTTACTTTATAAGCCCTTTATGTGGTGTCGCTCAGACGCCCGACTGTGACATGCTTGTTATTTATTTACTTTATAAGCCCTTTATGTGGTGTCGCTCAGACGCCCGACTGTGGCATGCTTGTTATTTTATTCACTTTATAAGCCCTTTATGTGGTGTCGCTGAGACGCCCGACTGAGCCATGCTCACTTTTACTATCCTTTCGAGACGTCGCATCAGACATCCAATCGGTGCACTTTATTACTATTCTATTATTGCCTATACATGTTGCATATAAATAACCTGCTTGCATACATCAAGGATTCCATTTTCATGACTGACGTCGTGATTGTAGAGTGTTTTCAGAGCATGATTATCGGTTGCTATATTATACCCGTGTTCATAATGTTTGCGAGTACATTCAAAAGTACTCACTGGCTTGTCCCTGGCTATTGTTTTGGACAGATTGCTTGCTTGGAGAGGAGCGTTGCGATGACAGTCTCGGAACCTAAGCAACGATGATAGCAGCCTCGCAAAGATAGGAGTTAACCTGGTCAGCTGTTCCTGTGGGAAATGGAGTCCCATAGACCGTGGTGAACCACAAACCGCTTCCGCCATCAACCCCTAGAAACCTTTTGTTGTACTCACAGACCAGAGTGGTCTTGTACTACATATTATGTATTTTTGCTTGGAATTTCTGTATCAAGTTGGTGCCTCATCAGCTAACAGAAATCCTGGGGCTGGTGAGCACAAGGGCCATTTTCTAGAAATTATATCCCGAAAATCCGGTCCTGACAGTGGAGGCTCTTTTGCCCTTTCCGTTCCTTTAATGCTCCCTCTGTTCCTAAATATAAGACTTTTTAGATATTCCTACATGGACTACGTACGGAGCAAAATGAGTGAATCTACACTCTAAAATATTTCTACTGTACATATTGAAATCGGTCTTATATTTAGAAACAGAGGGAGTAGATGATACACATGCTTTGCATATTCGAGGGAAAAAAACCATTAGCAGTCACCAAGTTAAACTGGTAGACTGAACAAGAGATCAAACATAAAAAAACACCTGACATACGTAGTAGGTAACAGTATAACATGCATATTAAGACAAAATTTTCTACATAATCAAGCAACCGGTTATAGTCGGCAACAATACCCAGAAACAGAAAAAAGGTTTGCGAATTCGACATCCACCAGGAAAACCCACTAATTATACTCTGCTATAGTATAGCCTATGGGACGAAAAACCTGGCGCATCAATCAATCCGTCAAGCCAATCAAGTCTGTACATAAAAGCAGTACGACAGAAGGCAACAACCAAAAAGAAGATTACAGTGGCTGAGAGTATTAGCCGCACTAGCTAGCACCATCCCTTCCTCAACAACTCATGAACACCAGACAGACTTTGAGCTACATGAGAAGAAAAAAAAAATCAATCTTCCGAAAGTGCAGCAACTAGTAAAAAATAAAGACTACACTCTGCAACGATAATTAACAATATTTGGAACAACATAGTCACAAATTACTCGAAATAATTTCCATGTTATTTTAGTCACTCGGAATTTTTGGAACTAGTGTAGGTATAGGACATGCAGAGACTGACTTTTTCGGTAACTCGGATACACATAGTTATCAGAAAAATGCCGCCCCATAGACGTGTTTAATCATACACAAGAAGGGTGCAACGAATTATGAGTGCGTCCGGCAAAAGACTTGGTGTTAACACACGTACCTTGTTTTCACAGGCTGCTCTTGTTTCTTTGATATCAAGAAGCTGCCTCTTTTCACTGGCTGCATTATTCCCTTCAAATTTCTACAGTCCTCAATCAACACATTTTGTATTTCCGAAATGTCATCTGCTCCACCAATGGACACAAGGTCCCAACAATACCGAATCTCTAATTCCTGGAGTGATGAGAGAGTACTGATCCAAAGGTGGCCTGGAATGGATGTTATATACGGACACGACGATATTTTTAGGGAAACAAGATATTGAAGGTTTTCTAGGCAGCTGGGAATAGATGAAGAGACATCTCCACATGCTTCTAAGTGGAGGCATTGGAGGGAAGATGGTAACACCAATCCCTCCCAGTTAATTTGATGACACTTATAAACCTTCAAATCCTTAAGAAGAGAAAAAACCCCAAGCCTTTTACTGTGAATGGACAACTTGTTACACGAGGAAAATGTAATACTCTCAATGGCAGGTAGATATTTTTCATCTAGGAGACCATCAATGGTTGACAATTCTTTGCACATGTAGATGGTTAGGGAAGTAAGGTTGGTGAATACCCGCCGTCCAGATTGTCCAATAGATGTAAGAGATGGACAATATGAAATGCACAATTTCTGTAGAGCTGGAAGATTCCACATTTGCAGTTTGATGGAGAAAAGAAGGACAGATGACAAGAAAAAGTAGGTGAGAGAGTAGCATTGGATATTGTCCGCGAGATTCCCAAAATGATTAATCCCGTATGTATCCTTGCCTAGAACGAGCTTCTTGAGAGATGGCGAAATCAAACTTGGAGAGTTTATTTTTTCACAATAAAGAACCCTGAATGTTTCGAGGAAGCGAAAATCTCCAAATCTTTCGGTCGGTATCGATACTAAGTTCCGGCACTTCATTATTGCAATTCTCTTGATGACTGGTAGACAGCCTGGATACAGAATCTTCTCTAGACTTGTTAAACGAGTGCACCCATCAATGATTAGATTTATCAGGGACGAGAAACCCATGATGCCATTATTGATTCCGACTACCACTGTAGGTATCGCCAAACCACTACAATTAATAAATGAAACGGATGTTAAGCCTGACAGACTTCGTGGATGAAACCAACTTGGAATAGATACACCTGGGTAAAAGTCAAGGACTAGAGATTTGACATTTGTAGGAGGCTGTAGATCTCGAAAGACTGCTATCTCGTATTCATTACCAAACCAGGAATGCCACTGCAGCGTTAGCTTGTCAAGATATTCCTTATTCTTTAGTTCTGCTTCTTCTAAATGATCCTTGCTTAGCTTGTTAACATCACTTATCGCCAAATGTCCACGAAGATGCTTCATATTATTTATGAAACTCCATCCTAGTCCGTGCTTATCATCGTCTGCACAAATATGTACTCCATAATAAACTTCATTTCTGGGTCCTTCAATATTTGGACCATATTTAAATCCCTGCGTTTCAAATCTCCATAGGTTGACCAGCATACTGAAGTCACTAGGCAAGCTTTCTAGATTGCATCCCTTGACACTTAAAACCTGTAAATTATGGAGCCAACAAATCGTTGCAGGAAGACTGGTGACAGTACAAGCTCGGGAAATCTCAAGGTACTGAAGATGCTTCAATTTGCCAATACTAGCTGGTAACTCACTCACAGATGCACAAATAATCACACGCATACGAAGAAGTTCACTGCACCAATCTTCCATCAAACTAGCTGGAGTGTTTTTGTTCTCTAAAGACCTGTTACAGATAAGCGTACGGAGCTTTCTGTACTGGCGTAGGATTGACAAGTCTGAATTGCTGAAGTCTTTGCTAGAGAGTACTGACAAATGGCGGACATTATGAGGAATTCTTTTGAAGTCATCCTTCTTTTTCACAATGAAACAGTCATCCTCGGAAACTTTCTGTGCCATATCATGCAACAAGTCATGGATTAAGTATTTACCTTGAACTTGTTGAAAGAAGGACCGATTTAAAAGGTCATTAAAGTATTGACATCCAATATCTTGAATTGGAGTAGCACCCTGTTGTTTCACAAAGCCTTCTGCCGCCCAAATTTCAACTAAACAATCCTTTTCAAACTCCTTATCTTTGGGGTACACGGCACAAAATGAGAAGCATCTCTTCAAGTGGAATGGTAAATACATGTAGCTCAAGCGAAGGGCTGGCAAAATTTCTGTCGTCTCTTGGTCCAACTCCCACAGTTCACTCTTTAGTATACTATTCCAATGTGTTGTATGAAGGTCATCCCGCAACATGCGTCCAAGAGTTTTAGCGGCTAACGGAGAGCCCTTCAACTTAGGAAGTATGTCTCTACCAATGAGCTCTAACTCTGGAAACCCATCAGAACTCTCAGACCCAAACACGCATTGTTTGAAGAAATTCCAAAAGACATCATCCTTTAAACCTTCCAATATAACTGGCTCCATAGTGTGCACTAAATCAGAAACCTTTTGAGATCTGGTGGTGACCAACATCACACTTCCTTGTAGCACATTTTTCAAAGGTGCACAAAAGCTCGTCCAGCACTCGCCATTTTCCTTCAGTGCATCATCCCACATATCATCGAGGACGATCAAGAACTTTTCCTTCTTCAGTATATGATAAAGAACATGTTGAAGATAATCTAGATTGCCAGTTGTTGCCTCTTTACCAGGATATGATTCTTTAGCCTCTTTAATTAACCTCTTCACATCGATTTTATCAGGATTGGATTCCATAGCCTCTTTTGTTAACCTCTTCACGTCAAAATCATCTGAGACACATATCCAAATTATTGTGTCAAAGTGAGACTTCACATGTGGATGACTGCAGATATGCTGGGCCAAAGTGGTCTTTCCAACACCCCCAATTCCAACTATTGGCAAAACTGGAAGATCTGGCAGTCTTGATTCATTACTTACTTGGTGGCTCGCTAATATGCTTGTTGATGCACCATCTGCATCAGTTTCCCTCTTGCGTTTTGAACGAGTTCTAGGCACACCAAGAAATCCCATAATCTGCTCTAGCACCACGTCACGACCAAATATTTTTGTTTCATTGGGGAAAGAGCTAGTCTCTGGCCTGACTGTTTTGTCAAACCGTGGTTTCACTTCACCCAGTCCCATCTTCTCTAGGAGTTTGGAAATATTTTTGAGCCGATCGCGGGTATCATTCACTTCGATGAAACTATTAAAGAACTCAACAATAGTTAATTTGCTTGCATTGCCCTCCACTATCACCTTATGGTTGTACCACATGAGCTCATCAAGAAGGTCTTCAGCATCATAGACTGCATCCTTTAGTGTTGTAAGGAGCTTGGCCACACCATCATTGTGGCTTCTCCACTCTGCCCGATTAATGAGGTCAAACATTGCAGGGAGGGTATCACTAAGGAATTGCAAGCCACTCTTCAACTGAAATAGAAGATCATTTTGAAACCTTTGCTCCAGAGCACCTCTCCAGTAGGATGAAATGGTAGCTCTAGCCCACTGAAAAATATCGACAAATTCATTGATGCCACTAGTGACCCCAATTGTATGCATGATATCCATGGTGACATGAGTATGAACACTTTCTTCTACCCTGTTGAAAATAAGTGGACACAATGAGCAAACTTATTTTGTGGTCCGAGAATGGTACTGAAGGTAAAAATTGATAAGCTAGATGTGATGTAATTATATACTCCATATGTCTTTTCTAGTAATAGAGCATAGTTGTGCAACTACCCTTTTAACCATATAGTTTCCTTGTGTAGTTTAGGATCAAGTTCGGAAACAATAACGGCATGGGAAAGTAAGTTTGAAGTATGTCCTTCATAATATATATAATCTGTTATATTCTTATAACTGCTTGATGTTTACTACCAAATTAACTCATAAGACTAAAATATGTGTTCTTCAAAATGGCAATAACTAAACTAAAATAACAATACATGTTCCTCTAAATTGGTATTGTCTCAAATCTATAATCTGTAATCCTATACTTAAGAGATTCATCCCCACTATCCTATTTATCTTAACATGCAAGCTATCCACATCAGCAGCCTTGCTACATCAGTTTTTTTATGTTTTTTTTCAATAAAATCATGTGACTCCATTTGCTTCAGTACGTATGGAATTACCTGGTCAACGAAGCAAACAGTCGTTTTCCCTAAGAAAGAAAGCGAACAGTTGGTTGCTTTGCTCTTTGGCCTTCTGTAACCGATGCGCCGGCCAATCAAGAGCCAATGGGGCAGATCTTTTGGAAAAAAATCCTAGGCGACCGGGTCGCACAAAGCTGATCGTGAGACCCTGCCCCGCACGTGACAGCTGGCGATACGAATCGTAAAGCAGCAGTCGTCTCGTTCCCCACTCCCCGTTCCCAAATCACGATTCCTATCCAGTTCAATCTCTTCACATCGCCGCCAGTGAGCTTGTCCTGGCAGGCCACGGTGATGCTCCTGGGCACCTTCACTTGCGGCACCGGCGGCGCGCTATGCAGGCTGAACGCACCCCTTGGCTGCAACCAAGCTTCTCGCCGACGGTGTGTTGCTAAGCTGGCTCCGTCTCGTGGCCTCGAGTCACAAATTGAAACAATTAGCACTTTCCCTGTATATTGTCAATGCCTGACTTTGTTGGCACCTCGTTTTCTTGTGAATTTGTTCTCATACAAGATGTGGCCTGAAGCAATTTGATGTGCCTCCATGTCCGATCTGCCGGGGAGCTGGGAAGCGTAGTCGTGAACAGCGAGGAAGAGAGCAGCAGGGAGAGTGCTCCGGTGCTTCCGCGATAGAGCGAGCTGGAAGAGTTGCAGCGGCGGCAGCGACGACGATGGCCGACGGGCGAGCGTTGGCGCCGGCGAATGCAGAATGGGACCGGGGATTTGTTAAACTGAACGACTGCGAGACGAGGATAGAAACAGGATTCACGGTTGCTTTAAGATTCGTTTCTCCAGGTGTCGGTCGCTGGAGAGGGTCTCACGTCCGGGAGCGTACGACCAGCGTCGTATAAGATTTTTTTTTCCGATCTTTTCGTGTGTCATAGGTCGACGTACAATCAGCGACACCACGCAGCTCCTGTATCTCCGCACCCCGCGCGAGGTAAGGCAGCCCCAGCAAGACCGCCGCCGCCTACTACTGCTGCCACCAGCAGACAACGATGGAGATTCCCTGCCGCCGGCCGTCGTCGGGTGTGCAGCCCCTCTCACCCCGGTTCAAAGCGTGCCAGGTAGATCACGCCGCTGTGGTATCCCCACTGGCCGCGCAAGGTAAGGCATCCCTAGCCAAGTCTACCGCAGGACCGTCGCCTCCTGCCGCTGCCACCAATCAACACGGACAACGCTTCTCTGTCAGCGGTCATCATCGGGCGTGCAACCCCCTCCCTTCACATCCAGGAGTGCCGACCACATCATCCAACGAGAGAAGCAGCACATGCGTCGGAACCGTGCCGCTACTCTGCAGACTAGACACGCCCAACCTCGGCCACATGCACGTACGAGGAATCCTGGTCCCCATTGGCGGCACTGCCTCCGGTGCATGCAGATTCGCCCGTCTGTGTCACGCAACCAAGCGGCTCTTTCCTATCCGGGTATGCCATGTCCAGCGTACGATTGCATGGTGGTGGTGCTACACTAGCCTAGTTCTTCACAAGGAGGATGAGCTCATCTGCTGAAGGATCTCCTCTGTTTGCACTGTCAGGAGGATGAGCTCATCTGCTGAAGGATCTCCTCTGTTTGCACTGTCACCGTAAGGTATTGCGAACAGCGATGCCCACTGTACTCTAGCCTGTGCTACTCATCCTTTCTATTGTCATAGTGATTTCCTATGTTACTTGCAGATTGTGCTTAGTTTGCCAAGAGTCCCGCAACAACGAGTGGGGAATTATCTAATACTCTAAATAGTTCATCCCCACTACCATATTTCTCTTGACATGCAGCCTATCCACCTCATCACACATGCGCCACCCCACATGCCACCTTAACAAATCTGCCATCTCAACATTTTTTCCCGTCCCCTGGTCACCGAAGTTGATGCAATCACTTTCTCTTCTGTCTCCCGTGAGCGAATTACTGCTCTTCCACACGGTTAGTCCCAAATCACATAATCCCATCACCGCCACTCCCTTATCCCATCTCCACTGCATCTTCAAGGATCCCTCCATCTTGATCTCTCGCCTCCTCTGCTAGCGCTAGCAGCTGCCTCGTAGCACACCAGGCCTCAGCCCTTACCTGCTCCTGCTGGCACTCTCCACACATGGTCGTCCCTCTCGTCCTCAACCTCCAATATGGCGTTCATTGTTCGCCTCTTGAAATGGGCTCTCTGCTAGGGTTGCATCTTGCAGTCCGATTGCAAGCACTACCAACTCTGTATCCTTTTTGTGGGAAAACATCCATCAATCTAGGGCTGCTGTCCAGTATGGTTTCACTGCCGATTGCCAAGGTACCATCTTTCGATTCCAGAGCTGATTCCCAGGGCTCTCCTCCACGTAAGGGTATCAATTGATTCAGATAGAACCAAACCAATTTTGTTTGAATTTTATTTTGGTGGATTTTGCAGCACACGCGGCTACTGATGACAAGACGAGATATTTTAGGGTAAACACCTAGATACGAACCAGTGTATATGTTAGTGTCTTATCAGAATTGCTGATTTTTTTCATGTTAACATAACATGCACATACTGGACAGCAGCCCTAGGGTAAACACCTAGAGCGACACAAGCAATACCCCGGCCCCCGTGTCGCCCGCTTCAGGCCACACGGGGGAACCCTAGCCGCCACCGCCTGAAGCCTCCCCTCAGCCCACTCCTGCGCCGCCGCCGTCGGAAGGGCTGGCCCGCGAAGCCGCGCCAGACCCTGGGATGGTGGCGGCGGGGCCTTTCTTCTCGCCCCCCCCCCCCAAGCTACGGATACCTATTCCCTGTGGCGCAGGTTGATCGGTGGCAGCTGCTTGCCGCAGCGTGCCGCCCAGGAGCAGGGCTAGCGCAAGCCCTTCCCCCCTCCCCTCCCTGCAGGAGCGGCTTCGGCTCGGCGGCCATGGACATGCCACCCCCCCCCCCCCAATGGTTGGCCGATGCAGCTCCAGGTCCGGTGCTCCGCATGTGTTGTGTCCCTTCCGGCTCCTCCGGCTCGCCGGCTTTTTGGCGGCTCCGCACCATCCCCTGCAGGTGTTCTCGGTTGGTCGGCATCCACCCTGGTGCGGCTCTGGCTCCGGCTTGCTCCTGGAGCTGCGCCTCTTTTCCGGCTCCTTGGCTCATTGGCGTCCTTGCGACTCCGGTACGGACAGCCCAGATTTGCGCTCCTCTCTAGATCCTGGCTTGTCCGGGTCCTCGGCCACCTCCATTTCCCCTACGTCGTCTTCCCTTTCCGCCCAGCCGCCTATCCTCGCCCACCTCCTTCCGCGTGATCCCTAGCTCGCACGTCCGGTGCCTCATTTGGAGGCGCTGCTATGGCCGGCATATGTGCCCCTCTTCGAGCATCAGGGGAAACCCTAGATCCAGCTATCCGGATCGAGCGGCAACGAAGTCTCAGCGTCGTTCTCCTTCGTGAAGGCGATGTCTTGTTTGCTCGCAGCGTCCTCAGCAGTGGTTTTTGAGATGTTGGCCGTCATGTTGTTTTGGTTTGGGTCGCTTCCCGAGAGGCGAGTTTTCACTGTGTTGTTTCTCTCTCTAGGCCGAGCATCCCATGTCTCTCTGCTCCGGGCACCATGTTCACGCATGTCGCGTTCGTGTCATGTGTTGTACCACCACCTGTATTCACTCTTAACTTCTTCTATCAATGAGCGTATTCCCTCTTAACTTCTTCTATCAATGAGCATATTTGCAAAAAAAATGAAGAGCAACCCATGATTCAGGTTAAGTCATTCATTAACATTTTTATTTACCGGGTTATACCAGTTGCGGCGCCCTTGATACGCATATATCCAGCCAGATGGGCAATGCTCGGTTTTGTTGCACGATACGTACCTCTTTTGTCTCTGGTCAATTTCTATATCCAAGTATTAACATATAACATTTCTAGATTATATTGTTCTACTTCGTTGTCACCTATCTGACATCCTGATCTGACGCTTCATATTGCAGTCCAGTGGATGTGAAAATTGATATATCTACTCAAGCATTAAGCAGGTAATGTTTCTACCCTATTGTTGCTCATTTTCGTTAATTTTTTCAAGATGTAGTTTGCAGAAAATTATGCAAAGAAAGGCAACCTTCGGCTTAAAGAAATATACTTACACCTCAAACTTCTTTATGGTTTGAGTTAAACATTATTTTGGAGTTCAGCTATGATACACCTGTTCTTGAACCAAGTGCTAGAGAAAATGAGACCATCAGAAGTTAAAGAGAGATACTTAGTATCTTGCTTTAGTGAGTCGGGTGGGATTTCTCTTTACCTATTCAAGATCAATGCTTCCATGATCTCTGACCAAGTGATTCAGGAAACTCCAAAAGCAGCAATTAGTGTGAGCTTAACTAGGGCCATTAGATACCTCAGTACTAGAGAAGAATTTAATTATGCGCCTGCTATTTCAACAAAACATATAGAAGATGTCTATTATGTTTATTGTGTTCGTCATCTACCGTTGGTTTTTTATAGTAAACTTGCAATCATTTAAATTTATACAACATGCATGTTTGGTTGAGCAATTTCATCAAGATGTCAACTTCTGTTTTGTCACTGACAAACCTTCAATTTTCCCTCAGCCAGCACGTTACTCAACATCTTCAATTTGCCCTTGGCCAGTACTATATGGAACATCAAACTTAATCAGACGATGGTTTCTCTTGGATTCGAGAAAGCCGCACTTGAGCATTAAATGTACAAGCAAGTTGAAGGAAGGGATCATCTACTAGTTAGCATCTACGTCGACGACCTATTAATTATTGGAGTAGATGAAGAGGTGATTGCAAAGTTGGACCTACAAATGAAGGAGCTTTTCAAGATGGATGATCTTTTTCTTTTGAGTTGCAGCCTTGGGATAGAGGTACAACAAAAGCCAGAGGAGATGACACTATGCCAGAAGGCATACACGAGCAAAATATTTGAAAGCTGTGGCATGAAAGATTGCAATCCAATAGAATCTCATCTTATACTGAACAATTAAAGTAAAGCAACCGCGGTGTGCCAAGATGTGTGGCTAGGGAGGCTACGCAGTGATCTCATGAATCGAGATCTAGAACGGTTGATGCTCAACGTTGACGACAACTCTACAATCTCTCTGTGGAAGGGGTGTGCCATCATGATAGATGCAAGCACACCGATACAAGGTATCGTTACTTAAGGGAGTGCATGGAAGAAAGCAAGATTGACGTCAACTATGTTTGCACATATGACCAGCTTGCGGACATTCTAACCAAGGCTTTGGATCAAGAGAAGCTCTTGGAGATGCAAAAAAGGATCAGCGTATAAACTGTGAAGTCAAAACATCGTGTTTAGGAGGGGTGATTGTTGGGATTAACCACGATGTAGTGGTTTCCTTGTCCAGCACGGACAGATAGTAGTAGCAGTCATTGGTTTAGCATAGGATTTGTAATAGGACTAGGACGAGTTTAGGACTAGCTTAGCTCCTTTAAATATCCATGTACCCCTACGTTGTAAACCAACAACCGTGAGCAATAAAGAAAATCACCAAGAACGTCACGTTCCTGTAGCGACCAATTGATCCTTGTGATGTGCGTGCGTGCGTGTTCCAGCCAAAGTAATCGGCTGCTGTGTGCACCCAAAGGGTAGTCAACAATCGAGTTGGTTAGCTAGGTTTTGTACGTACGTATCTCGCCGAGATACAGTGCAACCTTGCATACATAGTCGATCAGGAAAGATCGAGCTGGCTTGGGCAGGAACCAAGGCATTTTTAGATAGCTGTAGTAACTCCCGAAAGTTAGTAGTGAGGAAATACTTAAGAGGTACTCCCTCCGTTCCTAAATATTTGTCTTTCTAGACATTTCAAATGGCTACCACATACGGATGTATGTAGACATATTTTAGAGTGTAGATTCACTCATTTTGCTTCATATGTAGTCACTTGTTAAAATATCTAAAAAGACAAATATTTAGGAACGGAGGGAGTAGATACCAGTGCATGAACTTTGGGGTGTGCATGAGCAAAAAACTACGGTACCGCCCATCCCCAGGCTACCACCACAGGGAAACCAAGTCGCCCTTTCTTTTGACGGCTCGTTCCTGGATTAGGATGGCACAGTGAGCGCAGGAATGATTTTTGAGGAGGCAGGATGGGAGTGTTATTTTTGTGGCTTATCGCTTCTTGTTCAACTATAATGAAGCACTGAAGATGAAGATACATGCATTAATGCAAGGTATGTCATTGGCTATCCAACATACCAGCCTCCCGATTTTGGTCCAATCGGACTCATCGGTTGAATTGTCTATATTATCTGGTGATGGCCTGGCTCACTCGGCATACGGGCATCTGGTTGTGGATGTTGAGTAACTTAATTGTATTAGAAAACGTACGTTAGATTAGAAAATATTCTGACTTACATTGTACTTTAGGTAGATCATGTACTTCTATATATATGCCCACGAGGCTCAAGCAATACAATGAACTATTCCATCAAATCCTTCTTTTCCTTCTAACATGATATCTATCGCAAGTCGATCATAAACTCTAGCCACCGCCGCCGCTTCTGCACCTGCGCGCCGCCCCCGGGGCGGTCGGCCTCCATGACCGCCGTCGGGGGCCGCGCCGCCCGTACCTGGGGTTCATCCGCCGGCCGTGTTGGCCGGCTGCCCTAGAGTCTTTTTTCCCGATCCTTTGATCCGGGTTTTCTCTCTCTCGCCGGTCGCTTTGATCGGCGTCTATTTTTTGGTTTTCCGGTCTATGTGATTCGATTTGCGTCGCCCACCATCGCCGTCGACCCCGTACGCCTCTACTCCAATACCGGCGCGATCGGCCGGCTTCTTCAACGACCCGGCGGCCTCGCATGTCGTCCGCGCGTCTGCCCGTCGGTCGCCCCGACCAGGCGGCCTCGTGCGTCGTCAGCGCGTCGGCCCACCGGTCGCCCCGTCCCGGCGGCCTCGCGTCATGCGGCGGCCCTTCACCGCCGCCGTTAGCGCGCCGGCCCGCCCGTCGATCTACGCCGCCGTCACCGCCCTGCTCCGACCGGGACTCCTGCATCACCCCGACCCGGCGGCCTCGCGCCATGCTGTGGCCAATCATAGCCGCCCGGCCGCCCGCCGTCGCCGGCTTCATCTCGAACTCCGCCGCCACCACCATCTCCACCGAGCGGCGTCCCCGACCTCGCGCGCGATTGGATTGATCATCCACCCGCCACCGCGATCCGCCTCGTCTACGCCATGCGATCGACCTGGCCCGTCGATTGCGCGCGCCTCCGCAGGCCCCGTGAAGATTGTCCTGAGTTCAGCGCGCCCCTCTACCGGTCGAGCAACGGGTTGCTGCTGTGTCGCCCCATCAGGCCGCAGCGCCGCCACGCCGTGGTTCTTCTCCCGGCTGCACCGACCCGCATCACCGCTGCGTCGCCCCTTCAGGCCGTAGTGCCGCGGCCCGCGGTCCACCGCCGCCCAAGGGTCGTCCGCTCCAGGCCGTCCCCGTGGCTGCACCGACCCTCGCGCCGCCGCTGCGTCGCCCCGTCGGGCCGTAGCAAGCATGACAAGCGGTCCATGCCACCGTCCTGAGGCCGTCCCCGCGATTGCACAGACCAGCGTTCCGCCGCTGTGTCGCCCCTTCAGGCTGTAGCGCCGCGGCTCGCGGTCCCTGTGACCGCCCCGAGGTCTTCCGCTGTCGCCCTGACCTGCCCGCCGCCGCTGCATCGCCCCTTCGAGCCGTAGCGCCACGCCCCACGGTCCACTCCGTCGTCACCGCACGTCGACCTCCCGTGGTATGCGCCGCGCAGTCTTCCTTGGCGCGGGAACGCCACCGTCTGCGCCGGTCTTTGTCACGTTGTCAGGGTTCTTCGCCTACTTCGAGCATCGCCGCCGCGCTTCTAACCCAGCCGCCGCCGTCAAGCCGCCGCCGCCGCTCTTCTTCGGCCGCCGCAGCCGCGGCCTCCGTAGCCACCGCAGCCGCCCGTCCACCCCCTTCGTCATCGTCCAGCACCATCCCGTCGCCAGCGTCGCCGTCATCTACCCTGACCGCTTCATCTACTCCGACAACCGCGGGCGACATTGGCCTCACGCCGATTGGCGCCGCAACCGTCGTCAAGTCCTTCTCTGCTGGCCTCTCCAACTTCTTCGACATGGCGTACAGCTCGTGCAGGTCCCAGTCTATGCATGCCCAGTGCTGGCAACACCGATGCATGCCTTCGTCCACGACGTGTCCCCGGGCCTGGCAAGCCTGGTGCGGCGCTTCGTCAACTTCGTCTTTGTCCGTCTACGCATGCCCGGTGCTGGCAACACTGGTGCGTGCCTTCGTCTACGATGTGTCCCCGGGTTTGGCAAACCTGCCGCGACGCGTCGTCAACAACATCTTCTTACCGGCGCACCACTACTTCGACACCACTGTGCCCATGCTAACTCAGCGCCCCCTTGCTCCACGGCGACTTCTTCGACACCGGCCACCCCGACTCGACATCGACCACGGCATTCTTCGCACGGCTACCTCGACCACGGCTCCACCACCCACGCTCTCGGCTACATCGACAAACGGCACAAAGGGCTACCGCCTGCTTGAGCAACCTCGTCGGTTTCCACTCCAGCCACGACTCCGCGATGCGTTGACCGTTACGACTGTGGGAGGGTGTCCGTCGGTTTGCCTTCGAATTCTTCTCCAGTCTCACCGTCTGCGTCGCTATCGTTGTGACTACGGGGGGATGTTGAGTAACGTGATTGTATTAGGAAACATAGGTTAGACTAGGAAATATTCTGGCTTGCCTTGTACTCCAAGTAGATCATGTACTCCTATATATATATATATATGCCCACGAGGCTAAAGCAATACAATGAACTATTCCATCAAATCCTTCTCTCCCTTCTAACAGTGGAGATTAGAACTTTGATCCCTTGTATTGAGGAACTTTTGCCCCTGGACTCTAACCTTATAATTATGGAATAGAACTCCAATATTCCCCCGCAAAAATGTGTATATACTATGGTTTATGTTGGATTTCCACAATCTTGCTTGCCCTGCCAGATTTATTGTCGTTTCCCCGCTTTTACCTTTATGGTAATTTTCTAAAAAAATTGCAAACTAAGATGATGACCATTTTTAGCAAGCTTTTACTCAAGCTATTATGTTAGGTTCTTATGTTGCAATACTATGATATATTTTCAAAATCCACACAAATAAAGCATAGAAATTTTTAATACTTTTCTTAACCCTCATATGCTTAAGCTACACATTAATAGTCTCCTTGGTTTCATTTTCTTTTTTACATTTCATCATCTCCAATACACAAGTTGGACCATTACATTGTTATACAAAAATGTGAAATATTACTATTCAAAAAGTTCATTGTAAAAATAATTTTAGTTGAAAATATAATAGTGCAATTTACGTAACAAACACGAGTCTATGTGCTTTTCTTAAATGATTATGCTCTTATTCGTGAAATATCGAATGACATTTGTTTCACAAAAGGATAAACCTGTGATTGGGGTTCCTTGAGCGATGGACATAATCGATCTGGGTCACATCGCTAGGCCCTCCAATAGCACATAACTCTTGTCTCCTGAAACATTCAAATGACAATTCTAGAGTGAGTAGAAAGCACATCTTATTGAAAAGAAAAAGGGCAGATATAATATATTAACCCAATGTCTTATTGAAAAGAAAAAGGACAGATATAATATATTAACCTCATGACGGACTCATGTTGATAGTACGTGGGGTTGGAAGGGGCCTTGAACTGATTGTCGCTATCATGAGCCCCAACCTTACCTGAAGAGATCGTACGATAAAGTTTATATATCACAAAAGTTGTATATAGGAAAATAGTATTTATCTATGATATACACTTAGTTAATTTTTACTGCTTCATATATCAGTATATGTGCTATTTGTTATGTCATATAAGGATTGCCAGTGAACTTAATTAATTCACTGCACACACTCATTTGCCATCTTCCGGTACACTTTCAGTGGCATGTTCTATGTGTTGCACTAGATCAAAGGTGGCACGTGGCAAAAAGCGCTACAAAATGGTCTTTGGCGGCACTTCCCTAACCGCCAAACTTATCTATGCACCGCATGTGGAAAAAAGATTCATGACAATTTTTTCCTGCAACCCATAAGTGTTGTGGAAACTCTTTTCGCCATTCTTAGATCTCTATCTCATCAAATAAAACCACGTGTCACCTTGACCGTGTTGTAGAGATGACTGATGAGACTATTTCGAATCTCCGCCATTGATACATATTCCAATTTGCAAACTTTTCTAAACAGGCAACCCAAGCAAAAATCTTCCATTGATGGAGATGTGTACCTGAGTTGTTGTTATGGTTATAGGCCAAAGCCTCCCTGCTTTGTAAGTTGGTAGCCTGTAATGTAAACAAAAAACCATTAAGGCTTAGTTCATGGTCATAGAGATCTCTCCAGAAGCAGTACTATTTGGAACTTTTCTAGCCTATGCTCGAACAATAATTTTAGATGTACGTAAGCCAGATTTTAATGATCAGTATTTGGTTGGGAGTTGCTACACTGAAAACCTACTACTAGCGCACTAATCATAAAATATTTAGGTGGCGAACTTGCAAAAATATGGTATATATAGTATAGTTTACTACTCTCCATCCACATATAGAAGGCCATTCTCCAAATCTCAGAAATCCAAAATAAAAAGGTCAAGTTCATGTAAATGCTATGCATGTATCAGCCCATATATGTTCCTTACCCCAACCTCCCACTTTAGAAGAGCTGCGTGCTTCTAGATTGTCAATTTAACCATGGTTAATTGACAATCTAGGAATACGTCTGGGTATTATAAATCGGCAGGGCAGGAGTACATGTATATAAACACCCTAAAAATCCTTATACCAAATCTAATATTTAAGAAAAAAATCCCATTGTAGGTCTACTGTTTCACATTAAAAAGTCTCAATAGCTATAGTAAAGATATCACTATCTTCCGGTACCTCGTTTGTAAATGACACTGTTTCAATATCAATCCTGTTAAGTTCTTTCAAGATCTCTCCTATAGTGGGTCTTTTATCCCGGTCATCCTCGAGACAGTTTAATGCTATTGTGATGCATGTCTTAACTTCTAGACATGTGTGTGACGACATTGTTGGATGTAACTTCCGCCATTTGTCACATACCTGTGAAGTCACAAATGTTGACATGTTGCATACATATAACAAGCAAGAATATGACCAGAGAGACGAGTATTAATGATTCAGAAACTTTTTTCTTACAAGCTCGATTAATTTTTCAGAAGGAACACTTCCACAATCACGGTAGCTCTGGCGACCTGCCATTATTTGTATGATTATGGCACCGAAACTGAACACATCATATTTTGGTGAGATTTCTTGTTTCTTGATATATTCCGGTGGCATGAATCCTCTGCATGGTATATCATGTTCAGTACTTCAGTTTATCGCAATATACTAATATTAAAATTGCATCCTTTTCATAAGGTATGGGCTCACATTGTTCCCATCATTCTTGTTGCAGTAGTAATGGTTTTTGTTAAGGGGAAGATTCTTGATATACCAAAATCTCCAATTTTGGGAATCATATTGTTGCCCAACAATATGTTTGCAGGCTTCAAGTCTAGATGGTAAATAGAATCTATATGTCCGTTATGAAGATAATCTAAACCTTGAGAGACTCCCTTAATTATTTTGTAACATGTCTGCCAATCAGGTCTGCACGGCTCCTGATCTGTAAAAATAAACATGCATGAAATGTAGTCAGTGACATCAATTGAGAGAGTGAAATAGGTCGTAAATTAGGTATAATGCTTCTTTTCATGCAAAATAAGATGGTCTAAGTAGGGTATGGTCATACCAGAAAGGTGACTTTCAAGGTTTCCACCATGCAAATATTCAAAGCAGAGAATTCTTGTTGGCTCATGAGCAAAGACATATTTTCCATTGTGCATAATCCAGCTACCGGGATGATAGCAGTAGCCAACAAACTGTACAATATTTTGGTGATGGGCCCTAATAATATTATTGAACTCATTTGTAAATTCCGTGTCGTCAAACCCTTTGCGAGTAAGCTTTTTCAGAGCAACCTCTTTCCCATTTTCCAATACTCCCTGTTAATTAAGTATGTTCACATGGCACATAGGTAGTTGAAGTTCACAGTAGCAGATCCGTCAAGAAAATAGGAAATGTAATTAAAAATCGCACCTTGTAAACTACTCCAAACCCACCCTCACCAATTATGCTGTCATCAGAAAAATTATTTGTAATACGTTGTAAGACCTCGAGTGGAAACTCCCTTGGCGGTGGACTTGTATCCTGTAAATTGCTCTCCATAGTATCCTATACCTCCTGCTGTCTAGGACGAGCCTCCATGTCCCATCGGTCTAATAATACAGAAATCGCTTCAAATTAGTAAGCTAAAAGGGTTTATTTTTTTGAGAAAAAGATGAAGGTTGTATGCAGCATAAATTTCAGAAAGAATAGACATGTTTCTGATTAGAAAGGAATAGAAATGTCGGTATATACCTTGTTCTTTTTATAAACACTAACTTAGATGCTCAGATATGTAAGGATTGACTATCTCATATCGACCTACTTGCTGAGATCACAGCATACCTAGATAGCTAACTAAAAACTTCTCCGATTATTCGTGGCTAGAGCAGCAGCAATGAAGAAATAAAACCCGTAACAACCAGCTAGCAGATCAAGAACAAATAATTGAAGAAAACCACAGAAAATGGAATCAGCTAGCAGCTTTCTTCAACACAAATCGACCAAAAGGATAGAGGGATTAACAGACGAATCCTTAGTAGCTAGCTACTCCTGGACTAACCTGGAGAGGGCCCTTCTGAAGGGGGAAGAAGAGTGTGTACGAATGCAGATGGGATCTTAATCCCCTATGGTGGATGCTTCCACTGGCACCGACACGTATGACCAGAGAAGCAAGGAAGAGGAGGGTGTTTAGAGAGGACAACATGGAAAACAAGTACTGATTGATTGAGATGCAGACCTGGAAAAAAAGTTAGCTCTGTACCTATACATTATAATAATGAAATGGAATAAAAAATACTCCCTCTGTTCCTAAGTGTCTCAAGCTTAGTATAACTTTGTACTAAAATTAGTATAAAGTTGAGACACTTATTTTGGGACGGAGGGAGTAACAAGTGGTGAAAAAATATCTCCATCGAAGCAATAATTGACAACACGCCAACTTGGTGGCATCGAAAGAGCAAATTTGGATTGCAACGACAACTTGGAGATAATTAATTACATGGTTCAAGTGGTTAAAAAAGAACTATGTTTTCCAGTCGATGAGTAATACAAGTGCAAGAGCACTGAGCAGGCGGAGTAGGCGGGCAAGTGGGGGGAGGTCGTTGGCGGAGGCACAGTGGAGGAAAATACAAGTGCAAGATGACCATAGATTGAAAAATAAGAATCCAAAATCTGTAGGAATGCACTTTAATATTTCTGCTCTAGATTGAAAGTTTGAGAGAACAGAGAACCCAACTCCACACCTATTTACCATCAGATCAGGCATGGTGATATGTGCCAAGCAGAGTCGTTAATGATACTTCTGCTAATCACGTACAGGAATCTTCATTTTTTTTCCTGAGAAATCCGTACAGGAATCTTAATAATGTAAGGAGAGCTGCACCAACTCTGCCCACATGCATGGCTGCTTTCTGCCACAACACAGTCACGACAAATAAAAAATCGAATGGGCTTGTAACATGGGGCTCGTTAGTCCAGTTCTATTTAAAATTGTTCCGGACCGTAACCACTCTCATACTCCCTCCGTTTCTTTTTACTCTGCGTATAAGATTTTTCTGAAGTCAAACTTCGTAAAATTTTACTAGCTGTATAAGAAAAAAAATATCAACATTCACAATACGAAACCAATATCATTAGATGCATCATGAAAATAATTTTTATATTAACATAACTTCAGTATTTTAGATCTTAATACTTTTTATATAAATTTTGGTCAAACTTAAGAAAGTTTGATTTCAGACAAATAATATGTGCGAAATAAAAAGAAACAGCGGAAGTATTTAACAGGTTAACAGGTCTGCAAAGACGGCTTGTTTGGCACGTTTCCTCATGACGTCCTGTTTGAAATAGACAAAATCCAGGGCTGGAGCGGGGACTTCCACATCCAAGACATGTTGAATGTGGCCCTGGAGCGGGGGCTCCTATCGTACAAGTGTAAATACTAAACAACAGACTACCAGTTCTACCCATGTAGCTGACGTGTAGTCGATTGCAAAAGAAAAAATATTTCGCATCACAAGACAATTTTAGCCATAACAGTGGGTAATAAATTTTGGTTATATGTGTATGTGCATGGGGAACTTTCTTCTTCTGCTTAATCGAATTAGCAGAGCCTGATTTTCCCGGAAAACATTGCATACTTCTTAGATGCACCGTGTGCTTGAGGAAGGTAGCATAACCATTGGGTCAACAAACATTACTCATAGCAACAAGAGTAGACTAAGAAGTCACTGGTCAAAAATACGTCCATTGGTACATAAACATAATCACTCCCTCCAATCCTTTTTAGTTTGCACATAAGTTTTGTCCGAAGTCAAAATATCTTTACTTTAACCAAACTTATAGAAAAAAGTATCAACATTCACAATGCCAAGTCAGTTTTGTTAGATTCATTGTGAAATGTAGTTTCAGAGTATATATATTTTGTATTGTAGATGTTGATATTTTTTAATATAAATTTGGTCAAACTTTGTAAAGTTTGACTTGACAAAAATCTAATACGTAAGTAAAAAGGACAGGAGGGAGTACATACCCGATGAGACAATCAAATGGTGGCAGATGGAAAGTTCAATTTTGCCAAAGAAAAAAGAAGTACATAAATCACAGCAAAGATATTGCCTGTGGCAGACCGCGGACCGCCAAGGCAAGATCCCCACCGGCGAAATGAGTTTTTAAGGGTTCCTTCGATTCAAAGGAAAAATGTAGGAATATGAAATTTTCCTATGGCTGTACTATTCATGCATTTGGTTCAAATGAATGGAACTCTTTATTTATGGTTTCTGCCACAAGACTACCAAATACTAATAACATAACTTTCTTTATAGAGACAGCACCCTTTTTGACAGAATGTATCAAGACGGAACATGCAGAAAGTACCCCATTAGTTTATAGCTTTTGAAAAATAGTCCCACAAACATCATATTGTTGCAGTTGCACAAACAAGGAACAATCAGAAATAGCCTACGCATTTACTCCATTTATCATGGAAATCTTTCTAAATAGCTGAAGAACGCAAGCATAACTATGTGCAACCTAACTATATGACATGGGGCATTCCCTATCTTATACTATGTCTAATCTTTTTTACACGTGTCCTTTTTAGAACACATGCAGTCAAACATTTAGAAGTTTGACCACTAATATGCCGATAGCAACCAAAATTGGTTACATAAGAATTATTTCGCTAGATTTTTCTTTATAAATTCTTTTATAAAAGCATAGTTTCATCAGTACATATCGGTACCAGGTTAAACAAGTAGTAGTTAAAATGAAACTTCAAAGACTATATAGTCTCAATCTGTTATATATGATCGAACTCATTAATTTTCTGCCTTAATTAGGACCAAGGTTTTCGAGTCGACGAGTCGTTCTGGGGTAGCAACTCTTGACGAGTCGTGCGGTGCCAATCAACTAGTTGAGGTGTTTGAGTCGACTTCTAGTTACGACTCGTCGACTAGTCGTTCGACTCGAAAACAGGGATTAGGACTATCAAATTACTAATAGCATGACTTTCTTCCGATACAGCTCCCTTTTTGACAGAATGTATCAAGACAGAACGTGCAAAAAATTATCCTATTATTTCATAGCTTTCGTCTAATAGTCCCACAAACATCATATTGTTACAGTTGAACAAACAAGGGAACAATCAGAAATAGCCTACGCATTCACTTCATTTATCATGGAAATCTTTCTAAATAGCCGAAGAACCCAAGCATAACTATGTGCAACCTAACTATATGACATGGGGCATTCCCTGTCTTATACTATGTCCAATCTTTTTCACAGGTCCTTTTTAGAACACATGCCGTCAAACATTTAGAAGTTTGACCACTAATATGTCGATAGCTACCAAGATTGGTTATATAAGAATTATATCGGTAGATTTGTCTTTATAAATTCTTTTATAAAAGCATAGTTTCATCAGTACATATCGATACCATGTTAAACAAGTAATAGTTAGAATGCAACTTCGAAGACTACAGAAAGTCAATAAAGACAAATAGAGAAGAATAGAGGTAGTAGTAAATTCTATAACCTGCACCTGTCAAAATACATTGACAAGTAATACTTGCATAAGTCGTCACATGTACATGTAACAATATGAACTATAAGAAATATGAAATATGTATGCACGGGGTGTACCTGCTCCAGCTGCCACATGGATAGCGGTCATTCCATGTTCACCACGCTTTTCTGGATCAGCATCATGATCAAGGAGATACCTCACAATATCCAAATTTCCCCAACCAAGTGCATACTTAAGAGGTGTATCACCTATCGAAACCATCCGAATAAGAAGTTCAACAAATCATATGTTCCGAGTTTTGACCAAAAGAAAAAAAAATCTGAATGAAGAATATTTGTATCTACTATGAAACATGACTCTATCGCCTACAATACATCCGAAGGATCCACATAACAATCCACATCTGGATCCTCGCTGGATGTGCCCGTGAGCAGAGCACCATATCAGCGGTCAACGCGCCAAACCGAGCCAGGGGCTCCTCTGTATGAGACCACATCAACACTTGCTGGTGTTTGTTTGAACGTAAGGATTGAGCTGGCAGGTGGGTATTTTAAGTTTTTAACCCTACAGGTGGGTGGGGTTTTGCCAAATTTTTCCCCCAAATTGGCAACAAAATTAAAGCATTCATGCTTTACATTTTCATCCTACTGATTGTGCCGGTTGTGAACCACGGATTTCAATTTCTAGGCACGCTGGTGTTGTACATTTTGCGAAACCAGAGTATAGGAGGCCGAGCAGAACAGAGCACCTTTGTCGTCTCCTGCATCGACGTTCACGCCAAGCTGCTCGACGAGGTAGACGCACAGCGGCATCCTACCGTGGCGGGCGGCGGCGTGCAGCGCCCCGGACCCGGCGTCCCTGGCGGCCTCCATCGCCTCCCTGACGCGGCCCTTCCCGCCGTCCAGCGCGCTCGCGATGCCTGACGGGAAAATAAATCGCGCACAAATCAGAATCGAGCAGAAACAAACAGACCAGACGCGCAACGGACCAAAGCGGAAAACCGGGACGGGGAAGGGAGGCGCGGGCGTACTCTTGAAGCGGCCGAGGTCGCCGTCGGCCGCCGCCTTGAGGAGCCGCCGCTGCTGCGGGCCTGCAGCTGCAGGGCGGAGGAAAGGGGGTGGGATTAGGGGCCAGAGCGGGTAGGAGGATGTGCCGGCGTTAGGGCCGGTAGGGGTAGGAGGTAGGGTCTGAGGGGCGCTTACCGGAGGTGGGGGGCGGCGCCATGGCTGGCGGGGCGGAGGTCGGTAGGGTTTTGGAGGAGTGGGGCGGCGGGAACGGGAGCTCGAGCGGAAAAATGGGGATGGTGGGTCGGGGCGGCGTGTCGATCGAAGAGTGGAGGAAAATAGTAGGGTGTACACGACATCACACTGTACATCCGGGGCTGAAATTTGGCAAGTTCAAAATTAAGGTCGTCAATTTGATAAGTTTATTTACAAATGTTTTTTTGGCAGGGACAAATGGCGTTTTTTTTACTTCTGTTAACGACAAATGATTCGTGTGAAATCCAATGACAATTCCATGAGATCATTCCTTTCCATGATTCACCACTTCATCTTTCTATTTTTCCGGAGAAGAATCACCACCACTTCATCCTAACTCGAAATGGGTGAGCTTGGCAATGATGTGCTGCAGAAGCGACACACTGGATGCAGTAAGGACAATACCGTCCACATACAACAATAGGTAGGAGGTGGCAGCGCCGTGCGTGAAGACGAATAACGAGCTGTCTGAGCATGTGGTAACGAAGCCAATGGTCGAGAGGAAGTAGGTGAAGCGAATAAACCATGAACATGGTGCCTTCTTGAGGGTGTAGATGGACTTTTTTAGGCGACATATTTGTTTTGGTTTGGAGCGTCAATGAAAACTGACGTTTTGAAGGCAGAACACCTCCTCGCTGAATGTGTGCTGAAGGAAGGTGTTCTTCAAGTAGAGTGGGTTGACTGGCCAGCCACACGAGGCGCAGCCTTACGACTGGCGAAAAAGTCTTCCCGTAGTCCACATCGGGGCGCTTCCGAAAGCCGCACACAACCCGACGCAGTTTATAGCGCGCAAGGGAGTCATCAATGCGAGTTTTGTGGCAGAAAACTCACTTGTCAATGATGATATTGGAGTGCGGTGGTCGCAGAACCAGCTCCCATGTGGGATGGCCAACAAGCATGGTGAACTCACTGCACATGGCAGCGAGCCAGTTAGGGTCACGGATTGCACAACACATGGAGCGAGGAAGCGATGAGATGTTTGATGGTGGAGACGACGCGATGGCGAGGGTGTAGTCATCGGCATAGCACACGTTGGGTCAGAAGACACCGGCATATGCGCAGGTGACCATGTGACGACCGGCGGATGGACCCCTAAGGACAAGATGGTATGCTGGAAGAATATGCTTTGGAGTCCTCCGATCCATGAGGGACAATGTCACTTGAATCACCAAGGCACGTTGACGGACAACACCAAAACCAGTTTTTGTTGATCGAATGATGGAGTTTGAACTCATGGAGAGCGCGGAAAAGAGCTATGACAGCAGTGCCATCTGATGAGGATTGGGTGGTGCAGCTTGAAACGAGCGAAGGCGTACCAGCAGAAAATGCTCATGTGTCGCTTGATGAAGATTAGACATTTGTACTTGAACCCGCTGATCGCGCCAGTAGAGACACCGGCAGAACAACGTCAGAGCCATAAAGTACCTACAAAACGGTCGGTGTAGGTGCTAGCGGCAGGTTAGTAGTAGAGAAGGGGAACACAAACTCGTTGAAATGGACATGTTGGTACTTCAGAAAGTGTTGGTGAGCACATCGAGGCAGAAAAAGGGTCATTAGTCCCGGTTTGTGAGGGCCTTTTGTCCCGGTTTTTGAACCGGGACTAAAGGGTCGGTACTAATGCCCTAACCCTTTAGTCCCGGTTCAAACAAGAACCGGGACAGATGGGCCTCCACGTGGCCGGTGCGCCGAGCCCAGGCAGGAGGGCCTTTGATCCCGGTTGGTGGCACCAACGGGGACCAAAAGGCATCCACGCGTCAGCATTTCTATGGCCGGGGTTTTTGTTTTTTAGGGGGGGGGGGTGTTTGGGGTTTTGGGGGTTAATTTAGGTGTTTCATATATTGTGTTAGCTAGCTAATTAATAAAGAGAAGTGTCCTCTCTTATGTCCGTGCTTGGTCGACGCTACGTACTATACATACATATAGAGAGGACTAGACACGCTAGCTAGCTAGTAAGTAAACAAAGGAAACAGAAGATCGTCATCAACATATATATGCATACAGAGAGAAGTGATATCGACCACCTCTCCTTCTCTGAGAGATTGGTCGAACAACAAGTTCTCGTATATCTATCCGACACTACCGGCTACATATATACAATAATTATCTCTTACAAATATAATCTCCTATCATACGGACGCATGGTCCACATAGTATTCTCCGTCTTCAGCGATCACGTGGTCAAGAAAGAATGCCGCCAATTCCTATTGAATTGCTCGCATGCGATCTGGTGCTAGGAGTTCATCCCGCATCCGAAACATCTAATTTGAATAAGGGGGTCAATACATATATATATATGAATGAATGAAACTCAACACAAATGATGGTAATAAAATAAAATTGTGAATATTGTTATTTACGCACTTCATATTGTTCGTCAGAGTAGCCCCGCTCACAGGTCATGTGGCGGATGGACTCGCAAACGTAGTATCCACAGAAATCATTCCCTTGTTCCTGCCACAACCACTTTACAAGAAATAGAGGTCAATCAAACTGATAAGTAAGAATGCCAAATGGTATTGATGAAACTAGCGCTTGAATCACTAGGAGATGCGCGGAACATGCTACTATAGTACTTACTTTCGGGTGTCTAAATTACAGCTTCTTCGGCAGTCCCGAAGCTTTTTTGATGAATTTTCTCCAAACCTTGCCAGACAAAGAAAACAATTACTTGATATCAGAAATGAACAAAGTTGCTGATATGGTGGATAATGATCGATTTAACTTACTTCTCGAGCATTTGAGTCATGTCCGCATACTCCTGGGGATCTTTTCGTTTCGAGTCTAAGACAGTTACTACTCCCTGCTCAAGCTTAATCTCTAGGAGAATATAATGGAACATGCGCACGCATGCATAACTCATCAATTACATTACTATAACCTTGACTAATATATAAGGGAAACTGAATATGCACAAGACAGTAACACTCACTTGAAGTTGTAAAGAAAGAGTATTATATCTTTCTTTTCATTTATTACCAACGATCGTAGCAAGTTGGCCTCGGTATCTGTGGCATGAAATTCAACCTTCAGTTGCATCTATGAGATTTGTGTTAATGAACCCAATATCACCGACTTGTCTTTTTTTCAATTCGACGATCTTCAATCTGCATAATATAGTGAGGATAATTATAAATACATGCAATGAAAGAGCTGAGCTATATAAAGAGACTTAATGACAGAAGTAGTACTACTTACAGACAGTAGCAGGTGACCGTTGCTTTATCGAGGGCCAATTGATTGAAAAACTGAAAGAACTCCTCAAATGGAACGGGCAACAGTTCAATTCCAACGAGGTCATGCTCCTTTTTAACTCTCACATACAAAGTATTCCTCCCCCCAGACTCTCTGCAGGTTTTCAAGTACCAATCATGCAATCTTCGCATCATCGTTGATAGAGATCTTTCATCTTTGACGAGAGGCTTCCCGTACTCGTATCTTTGTATCTGCACCTTCAAGAAATCATAATGTACATCGTCGGGCAGGTAATCTCCAAGATTGCTATAACCGGGCACCATCCTCGGATCATTAGCGACGATGTCACTAGACACCTTGAGCGGGGGGCACGATTGGTCCGCTTGTTCGCCGAGCTGGGCAATTTGTTTCCCAGCTCGTCGTTCTGCTCACCTTTGATCACTTCTAGTACTTCCCGACCGCTTCGCTTCGTGAAATGACTTTTCAATAATGCGGTCATAGTTGTCTTTCGGCGGAGACTTTGGTGGTTTCTTCAGGGCAGCCAGAGTGCGCTTCGCTTTCACCGGATCTATCTTCTCCTCCGGAGGTGGATGTCTCTGTGCTTTCAACCCTTGAAACCAGTCCTTCAATTCGGCTTTAGCGATCTTCGCGTTTTCCTCATCGGACCTCTCGTGTGGTAACTTCTCTAGAGGCGTGAGAGAAGGACCAAATCTGTATTGCCTCCCGCCTCTGGCTGTACTGCTAGACGCCGGCAGAGCAGATGGAGTGGCTGTCTTCTTTCCTTGCTTATGTGGCGGAGGAGAAGGACTACGACGTGCCGGAGCAGCCGGAGCGGCGGCGGGTCTCTTCCGCCCTTGCTGACGAGGCGGAGAAGGAGGAGGCTGGCTGCTCGGGCGCGCCAGCGCGGGCGGAGAAGGAGGCGGAGTGCCGCCACGCGCCGCAGAAGGAGCCGGCCGAGTGCCCTGATCGTCACTCGCCTGAGGAGGAGGCGGTGGAGGAGGCGGAGTGCGCTGACTCGCCGGAGGAGGAGGAGGAGGCGGAGGCGTCCAGTTCAGAAGGTTGATGAGCTCCTTCCGCCATAGGCATGGAGTCTTTAGAGCAGAACCCAGCCGAGTCTCCCCTTCACCGGTAGGGTGGTCAAGCTGGAGGTCCTCAAATCTCTCCGTTATTTCATCCACCATCACCCTAGCATATCCTTCTGGAATCGGCCGGCAGTGAAAAGTTGCGCCGGGTTCAGTAGGAAAAACAGAGCCAACAGCCGCCTTGACCTTCATATTAATCCATTGCGTCATAAGGTGGCAATTTTGAGACTCCGTGATAGCATCCATGGGATAGCTGGCAGGAGCCGTCAAAACATGCTCCGGCTGAAGCAGCTCGGTGGAAGCCACGCTGCTTCTCCGCTGAGATGGCGGGGTAGCTTCGGGGAAAGCTTCGGCAGTTCCTTTGCTGCGATTTGCTTCTTGTTACTCTATCGCTTGTACCCTTGCATGCAGTACCTGCAGTTTGGTTTGCTGCACTTTCTTCCTCCTCTCCTGGCATTTGTAACCGCCTGCGTCCGGAAAACCAGCCCTCCATGGAACGGAGCCTGGTGTGCCTCGTGTCTGTCCAGGGTGCTCAGGATTCCCGAGGGCCATTGTGAGCTCGTCGTTCTCTTTGTCTGGAACGAACGTCCCTTGTTGCGCTGCAGAGATATAGTGTTGAAGCTTCTTGACTGGTGTTTCCAATTGCTCGTCCATCCAAATGCACTTCCCTAATACAGGGTCCAAGGTTCTGCCAGCCCCGAAGAACCAAGTCCGGCAACGGTCTGGCCAGTTCATTGTCTCTGGTTCGATCCCTTTATCAAGCAGATCATTCTCAGCCTTGGCCCACTTAGGCTGGGCTTTGAGGTAGCCACCTGACCCCGTGCGACGGTTATGCTTCTTCTTCGCAGCATTTTGCTTGTTTGTCGCCGACATCTTCTTACTCTTTTCCGATGTCTTCTGGGCCACAAATGCGGGCCAGTGATCTCTGATCTTCTCATATTTGCCCTTGAATTCTGGTGTCTCTTTTTTGTCGACAAACCTATTCAGGTCTTTCTTCCACCTCCTGAATAGGTCTGACATCTTCGTAAGAGCAAAAGACTTGATTAATTGCTCTTTAACTGGCTTCTCCGGATCATCTCCTGGCGGTAGGGTGAAATTTGACTTCAGCTCAGTCCAAAGATCATTTTTCTGCATATCATTGACATAAGACACCTCAGGGTCTTCTTTAGCCGGCTTTAACCATTGCTGGATGCTGATCGGGATCTTGTCCCTAACCAGAACCCCGCACTGAGCAACAAATGCGTTCTTTGTCCGGATGGGTTCAATCGGTTGGCCGTTGCGCGCGATTTCTATGATCTCAAACCTTTCATCCGAGCTCAACTTTTTCTTCGGGCCTCGTCTCCTTACCGAAGTTATGCTCGATCCGGAGGGCTAGAAAAAAGAACAAAGACGAGAGTTAATTAATATGTGTACATACCAAAACAATGAATGCATCAATTAACTAGTCAGCACAGGCTTAACTAATATATATACCCAGACTCGGTTCGGTCACCGGAGCCGTCATCACGGTCTCCTTCCTGCACCGGCATTGGGTCACCGGAGCCGTCCTCACGGTCTCCTTCTTGCACCGGCATTGGGTCACCGGAGCCATCATAATCATAGCATGCTTCTTCACCCTCTCCTTCCAGACCATCGGTCTCGTTGAGAAATGAGAAGACGGCATCACTTCCTTGTGCGATTATCTCCCCCAGCAACGCTTCTTGTGCTTCGTCTCGGGGGGTGTCCATAGTTTCTACAAATATTTACAACATGGCAATTATTATTCAAACATGACAGATGGATATATTAGTGGCAAACGTAGAACTAGCTAGATAATCACAGTAAGGAATCATATTAATTAGTGGCCTCGACGCTGCTTCTCTAGGGTTTCGGGTGGCCTCGACAACGCTTCAAGGGTTTGGGGTGGCCTCGAGAACGCTTCAAGGAGGGGGTAATATCGACAACGACGAGATACATACACGGGAAAATAATGTTATCGGGGAGGGGGTATATCGACCCCCTCCCCACGTGTTGAAGTTATCGGGGAGGGGGGTATATCGACCCCCCCACACGTGTTGAAGTTATCGGGGAGGGGGTATATCGACCCCCCCCACGTGTTGAAAGTTATCGGGAGGGGGTATATCGACCCCCCCTCGTGTTGAAGTTATCGGGAGGGGGTATATCGACCCCCCCACGTGTTGAAGTTATCGGGAGTTTATATCGACACGACATAAGTACATGGGAAAATAATATTATCGGGGAGGGGGTATATCGACCCCCACCCTCGTGTTGATGTTATCGGGAGGGGTATATCGACGACGACAGACCCGATAAAATATAAGAAAACGAAGCCTTTGGTCCTGGTTGGTGGCACCAACCGGGACTAAAGGGGGTATTGGTCCCGGTTTGTGCCATGAACCGGGACCAATGCCCCCCTTTAGTCCCGGTTGGTGCCACCAACCGGGACCAAAGGCCTTGTGCTGCCCCGCGCCCAAAAGTTTAGTCCCACCTTGCTAGTTGAGAGGGCTCGAGGGTGGTTTATAAGCGCTGCTGTGCCCACCCTCTCGAGCTCCTCTCAACTGCAGGCTTTCGGGCCTAATCTGTCACTATGTGCTTGTGGGCCTACTGGGCCTCCTGCGGGCCTGAATCCTGGCCCATGGTAGGGTTTCTAGTCGTATTCAGGCCGTGGGGGCCTAGTAGGCGACACTTTTTTTGTTTTTTTTGTTTTCTTTGTTGCTTTATTTATTTTATTTTGTTTCTACTTACAACAAAATACTTATTGTTGCTATTTTTATTTTTTTCCAGTTTTTTTGTTTTGTTTTCTGCATTATTTATTTTCTTTTGTTTTTTGCTTTATTTTTTAATTCTTTTTGCTTTTAGTTTTAGAAAAATTATAAACTTTCTGTTAGTGCCATTAGTTTTCAAATTTGAAAACACTTTTTTTGTTTTTTTGTTTTCTTTGTTGCTTTATTTATTTTATTTTGTTTCTACTTACAACAAAATACTTATTGTTGCTATTTTTATTTTTTTCCAGTTTTTTTGTTTTGTTTTCTGCATTATTTATTTTCTTTTGTTTTTTGCTTTATTTTTTAATTCTTTTTGCTTTTAGGTCAGCAAAATTATAAACTTTCTGTTAGTGCCATTAGTTTTAGAAAAATTATAAACTTTATGTTAGTGCCATTAGTTTTCAAATTTGAATTCTTTGAAATTTGTGTGAATCACAAGTTTGTGATTAACTTTAATAAAAAAATGAACATAGATCTGCCTATAGAGAAAATTCAACCTAAATTCATAATAAATTTCAGAGAAATTCACTATGAATTTAGGTCAAATTCCCTATATAGGGGCATCTATTTTCACTTTGAGAGGAGCTCAACAAGGCAGAGAGGGACGGGCTTATAAACCGGTGTGAGCACCCTTCGGTTGGCGTGGTGGGACTAAACTCTGACCGCAACGAGGACCAACCCTTTAGATCTCGGTTTGTGGCACAAACCGGGACTAATGGTCATGGGCCAGGGGCGAGGTGCATTGGTCCCGGTTCGTGCGTGGAACCAGGACCAAAAGGTCCAGACGAACCGGGACCAATGGCCCACGTGGCTGCCCTCTTGAGTGTTCTTGGTGAGAACATAGTTGACAAGGAGCGAACCGGGATTACTGGTATTACGAGGGCCGAACCATAAGACATTAAAGCATTTCAAATGAACTCTGAAAAAGTTAAAAGTTGGCATGGTATCATAATTTCACACACATAGCTTGGGTCAATGGTATCATACTCGTCTGTTACAAAGTTGGCATGGTATCATCATAATAGTTGCGGAAGAAAGTCTTCACTTTTTCTTCGCTTGTGTCATTTGCTTATTGCGCCGTAACCATGGATAATCTTCATCGTTTATCAGGATGCTTGGGTCAGCCTTGACTTTGAAGGGAGGAATTTCATGAAACTTTTCATAATCTTCACACATGTCTGTCTTGCCCTCCACTCCCACGATGTCCCTTTTTCCTGAAAGAACTATGTGGCGCTTTGGCTCATCGTATGATGTATTCGCTTCCTTATCTTTTCATTTTCTCGGTCTGGTAGATATGTCCTTCACATAGATAACCTGTGCCACATCATTGGCTAGGACGAACGGTTCGTCAGTGTACCCAAATTTTTTAAAATCCACTGTTGTCATTCCGTACTGTGGGTCTACCTATACCCCGCCTCCTGACAGGTTGACCCATTTGCACTTAAACAAAGGGACCTTAAAATCATGTCCGTAGTCAAGTTCCCATATGTCCACTATGTAACCATAATATGTGTCATTTCCCCTCTCGGTTGTTGCATCAAAGAGGACACCGCTGTTTTGGTTGGTGCTCTTTTGATTTTGGTCAATCGTGTAAAATATATTCCCATTTATCTCGTATCCTTTGTAAATCAATACAGTCAAAGATGGTCCCCTGGACAACAAGTACAGCTCATCACAAACAGTGTTGTCACCTTTGAGACGTGTTTCCAACCAACTGCTGAAAGTCCTGATGTGTTCACATGTAATCCAGTCGTCGCACTGCTCCGGGTGTTTGGAGCGCAGACTGCTCTTTTGTTCATCGACATACGGGGTCACCAAGGTAGAGTTCTGTAGAACTGTGTAGTGTGCTTGAGACCAAGAATATCCGTCCCTGCATATTATCGAGTCCCTTCCAAGCGTGCCTTTTCCAGTCAGTCTCCCCTCATACCGCGACTTAGGGAGACCTATCTTATTAAGGCCAGGAATGAAGTCAACACAAAACCCAATGGCATCCTCTGTTTGATGGCCCATGGAGATGCTTCCTTCTGGCCTAGCACGGTTATGGACATATTTCTTTAGAACTCCCATGAACCTCTCAAAGGGGAACATATTGTGTAGAAATACGGGCCCCAGAATGACAATCTCGTCGAGTAGATGAACTAGTACGTGCGTCATGATATTGAAGAAGGATGGTGGGAACACCAGCTCGAAACTGACAAGACATTGCGCCACATCACTCCTTAGCCTTGGTACGATTTCTGGATCAATCACCTTCTGAGAGATTGCATTGAGGAATGCACATAGCTTCACAATGGCTAATCGGACGTTTTCCGGGAGAAGCCCCCTCAATGCAACCGGAAGCAGTTGCGTCATAATCACGTGGCAGTCATGAGACTTTAGGTTCTGGAACTTTTTCTCTGGCATATTTATTATTCCCTTTATATTCGACGAGAAGTCAGTCGGGACCTTCATACCGAGCAGGCATTCAAAAAATATTTCTTTCTCTTCTTTCGTAAGAGCGTAGCTGGCAGGACCTTCATACTGCTTCGGAGGCATGCCGTCTTTTTCGTGCAAATGTTGCAGGTCCTCCCGTGCCTCAGGTGTATCTTTTGTCTTTCCATACACGCCCAAGAAGCCTAGCAGGTTCACGCAAAGATTCTTCGTCACGTGCATCACGTCGATTGAAGAGCGGACCTCTAGGTCTTTCCAGTAGGGTAGGTCCCAAAATATAGATTTCTTCTTCCACATGGGTGCGTGTCCCTCAGCGTCATTCAGAACAGCTAGTGCGCCGGGACCCTTTCCAAAGATTACATGTAAATCATTGACCATAGCAAGTACATGATCACCGGTACGCATGGCGGGCTTCTTCCGGTGATCTGCCTCGCCTTTGAAATGCTTGCCTTTCTTTCGACATTGATGGTTGGTCGGAAGAAATCGACGATGGCCCAGGTACACATTCTTCCTGCATTTGTCCAGGTATATACTTTCAGTGTCATCTAAACAGTGCGTGCATGCGTGGTATCCTTTGTTTGTCTGTCCTGAAAGGTTACTGAGAGTGGGCCAATCGTTGATGGTCACGAACAGCAACGCCTTTAGGTTAAATTCCTCCTGTCTGTGCTCATCCCACGCACGTACACCGTTTCCATTCCACAGTTGTAAAAGTTCTTCAACTAATGGCCTTAGGTACACATCAATGTCGTTGCCGGGTTGCTTAGGGCCTTGGATGAGAACTGGCATCATAATGAACTTCCGCTTCATGCATATCCAAGGAGGAAGGTTATACATACATAGAGTCACGGGCCAGGTGTTGTGATTGCTGCTCTGCTCCCCGAAAGGATTAATGCCATCTGCGCTTAAAGCAAACCATACGCTCCTTGGGTCCTTTGCAAACTCCTCCCAGTACTTTCTCTCGATTTTTCTCCACTGCGACCCGTCAGCGGGTGCTCTCAACTTCCTGTCTTTCTTATGGTCCTCACTGTGCCATCGCATCAACTTGGCATGCTCTCCATTTCTGAACAGACGTTTCAACCGTGGTATTATAGGAGCATACCACATCACCTTCGCAGGAACCCTCTTCCCGGGGGGCTCGCCGTCAACATCACCAGGGTCATCTCGTTTGATCTTATACCGCAATGCACCGCATACCGGGCATGCGTTCAGATCCTTGTATGCACCGCGGTAGAGGATGCAGTCATTAGGGCATGCATGTATCTTCTGCACCTCCAATCCTAGAGGGAATACGACCTTCTTTGCTGCATATGTACTGTCGGGCAATTCGTTATCCTTTGGAAGCTTCTCCTTCAATATTTTCAGTAGCTTCTCAAATCCTTTGTTAGCCACAACATTCTCTGCCTTCCACTGCAGCTATTCCAGTATGGTACCGAGCTTTGTGTTGCCATCTTCGCAATTGGGGTACAACCCTTTTTGTGATCATCTAACATGCGATCGAACTTCAGCTTCTCCTTTTGACTTTCGCATTGCGTCCTTGCATCGACAATGACCCGGTGGAGATCATCATCATCGGACACATCGTTTGGTTCCTCTTGATCTTCAGCAGCTTCACCCGTTGCAGCATCATTGGGCACATCATCTTGTTCCTCTTGATCTTCACCAGCTCCCCCCATTGCAGCATCACCATATTCAGGGGGCACATAGTTGTCATCGTACTCTTTTCTTCGCCGTCTGCCATCATAACCCCTATTGCTCCGTGCCACGTCCAAACATTATAGTGTGGCATGAAACCCTTGTAAAGCAGGTGGGAGTGAAGGATTTTCCGGTTAGAGTAAGACATCGTATTCCCACATTTAGTGCATGGACAACACATAAAACCATTCTGCTTCTTTGCCTCAGTCGCATCAAGAAACTCATGCACGCCCTTAATGTACTCGAAGGTGTGTCTGTCACCATACATCCATTGCCGGTTCATCTGCCTGCATTATATATAATTAAGTGTGTCAAAAACCATTACAGAACATCATGAATAGATAATTAAGTGACCAAATTAATAGAAGTTCATCATCACATTAAAACCAAAGTACATACATAGTTCTCATCTAACAACATATAGCTCTCCAGAGCATCTAATTAACTTTCACCATACATTGAAACTATGTAAAACATTTCAATGCGAAAACAAATGCGATCATAATCGCAACCAAGGTAACAATTGATCCAATGGCATAATGATACCAATCCTCGGTATGAATGGCATATTTTCTAATATTTCTAATCTTCAACCGCATTGCATCCATCTTGATCTTGTGATCATCGACGACATCCGCAACATGCAACTCCAATATCATCTTCTCCTCCTCAATTTTTTTATTTTTTCCTTCAAGAAATTGTTTTCTTCTTCAACTAAATTTAACCTCTCGACAATAGGGTCGGTTGAAATTTCCGGTTCAACCACCTTCTAAATAAATAAAATCTATGTCACGTTGGTCGGCATAATTGTCATAAACAATAAATGAACCAAATAGTTATAAAAAGATAATATATACCACATCCGAATCATAGACAGGACGAGGGCCGACAGGGGAGGATACCAAAACCATCGCACTATATAAGATGCAATAATAAAAGTAAGAAAATAATACAAGTATCTATGTAAACATACAAGTAAGAATATTTTTTCCTTTCAGAAAGAAAATAAGAACAAGAGGCTCACCACGGTGGTGCCGGCGTTGAGCTCGGCGCGGGTGATCGACGGCGGTGAAGACGGGGACGGGACGTGATGGACCGCTAAATCTAGACAAATATTGAGGAAAATGGAGCTTGGAGGTCGAGCTTGGAGAGGAGAAAGCTTAAGTAGTGTGGCTCGGGCATTCCATCGAACACGTCGTGTGCATAGGAGGTGAGCTAGAGCACCACCAAGCCCTCTCCCCCTCGGCCAGAAAAAACAAAGCAGTGTGCTCTGCTCTTACGCGAGGGGGTATATATAGGCACCTCATTGGTCCCGGTTGGTGGCATAAACCGGGACTAAAGGGCAGCCTTTGGTCCCGGTTCAAGCCACCAACCGGGACCAATGGTGGTGGGCCAGGAGCGAGGCCCATTGGTCCCGGTTCGTCCCACCAACCCGGACCAAAAGGTCCAGACGAATCGGGACCAATGGCCCACGTGGCCCGGCCGGCCCCCTGGGCTCACGAACCGGGTCCAATGCCCCCATTGGTCCTGGTTCTGGACTGAACCGGGACTAATGGGCTGACCCGGCCTGGAACTTTGCCCCCTTTTCTACTAGTGAGCGGTAGCCACGGTGATTGGCCGGATAACCGAGGAAAACACACCTGATCGAGCGAGGAGTGAGTTTGTTGTGGGTCGTGGACGCAGTGTTTCGGTAGCATAATCACTTGAAGATGCGCAAGATGGAGTAGTCGAGTGTGGTGCCATGGAGGAGCTCGCGTAGTGTGACTGGCTATCATTAAGAAGAAAGGTGCCGGTGTTGAGCACCTCGGCCCTGAAACGCATCAAACATGTGGCCTGGAAGAGTGGTGATCGTACGCTGACATTCAGAGTGCGGCGACGCGGGCGGGCTCTCTCCTCCCCATCTGGCGATGAAGACGCGAGGGCACTCCTCCTCCTCCGGCGCCGAAGCGGCGACGCGAGCCCGCTGCTCCTCGGTCCCACACTCCCACTCGCTTTGGGCTGGAACAGGCGGTGGCATGTCGATAGCCCACCCCCTCTCACTCAGCTATCGCCGTTTGTGCTCTGTTTTGTTTTCTGTCTGCTATCGTCCTCTGCGCTCTGCTTACCGAAAAGGCTTTCGCCCCATTTTATAAATAAAGCAACCATCAAGCACAAAGTTCACAAGGTATCAACCGAAACACAAACACATCCACCGCCACCGCACGAAGGTCCAACACAAACGCACAAAACACAGCACATACGCAACACAAGTTCTGCGCTCTGCTTTGCTCTATTACTCTGCTATCGTGGCTCCCCGCGGGTAGCAAAAAGGATCGGTGGATGCATCCCCTCAAAGGTTCTGGACTCCCACTGCAACCGTGGATGTAACGTTCATTCCAACCGAGTATTTTTGCTAAATGTCCACCATGGGTGTAACGAGATTTCTAGTGATTCTGTTTGCGCAGGCTGATACCTAGCGGGGGCTATCGCTTATACACATAATTTAGATGTAAGAGTAACTCCAACGCGGTGACAAACGGACGCCCGTTTTGTCTCTTTTTTGGCCGTTTAAGTCGGACGAGCGGATAGATGTCCGCTTTTTCGTTTGGGTCAGCCAGTAATCTACCGGTGGGAGCTATAGTTTACCCTCATTTTGGGGGCATTAGCGGTGCGTGCCTCGTCGACCCCCGCGGAGAGCTCGGCTGGGAATGTAGGTCTTCACTATCCGGCACTTTGTCCCTAATTGCGGTGCTGGCGGTGGTCCCCAATATGGCCTGCTCTGACTTCTTCTCTGCTTATGATGGTACGTGGACCTTTGGATTATCAAATGACATGATTATCAAATAAGCGATCGGCGACCGCACGGGCGCACCGATGACGCCGGGCACGTCGACGGCGGGCACCCCCGGTGATCGCCGGAAGGTGGGCGGGCGCTTCTGGGCGCTTGCGGAAGAGGATAGCGGGGACGATGATGAAGACGGCGGTTGCTCCGGCGGCTCGACGGAATATTCTCCGACTCCCTCGGATGTCATTTGTGAAGCCTTCAGTCCCGGCTACGATGAGGATGAAGTGGCGGAGATTGTGGATGCGGTGGTTCCTCAAGGGGATCCGGCGAGGACCGGCTTGCGCCCCGGAGAGAACTTGGAGCTACTCCGGCGTGTTGTTCACCGAAGGACGGCTGTGTCGGCGCCTCGGCCATGGAAGGGTCCTATCCCCAAGGTGAGTCTCCCGAAACTTACTCTTCTCGATTTGATTCCTCCGGATGCGTGGACGGTGGTAGTTAATAGGAAGAAGGGCGGCCGTGCGGCGGCCGGTCGGCATCAGGCGGCGCCGGCGGCGCCAATCTCGATCGCAGCGGCTAGGGCGGCTCGTTTGAATGCGTTGGTTGGCGCTCTTGGGCCACCAGTGGCCACTGGGCCGCCTTCGCCTGGGTATGAGGCCCAGAACAAAGGGGTCGCAGGTGGGCCGGTGCGTTGTGGGCTGGACACAAAAGGGCTATCGGAAGAGGCGATCGGTTACGTGCGAGAGGCATGCAATGATCCCTCTGCTCCTTCTCCCGTCGAGCGCCGTAGGGTTTTCTGCCGCTGCGTTCCTCATCGCTGTGCAGATCGCAGGGGACGTGCCCGTCGCATCCCTCCGCTTCGCATGGCGTGTCAGGGAGCCACGGGAAAGAATGCGGCGGAGCCGGCCGGGTCGGCTCGGGCCGGAGTGGTGGCGCCGCCTGGTTCTGGTGGCGGTCGAGGTGTGGTGGTGCCACAGCCCGCTGTGGGTAACGGTCGTGGCGCCGGCGCTCCTGGGGCGAACCGCGGCGTGCCGGCGGCGGGTTGGGGCGTGGCACCAGTGGGTGCCAATTCGTCCACCTTTGGCCGTGGAGCTGGAGTTCCTGGTGCTCGCCCACCGGCTCCGGCGTATTCTGTTGTCGCGGGTAGGGGTGGTTCCTTCCACCCGCTTGCGCCGATTCCTCTGCCTGCCGTGGGTCGGGGCGGTGGTCATAGTGCCCGGCCGCCAATGCCGCGTCCGGCGGTGCTGTCCGGGACGATGCCGGCTGCCGAACGAGGAGGGCTGCGGCCTTCGGCGCCGGTCATTCCTGCTGCGGGGAGCGGTGCACCTCCTCCGAGACCTCAGGTGCCAGCTGCCGTGGGGCGGGGTGTTGTGCCACTAGTGCCTCGTGCCGCGCCACCGCCGCACTATGTCGCAAGGCCGACGCAGCAGCGGTCGGATCCATCGCAGGTGCGGCCGGATGCGGGGGATGGTGGAGCTAATGGGCCACCCAAAGGACAGTGGGGGGATGATGGTTATGATGTTTACGGAAAAGGCCAACACCGTGGTTCGTCGTCTACGGGAGGTGGACGCGGATACGCCTGGCAAAGTGATGGGTCCGATGAGAGACCATTCCTTGGCCCGGCGGGTGGTTTTGTTGAGGGGGCTTCGGGCCCGAACAACCGACAGAGAGGTGGTTACCGTGGCCATCATGGTGGCCGTGGTGGTGGACGGGGTGGTGGTCGTGGTCGGTTTCGCAAGCCGCCCCCAACACCGGTAGTGGTTGACCATGCCTCTTCGGATATGGCTATAGATCCTGTGCAGTCGACTGAGTTGCCTAGCCAGGTGATGGAGGTTGTGACGGCTTTGGCTAATGTGGAGGTTCCTTCTACTGGAGGAGATACCGAGGTAGGGGACAGGGCTGAGTTTGAGAGGGCATCCAAATGGGCGCGTAAGAAAGAAAAGATGATGTGCTATCGATGTGGTGAGAAAGGCCACTTTATTGCAGAGTGCATGGCGGAACTATGTAGCTTGTGTGGTAAGACTGCTCATGTTATGGGGGACTGCCCGGTTATGCATTATCAGGCTCCTGCGCTCACGATGTATGGAGTATATTGTGCCGAGCTCACTTTCTTTGAGTCCCCGGCAGCGAGGGAGATCATAGTTGAGACTCAGAGTATGACTACTGGCATTGTGAAAGCCACCCGAGAGGTGGTGTCTGAGGCTCAAATTGTGCAGAGACATCAGGAACTGGCTCCTGGTGATTTTCACTGGGAGCTTGTTCGGATTGAGGACAATGTCTTTAGGGTTGATTTCCCAACGGTGGACGACTTGCAGAAGCTGTTGAGTTTCGGGTTGAGCAACGTGCCTGGTACTAAGTGCGTCCTGGAGTTTCACGAGTGGAAAAAGGAGGAGCCTAAGGGCAAACCGCTGACACAGGTGTGGCTGCGGTTTTCAGGGGTCCCATCTGAGGCTCTAACCGATGCTCGAGTAGTGGCGAGTTTGGGTATGTTGGTGGGTAAGACTGAGGAAGTGGACATGGCTTTCACCCGCGCACATGGGGTGGCCCGGCTCTTAGTGGGTGTTCTGGACATTGATTTTGTCCAGGACGTGGTTAACTGGTTTTATCGGGGAGAGGTGTTTCCTCTTGCGATAGAGTTTGAGGATCCCGAGCTGTTTGCCGATGCGGTTTCTGGGGCTGCTATGGACATGCACGAGGGGGGTGGTGATGCCGGTGCTCGTGAGGACCCGACTGATGAGGCAGGACGGGAGAGGGCCAATGGGCCGAGCCCGGTTGCTCAGTTGCCCGGTGATGGCTCCGGGGTAGAGCCTGCATCGGCTCCGCCGGCACCGATGAGTACGTTGCGCTTTGGGTCCTTTGAGCCAGCATCGGCTCCTCCCCGGCTTTGGAGTGACAGGGTTGAGTCTGATGATTGCTTTGAGTGTATGCTTCCGCCTTTGGAGCTTGATGTTGTGGCTGATCCTATGATGGTTACGGAGGTGGAGCCTCAGGTGGGTCCGCGTTCCCCTACCATCATTTCCAGTTGGGATAAGACGACAGGCTCGGAGGTGCTCTGTGGGGAGGGGAGTCTAGGGCAGGTGGCCCCAGTCTACCCCTCTCGTACTCTGGCGCAGGTCACACCAGCGATGCCGGGGGTGGTCTGCAGTGGGGGAGGTAGCCTGGCCTCCTCTCCTACTGCGGAGCCGGTCCCGGTGGGCTTGGCTAGCGCCGGGAGAGTGAGCCCGAGGCAGGAAGCCTCGGTTCCTGCTTCTCCGGTTGGGGCGGTGGCACCCGCGCCGGCGGCTGCGCTGGGGGGGGGAGCTGGGGCAGGTGGCCATGGCTCTCCCTTCTTCTCCGGTGGTCAGGCGGACCGCTTCCCCTACGCCGACGGTTGTCTCCCCTGTGCCGGCAGGTGGGACGGGAGGAGGGCACGGGCAGGCGGCCTTCGCCTTCCCCTTTCCGCGCGTATCCGTGGACGTGGACCCCGACGTCGGCCGTGTGTCTGAGGGGCTTGGGAGCCCGCAGCCACCTCTTCCTGTAACCTCGGTTGATCCTTTGAGGGATTCAACGCGAGGCTTTACTAGGGAGGAGGTCGTCGCTTTTGGCGGGATCTCCGACCCCGCCTCGACGGGGACACGGATGAGTGCCCGCCTTCACGAGCTCCCGGAGGTTGACGATATACAGCAGCGGTGCGCTATGAGGGCGGCCAAGCTTCAGGACGCTGCAATTTCTACTGGTATGTCTGTCAACATATCTAATTCTTTATTGCATTTTTCTAATGACGAGATTATAAGTAATGCAAACCAATTAGGAGTGTCACTTGGAGCGACTAATAGTGAGATTACCAATTCGGTGAATGATCTATTAGATTTGGAGGCGGAGCGTGTTTTAGAGACTATTCGGAATCTCGCAACGGTTAAATCGATGAATGATGTAGAGATTGATGCGTTAGGGGTTCGAGTGATCCATAATCTGTGTGCGGATCTAGCACCCCCCATACATGAGTCTGAGGATGATGATATGCCCATAGAGAATGATACTGGTATTACAGTTGAACCCGGTTATGAGGATCGGGCGTCAGAACCTAGTAAACCAAAACGCAAGTGGAAACGGAAGATCTATCCCGATTCCGCAGTCCGTAGGAGTGCTAGAATTCGTACCACTAAAAAATTCCATGATGAAATATGAAAGGAATCTTTTGGAATAGCAGAGGTCTAAAGGACTTGGCTAAAAGAAGGTTTCTTGCTGAGGCAGCTTTAGAGCAGCATCTGGACTTCATTGCTCTATCGGAGACTGGTAGAGAAAACTTTGCGCCCCAGTTCCTGTCTGCTCTTGTGGGTGGTATTGATTTCGATTGGCATTGCCTCCCTCCGCGAGGAAGATCGGGTGGTATCTTACTTGGTGTGAGATGCGATTCGCTTGAAGTCCGAAGTGTAGTGATGGGCGACTTCGCGGTGAAATTTCGAGTTAGGTCAAAAGTAGATGGTTTCAACTGGGCTTTGGTGGCAGTGTATGGTGCCGCACAGCCTGAGCTTAAACCAGAGTTTCTGGCGGACCTTGTTCGAATATGTGGGTCGGAACAGCTTCCACTTTTAGTTGGAGGTGATTTCAATATCATTAGGAGGAGAGAGGAGAAGAATAATGGTAACTTTGACGGCAGATGGTCGTTTATGTTCAATACCATTATTGAAAGCTTGGATCTGAGGGAGATCGAGCTTTCTGGTAGGAAGTTTACCTGGGCCAATGCTTTGCCAAACCCAACTTATGAAAAACTTGATCGAGTTCTTGCAAGCGTGGAGTGGGAACAAAAATTCCCTCTGGTTACGGTGCAAGCTCTCTCGAGGGGCATATCTGATCACACGCCCATATTCGTGGATTCGGGGGAGCTGAACCACGTGGGTAACAAAAACACATTCTCTTTCGAGATGTCTTGGTTCGAACGAGAGGGGTTTTTGGACCTGATTGCCAGGGAATGGGATAGAGGTGCAGGAGGTAAGACTGCGATCGAGCGTTGGCAAAATAAGATTAGGCACTTGAGAAGCTTCTTACGGGGTTGGGCTAAGCACCTCAGTGGTGTCTATAAGGTTGAAAAGGATAGACTCCTTTCTCTTATACAGGCCCTAGACATCAAGGCCGAATCTTCGATCTTGTTGCCCGCTGAGCTTCAGGTTAAAACTGAGGCGGAGACGAGGTTGAAAGAACTGCTCTGCGAAGAAGAATTGAAGTGGGATTTGCGAGATAAAGTCCGCAAAGTGGTCCAAGGGGACGCGAATACTCAATTCTTTCATCTAATAGCTAATGGCAAGCACCGAAAGAAACGTATTTTTCAACTTGAACAAGATGAGGGCACGATTATAGGACAGGATAACCTAAAAACATATATTACCGAGTATTACAAGCAGTTATTTGGACCACCGGAGGATAATTGTGTGTCCCTCGACGAGTGTATGACTGAGGATGTGCCTCAACTATCGGCTGCTGAAAATGATATTCTGGTTGCACCGTTCTCGAAGAAGGAGGTGTTTGATGTCATTGCACAGATGAAAAACAATAAGGCTCCCAGACCGGATGGATTCCCGGCCGAGTTCTATAAAAAGTGCTGGCATATTATAAAGGGGGATTTGCTACCTATGTTCAATGATCTATTCTCGGGACAGCTTCACTTATTCCACTTGAATTTTGGAACTATCATACTGCTTCCTAAGAAAACGGATGCTGTGAGGATTGAGCAATTCAGACCAATATGCCTCCTCAATGTTAGTTTCAAAATCTTCACCAAAGTCGGGACTAATAGGCTCACACAGATTGCGCATTCTGTTGTGCAACAGTTCCAAACCGCTTTCATGCCGGATAGGAATATCCTCGAAGGGGTGGTAGTCCTGCATGAAACGCTCCATGAAATCCATTCCAAAAAATTAGATGGAGTAATTTTTAAAGTGGATTTCGAGAAAGCGTACGATAAGATCAAATGGCCATTTCTCCAACAGTCATTGCGTATGAAAGGATTTGATGAAGCCTGGCGTAGACAGGTTGAATCATTTACGCAAAAAGGTAGTGTGGGAATTAAAGTGAATGACGACATAGGTCATTATTTCCAGACACATAAAGGCCTAAGACAAGGAGATCCGATGTCACCTATCCTGTTTAACATTGTGGTGGATATGTTAGCAATTCTGATAGGAAGGGCTAAGGAAAATGGTCAAGTATATGGATTGGTACCTCATCTTGTTGATGGAGGTGTTTCCATACTTCAGTACGCTGATGATACGATCATCTTTATGGAGCATGACTTGGCCAAGGCGAGAAACATGAAGCTGGTGTTATGCCTATTTGAACAATTGACCGGGTTAAAGATTAACTTTAATAAGAGCGAGCTGTTCTGCTTTGGTAGAGCCAAAGACGAACAGGAGGCTTATAGGCAATTGTTCGGGTGTGAGTTGGGAGAATTACCTTTCTCTTACCTAGGTATTCCAATCCACCATCGTAGGTTAACAAACCGAGAATGGAAGTGCATCGAGGACCGATTTGAGAAGAAACTGAGTTGCTGGAAGGGTAAGCTCATGTCATACGGTGGCCGATTAATCCTGATTAATTCGGTGCTCACGAGTATGCCTATGTTTCTCCTATCGTTCTTTGAGGTCCCAGTTGGTGTTCGGAAGAGACTGGACTTCTATCGATCGAGGTTCTTTTGGCAGAGTGATGAGCTTAAAAGAAAATACCGACTTTCTAAATGGGATATCATCTGTAGACCGAAAGACCAAGGGGGTCTTGGTATAGAGAACCTCGAAGTTAAGAACATATGCCTTCTTAGCAAGTGGCTGTGGAAGCTCTCTTCGGAGAATGATGCCATGTGGGCTCAAATCCTACGCAACAAGTACCTTCAGACCAAAACTTTGTCCTAGGTTACAGTCAGGCCGACTGATTCACCTTTCTGGAAAGGACTGATGAAAGTCAAACAATCTATGTTTAATAGGACGAAGTTTGTGATTGGCGACGACACTAGCACGCGTTTCTGGGAGGATACTTGGCTCGGCGAGATTCCCTTGGCCATCCAATATCCCTCTTTGTATCGTATTGTTCAACGACGTGAGGTGTCCGTAGCTTCGGTATTTCAATCTATCCCCCTTAATATTCAGTTCTGACGGACGCTGGCGGGCAATCGTTGGGAGGAGTGGCTCCGTCTAGTTAGGAGACTGATGGAGGTCCAACTTTCCCAACTACCCGATGAATTACGCTGGAAGTTGACTAAGTCTGGAGTATTCACAGTTAAATCAATGTACATTGATGTTATTAATTCCAACTCCATTCCTACATCCAAGCATGTCTGGGATGTCAAAGTTCCTTTGAAAATAAAAGTGTTTATGTGGTTTGTCCATAAACAAGTTATTTTAACCAAGGACAATTTGATAAAGCGTAATTGGACAGGAACTACTAGGCGTAGTTTCTGTGATCGGGATGAGACTATAAAACACCTCTTTTTTGATTGCCCGTTGGCTAAAGTCCTTTGGCAGACGGTTCACATTGCTTTCAATATCAAACCACCGAACTCTGTTAATGCGTTATTTGGGACATGGCTGAATGGGATTCATCCTGACTTAGCGAAACACATTCGGGTTGGGGTTTGCGCTTTGCTGTGGACTATTTGGACTTGCAGAAATGATTTGGTCTTTAACAGAATATTATGTATTCATTTTTTGCAGGTTATATTCCGCACTACGGCACTGATCCGTTTGTGGTCGCTACTCACTCCGACGGAGGCCAGGGAGCATTTGGTTACTGGATCTTTCCGCTGGGAGATGGTAGCTCGGGATATCTTCAACCGGTTTGGATGGCGATCATGTAATAGGATAGGCATCTAGTTTACCTATCTATTTATAGCCAGCCGGTTGTGGCATCTTTTCTTGGCTAGTTGATGTCTCTAGCCCTTTATGGCTCTGTGTGAGCTTTCTTTGATTTTATTTTGTTTGGAGACCTTGGAACCATGTAGACACTTTTGTTGTGGTTAATAAGATGTCCGTATGCATCATTCTGATGCAGAGGCCGGGGAGTCCCCCCTTTTCGAAAAAAAGAAAACAATATCAAAAACACGTGGCCGATTTTTTTTAGAAAAGGAGGATGACCCCCGGCCTCTGCATCTGGGCGATGCATACGGCCACTTTATTAATTATTCTCACAAGACCTTACAGAGTAATACCACAGTAAGCCTAAAGCCGCCGTCTAAGCAACAAATTGTCGCTACACCTATCCAGTTGATGAAGGGACGCAGATAGTCTGGGCCTAATACTAAACAGACATCGCAGCTAAACCTAACATCTAAGACCTGAGGACCCATCCAGGAGGCCTGCCGGGCATGGGTCTCGCAGGTCTGGCGTGCTCTCAGAGGCCGCCGCCGCCGACTGCCACCGCTCCATCTTCAGAACTGTACTGATGCATCAACCTTGCTCGGTCTAGCTATCATCGACGCCATCACGGCGTCCAACAGCACCTCCTCCCTGCGCGCAAACAGCTGAGCACGTCGCGGTCGCCACTGATACACCTTAGCACCATGCTGCCAAGTACCATCAGCCGACACAGCTTGAAGTCTTTGGAGAATCTGTCGTGCGTAGCACCTGCCAACCAGGCATGACAAAGCGTAGCACCTGTCGGTCAGGCATGACTTGACATCTCCACCGAAGCTCCGTGCAAGACGAAGCCGCTCCACCTCCTGCCTCTGACTTCCAGCGCTGCTCCACAAACGATGCTCCCAAGAGAGAAACGACACCGCAGTGTCGCCATCGTCCGATCTAGAACACCAAATCCTAGGGTTTCCCCCAGAGCAGCACGAGTGGGTCGACAGTAGTTACATGACGATGCCTCCATCAAGGTAACGGCGTAGAACGCCGCCATCGCCTGCCAACGGCTCAGTTTTCACCGGCAACCATGTTTCCCCAACTCGCAGCCGGGACTAGATGATGGATCCCGAGATCCGATCACCAAGCCTCTGGCCGGCCATCTCTGACGAAGAAGATGACCACCACCATTGGCCAGTGAGATGACGTGAGATGAAGTAGGGCGCTGCCAGCGTGCGTCCTGGCCAGCACCACCGGCGCTCGGCCCGTCCCGGACCACGCCTCATGACCGAGGGCAACGGCAAGCGCTGCCACGATGAGGACGCAGACCGGAAGCCCAGATCCGGCCCACCCGCGCGCCGCCATGTGGCCACCACCAAGCGCCGTTCAGGGGCACCCCCGCCGCCGTGAGGGATGCCGCCCCACGGGCAGCAGGCACCAGCCACCGGCGGAACTACGCCGCGAGATCGCCATCGGCCGCCGCGAGATCTGTGCGAGAACGACGAGGACGCCCCGCCGCCACCTTCCCTGGGGACCACGCGGGCTTCGCCGGTGTCCCCTCCGGCGGCGGCGAAGCGGGGGAGGAGCGGGGAGGGGCGGCTGGCGGCGTGGTTAGGGTTTCCCCCGTGCGCCAGAGGCGACGCGCGGGGGACGCGGGCTAAGTTTTTTTTGTTGCTATGAGCCATTCTCACATGCGGCCGAAAGAAACATAATTATACATTAAATGGTTGGTCGACCGCCGGCCAAAGTCTACTTAAGAATTAAATAAAACATAAAAATAAATAAAAACGCGCCCCGCGCAGTGCCCTAGGCCTTGCCCTTGTCCTCGCCGTCATCGTCGCTGGTGAGGTCGATTAAGGGTGGTGGCGGCCCAGCCCATGGGAATGCGCTCTCCCATGCCGCCAGCGTCTCCTCCGGCGGCGACATTGCTACGCGGCGGGCGCGCTCCTCCTTCTCGCACTCCCATTGCATTTGGTGCTCGCTTCGACCCGCTCCTCCGCCAGCCAATGCCGCTTCCAGCGCTCGAGGTGGGCCGCCTCCTCCTCCGGCGCACTCGCAGACGATGGCAGCCCACTTGTACTTCTCCTTGGGCCAAGCAGGCGGCGGCTACGAGTGCTTACGTGTGGGCGTGGGCGCGCGCTCGGGCTCAGCCTTGGGCTTGAGGACAGGCGGCCAGCCACAGTGGCGGGGGTAGAGCGGGGTGTAAACTGAGTCCCCAGCCAGCGACAGGGCAAGGGCCTCCTCATGGCCGTCCCAATGCATGCCCTCGTCACGCCGGCTCTCCTCCATGGTGCGCTACGTCGCCGCCTCAAGAGCGGCCTGGTAGGCCGCCTCCTCTTCCTCCGGCTTGACCTCAGGGGGCGGCGGCACGCAGTCGGTGTTGAGCCGCACACCGCCACCGCGGGCGACGTCGTGCGCCATCGCGAACCAGTATTCCCAGTTGGGGGAGTCCGGTGCGTAAGCTGGGGGACGCTGCTACTCCGGGGTGAATTCGATGCAGATCCAGATGCGGAGATGCCAACCGTGAGGCAGGTTGACATCCGGATATGGCAACGGTTGGTGGTACTGCCAGTGCCAGTGCGCATGGTGCACCAGAATACACAACCTCTCCCGCGGCCCGCCGCGTGGAGGTGCCGGCAACGGCGGTGGAGGAGGCGCGCGCCGGGGGTGAGCATCCCCTTGCCCTTGTCGAAGAAACCGATGGCTAGGGTTTTGGTGTCACCGGCGAGGGAGCGAACCTGGCCAGATGTGGACGGGGAGAGGAAGTGGATGAGGTTGGACCCCCCTCACGCTCCCATAAAAGAGGACGACGACCGGCAGCTTCCACCCACTGCCAAATGGGCCCGAGGTAAGTGGTTGCGTTTAATAAGACCGCGGGCAGTGGTTGGGTGGCTGATAGATGGGGCTGCCGCAGACACCGAGAGGACGCGTGGCGCATCCATTTCGTGTCCGTCTGGACGCAAACCGGGTGCAAATTTGGGCCTGAAATGCATCCAGACGGACACCGAGCAAATGTGTTTTGGTTTGGGCCCGTGCGTTGGGCCGATGTTTTGGTCCGTTTCAACCCAAATGGACACACGTGGACAATTTGGGTCGCCCGGTTGGAGTTGCTCTAACTGCTAGCTAGGTTGGCTGACACTTACTACCGAAGAGCAGCACTAGTATGTGTTGTCAAAATATATCACATTACCTTAGTTTATGAAATTAAATCTGAACTACAGTACTTTTTGATGAACGAGGAGTCGAGGACAGAACACAGGTATATGCTATCTTTATGGTTGAGAATGATATACCAACTGAATCAGCCTCCTCTCCTGATTGATAGATGTGACATGCTATTTTGTTAATTGTTTCCTTTCCCCTCTGAACATGCTCACCCTGGTTTATTTCTTTACCCGATTGTTTCACTAAAACAGTTTCAAACTTCTGAGGACAAGTCAAGCGCAATTAATCGAAATACTGGTGCTTGACTGCAAAGACAAGATCAATCAGTTCGTCCGGCTTTGGGAGGAACTTCAATCGATCCAGCTCACGGACAGCAAAGACAAAATCCTCTGGAACCTGACTGCTAATCGAAAATACTCTGCCATCTCTGCTTATGACGCCCACTTTGTGGCAAGGATCAACAAGCCTGGGCTGGCCCAAGTGTGGAGGGGCAAGATGGAAGGAAAAGTTAAATTCTACTTATGGTTGTTGCTGCAAAACAGAAATTGGACGGCGGATCGTCTGCAAGCGAGGGGATTGCCGCACAATGACCTACGTTGCCTTTGTGATCAAGAAAAGGAGACGGCCGAACACATCACCCTGGCCTGCTGCTTTGCGAAAGAGGTTTGGCTCCAGTTCCAGCAAGCTGACGACAGGATGGGCATGATGGCCTCCTTGGCAACCTCCATTGGAGAGTGGTGGTCTCGGCTATGCACATGCGATGGAACCAAGGACAAGAACAGAGATGAAATCACACTAGCTGCTTACATAGTGTGGAACCTGTGGAAAGAAAGAAACCGTAGGGTCTTTGAGCAGAAGGAGCTGACGCCGACTACACTTGCTGGACTGATAAGAGAAGACGTCAAGATTTTCTACAAGGCCACCAAAGCGACGGCCGCTGGGGACACATAAAAACACATGGCGTCTTTTCATATTCTTTTTCTTTGTCTTTCTCCTGTCAATACTCTTTGACGAAAGGCCGGGTTTTTCTTTCATGGCTCCCTGTCATTTAGTGTTACACTGTACGGTAGCTTGTGCGTGGTGCATTTAGCTAGAATACTTCATATCCACACCGAAGTTTTGGATGCAACTTCTATCGGAAAATTATCCTTGGCATCTTTGCTTTAGTGATGATGCAATCTTCTTAATTTTATTTGTATTCAGGTCAATGGGAAATTGGTTGAGATGGCTGCCGGCCTGTTTGCGTGTGATTCTACTGAGAAAAATTATTCTACGGCCTTGCACAATGCAGGCGATATCATTAAGGATGTGTCTGGCATCAACTGTGAGGATTGGAACTTACTGAAAATTGCAACAGCTCTGAAGATGGTATGGTGGTCTGAAGAAGTTGACGCTTCTTCCGAGGTAAACTGCACATACTATTTTGTGAATGGTGTTTGCACCTGGATGCCGTGTATTTCTTGCAAACTTGTCACTCGTTTAAATGTCCAAATCATGTTCCTTTCAGATTTCAGAAGATGAGGTACTAAGGTTGGTGAATGTTGCAGATACATATGAAGTTGAGATGAATAAGCATGCTTGCTTGAGAGCCTACGAAGATATGTTGAAAGCTCATGATGTTAGGGCTTCGAAAAAAATACTATTGAATTGAGGTGAGGAGGCTAAGGAAGCATTCAATGCTGGACAAACGGGGAAGTGCCCGAGAAGAATGTAAATGATAAGCTCACAGCTACCTGAAACTGTTGCAGCTAACTTTGTTGTTAGTCTGAAGGGAACTTTTTGGTGCACATGTAGGTTGACAAATTATTATATTCGGAAGAGATGCTGATCTTGGTTGAATATCACATATCTTTGGTAAGCTAGTCTCAGTCTGAGATGGTCAGTACGAAAAGGTAAAGTGCTAATTAAGTTTGATCAAACCTGTTTAATTCACTCATTAACCTATAGAACAGTTTTTCTACTTTGCGAGAGTTTATTCTGGAGAAAACTTTGCGTGAGTCGGTGAACAAAGATAAATGTGGTTTGTGAAGGATTCGGTCCCATTCTTACTACTTTAAAACTTACTTCATACATCTTTATCGTATCTAATGCAGGAGATTTATTTTGTTGTCACCAAGTTATTGAGAACTAGCAGGATTCATGATAATAGCAGTTTTCTGGGCAACACAAAATGACGGATTCCTGATCTACTAATGACTTCTACCATTTGTAGTCACCAAAGTTTTAAATAGCGCGTTAAGCCTCTTAGCGGCAGACCTCTTCTAAATGCTATAGCATGCTATAGCGCGCTATTTAAAATGTTTTCTCATGTGTTTGGACAAAAGACTCTTAGCGCAGGACCTCTTTCAAATGCTATAGCGTGCTATAGCGGAGCTATAGCGGGCTATATAAAACTATGGTAGTCACCAAGTTATTCAGAAGTATAACTGACATCACCAGGTTATTCAGAACTAAAACTGTAAGACTTAACAGGAGATCGAACATGAAAAACACTTCTGGCATAGCAAGTAAATGTATAGCATGCATATTCTGACTAAATTTTCAACAGCATCAACAAAGCACTGGTTATACTCGGCAAAGTTACCCAAAAAAGAAAAAGGTTCGCGAATTCGACATCCGCCAGGAAAACCCACTAGTTATACTCTGCTCGAGCATAACCTATGGGACAAAAAACCTGGCGCATCAATCAATCCGCCCTGCCAATCAAGTCTTTACATAAAAGCAGTACAGCACCAAGCAACAATCAAAAACAAGATTACAGTGGCTGAGAGGTATTAGCCGCACTAGCTAGCTAGCGCCATCCCCAATCCCTCGTGGGCATGCACCAGACGGAATTTGAACTACATAAGAAAAAACAGTGATCAGAAAGTGCACTGAGTAGTAGAAAAAACAAATGAGACTACATGCTGCAACGATAATTAATAATTTGTCAAAACAACTTAGTCATTATGGAGAGTTTGAGACAATTCATGTGTTCTTTTAGGCCTTCGAATTATTTGGAACTATTGCTGTTTGTGTAACATTCAGAGACAATGTTTTTTGGGAACTCGGGTACCACATATATGAGTGCACTCGGTGAAAGACTTGATGTAAACACACATACCTTGTTTTCACACGCTGCTCTTGCTTCTTGGATGCCAAGAAGCTGCCTCTTCTCACAGACTGCTCTATTCCCTTCAATTTTTTACAGGAACCAATGAGCACATTTTTTAATTCTGAAATGTCTTCTGCTCCACCAATAGACACAAGGTCTGGACAAAACATAATCTCTAATTCCTGGAGTGATGAGAGAGTACTGCTCCAAAGATGGCCTGGAATGGATCTTAAATGAGGACACTCTGATATCTTTAGTGAAACAAGGGATTGAAGGTTTTCTAGGCAGCTGGGAATAAATGAAGAGACATCCTCACATCCACTTAAGTGGAGACTTTGGAGGGACGATGGTAAAACTATTCCTCCCCATTTGATTCTAGGGCACCCAGAAACTTTCAAGTCCTTCAGAGAAGAAAAAACCCCAAACTTTTTACCCTGAATTGACAAGCTGCCACAATTGGCAATTGTAATACTCTCAATGGAAGGTAGATATTTTTCTTCTAGGAGACCATCAATGGTTGACAGTTCTTCGCACCAGCGGATGGTTAGGGAAGTAAGGGATGATAATACTCTAGCGCTGCCATTTCCCCTGGTGAAGACCTGCCCAGGTTGCCCAATAGATGTAAGAGATCGACAATATGAAATACTCAATTCTTGTAGAGCTGGAAGATTCCACATTTGAAGTTGGATGGACGTGAGATGGCTGGATGACAAGAAAAAGTAGGTGAGAGAGCTGCATTGGATATTGTCTGTGAGATTCCCATGACTTTCATCCCAGCCGAATGTATTCTTGCCAAGCACGAGCTTCTTGAGAGAGGGTGCAGTCAAACTTTGGGAGTTTATTTTTCCACAATCCAGCACCCTGAATATTTCAAGGCAACGAAAATCCCCAAATCTTTCGGTCGGTACTGATATTAGGTTCCGGCAGTGCATTATTGCAATTTTCTTGATGACTGGTAGATAAGCTGGATGTAGAAGTTCTTCGAGACTTGATAAACGGGGGCACCCATTAATGATTAGATCTGTCAGGAAGGAAAAACCAATGCTGGCATTATTGATGTCAACTAGCTCTGCAGCTATCTCGAGTCCACCACAATGAAGAAATGAAACGGATGTTAAGCTTGGCAGGTTTTGTGGCTGAAACCACCTCGGAGGAGAAAGACCTGGGTAAAAGTCGAGGACTAGAGACTTGATACCGGTAGGAGGTTGTAGATCTGGAAGGACTTCCATCTCCCATTCTGCTCTGATAGAAGTGTCAATGAAATATTTTAGATGAAGCATTTTGCACTCCGAGAAACACCATTGAAGTGTCAGCTTGTCAAGATATTCCTTATTCTTTAGTTCGGCTTCTTCTGAATGATCCTTGTTTAGCCTGTCAATATTACTTATCTCCAAATGTCCACGAAGTTGCTTCATATTCTTTATGAGCCTACATCCTAGTCCCCGCTCATCATTGTCTGCATCAAGATTTACTCCATAATATGGTTCTTCTTTTTGGGATCTTCCAATATTTGGACCATATTTAAATCCCTGCGATTCAAATCTCCATAAGTTGACCAACATACTGAAGTCACTAGGCAAGCTTTCTAGCTTGCATCTCTTGAAACATAAAACCTGTAAATTATGGAGCTGACAAATCGTTGCAGGAAGACCGGTGATAGAACAAGCTCTGGATATCTCAAGGTACTGAAGATGCTTCAATTTGCCAATGCTAGCTGGCAACTCATTCATAGAGGCACAAACAATCACACGCATACGCGTAAGTTTGCTGCACCAATCTTCCATCAAACTAGCTGGGGTTTTTTTATTCGCTAAAGACTTGTAGCAAAGAAGGGTACGGAGCTTTTTGTACTGGCCTAGCCTCAACAAGTTGGAATAGGCAATGTCTGTGCTGGAGAGGACTGACAAATGCCGAACATTTTGAGGAATTCTTTTAAAGTCATCCTTTCTTTTCACGATGAAACAATCATCCTCTGAAACTTTCTGTGCCATATCATGCAACAAGTCATGGATTAAGTATTTACCTTGAATTTCTTGAAAGAAGGACCGATTTAAAAGGTCATTAAAGTATTGACAGCCAATATCTTGAATTGGAATACCACCTTGACGTTTCACAAAGCCTTCTGCCGCCCAGATTTCGGCTAAACAATCCTTTTCAAACTTCGTATCTTTGGGGTACACAGCACAAAATGAGAAGCATCTCTTCAAGTGAAATGGTAAATATATGTAGCTCAACCGAAGGGCTGGCAAAATTTCAGTCGTCCGTTGGTCTAACTCCCACAATTCATTCTCTAGTATACTATTCCAATGTGATGTACGAAGGTCATCCTGTAACATGTGTCCAAGAGTTTTAGCGGCTAAAGGAGAGCCCTTCAACTTAGGAAGTATGTCTTTACCAATGAGCTCTAACTCTGGAAAATCATTAGAACTCTTCGACCCAAACACACATAGTTTAAAGAAATCCCAAAAGACATCATCTTTTAAACCCTCCAATATAATTGGCTCCATAGACCGCACTAAATTAGCCACCATTGGAGACCTAGTGGTGACCAACATCATACTTCCTAGTAGCACATTTTTCAAAGGTGCACAAAACCTCTTCCAGCACTGGCCATTTTCCTTCAGAGCATCATCCCACATATCATCGAGGACAATCAAGAACTTTTTATTCTTCAATTTGTTAGCAAGAGCATGTTGAAGAGAATTTAGATTGTCAATCGTTGACTCCTTACCAGGATATGATTCTATAGCCTCTTTTGTTAACCTCTTCACATCGAAATCACCCGAGACACAAATCCAAATTATTGTGTCGAAGTGAGACTTCACTCGTGGATGACTACTGATATGCTGAGCCAAAGTGGTCTTTCCAACACCCCCAATTCCAACTATTGGCAAAACTGGAAGATCTGGTAATCTTGATTCATTACTAAGTTTGTTCCTCACTAATATCCTTCTCGATGCATCACCTGCACCAGTTTCCCTCTTGCGCTTTGAGTGAGTGCTATTATGTGTAGGCGCACCAATCAATCCCAATATCTTCTCTAGTTCCATGTCACGACCAAATATTTTTGTTTCATCGGGGAAAGAGCTAGTCTCTGGCCTAACTATTTTGTCAAACCGTGGTGTCACTTCACCCAACCCCATACTCCCTAGGAGAGTGGAAATATTATTCAATCTTCCGTGGATATCATTCATTATGATGAAGCTATCTCGAATGGAACTATTAAAGAAGTCAATAAAAGATGATTGGCTTGTATTGCCCTCGATTATAACCTTATGGTTGTACCATCTGAGATCATCAAAAAGGTCTTCAACATCGTATACCGCATCCTGGAGTTTTGGAAGGAGCTTGGCCACACCATCTTTATGGCTTTTCCACTCAGCTTGATTAATGAGGCTATACATTGCAGGAAGAGTATCACCGAGGCGTTGTAAGCCACTCTGCCAGTGAAATAATTCATTTTGAAACCTTTGCTCCTGGGTGCCTCTCCATTTGGATGAAATAGCAGATCTAGCCCACTGAAAAAGATTGACACACTCACTGATGCCACTAGTAACCCCTGTAGTATCCATTATATTCATTGTGATAGGAGTATGAACAATTCCTTTCTCCCTGTTAACAATCAGTTGACACAATGAGAAAATTTATTTTCTGCTCAGATGTTGCTAATGAAGGTATAAAATACAGAAAGGTAGATGTGATGCAATTATATACTCCACATGTGCAATCACACTTACGAATACAACCGATCGTTTCTACAAAACATCATTCCATAAAGAAAACACATGGCCATACGTACCAAATCACTTGACAAAACAAAAATTAATCACTCCATGTACCAAATCACTTCCCAAAACAACAATTAATCGTTCCATGCAATATCGTGCACATACCAATCAATGTAAAAAACGAATTGTGGTACGTTGTCCTGCTCCCCCACAATGGTATGCCGTTTCCGCGCTCTCCTAGCACTAAAGTTCTGGTATATTTTTTAGTTTTTCCACGCTACATCAATTTCCCATTCCATTGGTACATTTGTTTCCTCCCTGGTTCTTTTAACGCTGCTACAAGATCATGTAGCCTCATTGTTATGATCATAAATCTGTTGCAGATCTCCTTGTATGACAGGAAATGGAAAAAAAATTGTGTCCTTATTTGAGCTTGGGAGAAGATAGTTTGCTTCATTATTTTAGTGACTTTCCTTTCAATCAACGGATCCGGCTTGCCTGCTCCCTCGCCATGCTCCCATCCGTGCTCCCACTCCATCCTACGGCTGTCTTTTTCTCCTTTTTCTTTCTAATCTAATCATCTCCCCCCCTCCCCCCTGATTTTAAGGGGGTGGGGCCGGGCCTTATTTTGTTCCAATTAAATCATGCCACGTATGCGGGAGCACGGATGGGAGCACGCTGGGGGAGCAGGCAAGTCTCGTCCTCAATCAACAACAACAACAACAGAAGTATGCAAAGACTCAACTAATAAGAATTGATGTATTCTTATAGCTAGTTGATCTTTACTACCTGACTGATAAGACTGAAACATGTGTTCCCCAAAATCTAAAAACAACTAAACTAAAATGTCAATAAATATTACTCTGAGTTGTATTGTTCCAACTTATTTTGTTAACATAAAAAATGCATGTTTTTGGAAAGAGGTTACTTTGGTAAAATAATTTGAAACTCTATAGAAGTCACCACATAGCTGGACAAATTAAAATAAACTAGCTCTTCACCTTGTGGGGCCGACTTACAATGGATTGGCTCAAACAAATCTCATTATGTAAAACTTTTTAACTACACATTGAATTTTTCTACTAATTGATATCTACACAAATATATAATCCCAAATTTCCAAGATAAACAAGAATTTTGTCATACGTAGTCGGCTAGCACAATCATGCAAAGACAACAAGATCACAATCCTAGAGTCTATGTGTCATGTCAAACGAGATTTGGAGTTAATTCAGCATTACTACTATCAGAAGATTATCGTCAAGGGTAGAACCCACCTCTTTGGCATCAACCAGAAAAGTAGACACATGAATAATCAAGCCTAATGTCGCCATATAGGAAATTATAGTTATTTTGACTACATAAAGAACACATGCCTACAAAAGTAACAGAACGTGTAAACTTATGATTGTTGGTTTGTTTAGAATTGTACCATGCCTCCATGAGTGTTATCATCTATGCAACATCCCAATATCCATTATCATTTACTGCGTATTACTTGGAAACCGATGGGTGATTGCCCCTCTAAGTTACCTTACTTCCTAGTTGCAACTATTGCCGCTGTCACAATCCTGTTATCATCACTAATAATAAATTTTTGCCTACCATGTATATACTACAATTATTCTTGAGAGTGACACCTCAGCTTCTAAAATCTTATCAATATTCTCTTGTTCCCATCATGTCAAAACAACTAAGGATAAAATACTTCCCCATTAAGATTGCCTTAATCCCCTACACATGTCATAGAGGACACCCAATTCAGAGTGTCACCATGATGCTTTGGAGACACACATTACTGTGCTCGGACGGGCAACAGAAAAGCTTTCATGTGCACACTCGACCACAACAGAGGAAGATGAATTTGACCCACTTGGCTATCTCCCTACACGCAAGTGAATTTTGCATCCCTCCACACGTGGCAAAAAAAATCCTGGAAGAAGAGGTCCATTGGGCCCCACATCGATGGGTCACACGAGCGGTGAGGGTGGTAGTGAGGGTTTCAGCAATGATCGTGGTAGACTCCTGCATCACCATGGATCACAACACACAAGCTACATTGTTGAAGATGTCCTTCCCATGTTTTGATGGTGTGGATCCATGCATCTGGCACGACCACGCATTCAATCACGACCACCACTATGAACATATATTGGCGAGCACAGTACATTGGGTCCATGCATACAGTACACTGGGAAACCAAAATGGTAAACTTTCCTCGAGGACGTTGAAAACGACACGGAAAAGATGAAGAAAAATGATGGGTCTAGCGCGCTCCACTCAATAAATTGGATTGGATAACAAAGAAAAATAAAATGGTGGGATGGACAGACAAGCCACCGTGCGAAAGAGAAACCGGCAGGTGACAGGGAACAAGTGGGAGAAGGTCAAGATTGCGCGTGATGATGCGGCAAGCAAAATGTTCACCACTTGGACGGTCATTATTTCAGCCAAGGAGGTGAAGAAGGAAAAAAGGTACAACATGTTCATAGATGTGCAAAGGGAGAAGATAAAGTTCGACCGGGAGAGGTTGAACATGGAGAAGAACAAAATAGAATTGGACAGGCAAGAGAAGATTGCAAAGTGAGAGCTTGAACAAGGGGAAAAAATTTGAGATTCATAGAGAGAAGTCGAGGCTTGCGAGAGAGACGGAGGAGTCAAGGTTCATGCTGCAGGACATAAACCTCTTGGATGATGAACGTAAGAAGTGGTCGCTCCGCATGAAGGAGATGATCAATGACCGCAACAAATAAAGTTTTTGATTCATTCGTGTATCACCTATATGTATGAATTGTTGAATATATTTTGGCATGTAATAAATTATTGTTCACTTTGTATCATTGAATTCATGATGCATTTGTGCTATATGATGGGCGTGCATGACTGTGGGTATTAAGATGGGGAGTGTGTTTGTGCAGGAGAAGAAATGAGGACCCGTCTGATGCTGTCCGCGGATGTATAGGGGCTCGGATATGGCAACTATAGTTGTAGATGCTCTAAGGAGATAGAAGCCATGGCTTTTCTTTCCCTTCTCACAAGACAAATAGGGAAAGCCTTCCGCCCCTTGATCTCCACCAGCGATCCCGTGGATTTGCCTCCCCTTTGCCTGCCGCTACGGCCAGTGGGACGGGGGAAGGGATTTCTGGTACCTTGTCTTCGGCTAGTATATAGGTAGGATTTTAGTTCTTGCAGGGCGGCGTATGGACGGATGGCAACGCTTCTTCTTCATGTCGGTATTCCATGCTCCGATCCTCCTCAAGTTTGTCTGCAAGGATGGATTAGACGGAGCTCCGGCGTAGATTCCTGCCAGCTCCACAGGGTGGAAAGGTTATGGTTTCTCGCTGTGCGTACGCAACGGTGATATTTGGTGTCAAATTCTTCAGATCGATTCAAGGATTCAACGACGACGACTGCGGCTTTGGAACGCTAGTCCTTAGGGGCACGTGCACAAAGACTTTCCGGAAGTCATCGACAAGGTCAGGTCGGCTCCGGCACGGGAGCGGCGACAAAGACGCGTCAGCAGCAATGGTCGTTCGGTAGTCCATAGGCCTTGATGTAATTTTTATTATGTTTGAGGTGGTCTGTACTTCCGGTGAATCTTTATAATAGATCTGTTCTTTTCGCAAAAAAGAGATAGAAGCCCCTATTACCCGACTTGGGGGCCCAAAGCTTTATACATCGGTGTCGTGCTTCCCTTTTTTGTGGGAATCACAGAGCTTTATTCAATCATTCTCAACTTCAGCGCGATCAGCCAACATGCTTGTCACGAGGAAACCGAGGGGGAGTTCATCTAGCAATCTGTCACACCCAGTGTGCTTGCATGTTTCGCACACAAGTGAGCTTAATTGTTGGCTGGTCTCATTATATGTTGAACATCAAAATAAAGAAATGTTAAGGCTAGCCCTTCAATTTCGAGAAGAATAGGCGCTATTATAGAGCGCGAAAATTGTGGCGAGTTCCAGAGTTGTACCAACTCCAAACAGTCTTCGAATACCACTCGAGGAAAACCCCGAAGTTTGCCAAAGATTACTCCAACTCGTAGAGCCAAAGCTTCTGCAATAAGTGCATCCGTGACATTATTATGCGGCTTGCTCCAGGCAACGACGAAGACGGAAGGACTTCTTGCTAGACCACCCGCTCCACTTCTATTTTCAGCCGAGGAGACACTTGCATTTATGTTGATTTTTATGCATTCTGGATCAGGCGGTCTCCAACCATAACCAGGCAAGATCCTGGTATGTTCCATTCTTCGTCGGCTTGAAGCAGCTCATTGTGAGCATCAGGATAGATTGGGCCACTGACTTGAGAAATACTTCCCTCTCCATGCACGAAACCAAGCGTTTAGTCCCACCATTCATCTTAGATCTCACCCGCTCATCGATGAAGTCAAAAGTACCTGAGGTGATCCGGCCCACTACAGTCGACATGCCCAAGTATCTCTCGTTGAAGGCCTCGACAGAAATACCCAATGCTCCTTTTAGGGATGCTCTGACAGGATCGGGTGTGTTTGGGCTAAAGAGAGTGGAGCTCTTGTCCCTGTTCACGCATTAGCCCAAGCACTCACCATAAACCCTCGGGATGTTGTTCAGTCTAGCAACACTCTGCACCTTCGATTGCATGAAAATGAGGCTATCATCTACGAAGAGCGGATGGTTGATCCACGGTGAATTAATGTTGACCCGGATCCATCTGTCCACATTAGCTCCGCCAAACATGTTAAGTAAGGTTGTGAAGCTCTTCGCATAGAGAAGAAGCAAATAATGTGACACAGGGCAACCTTGCCGCAGTCCCCTAGAAGGGGTGAAGTACGGTCATAACTCTCTGTTCACACGAACTTAAAATCAGACTAACAAGACACATTTCATAATCAGCCAAATGAATGAAGCGCTGAAGCCCAACTTAGACACGATAGCCTCAAGATAATGTCATTCTACACGGTCATACGTCTTCATCATGTCTAGCTTGACATCGCAAACAGAATTCTTCCCCCTTTTTACTTCTCCTAATTGCATAAACAATGTGCAATGAGCACATTATCAGTGATGAGACACCCCGGAACAAATGCACTTTGCTCCTCACACACAATATCATCAAGAAAGCCCCTTGTTCTGTTGACAATACACTTTGTGGAGATTTTGTACAATACAGGAAATAGTGAAATAGGCCTATACTGATTGATGCATTGTGGATGCTTTACCCTAGGAATAAGTGTGATTGAGGTATTGTTCGTACCCTTCGGCAGCTCACCACCGTTGAGAAAACCCAACACCACCGGGATGGTATCATCTTTAAGCATAGACCAATGCCTCTGAAAGAAACCCGCGGTGAAGCCATCCACTACCGGTGCTTTTGACAGTGCCATTTGAACTAGTGTCGTTTTGACCTCCTGTGTTGTGTAAGGCATGTCAATATGTGCATTCATTTGCTCACACACATGGGACGGAACCAAATCAACGAGCTCATCTAGTGGATTGAATCCCTGAGATGTATACAAAGCCTAGTAAAACTACTGGACTTCACTATGATCGTCCTCCAGCGTTTGGCAAACAGAGCCATTAGCACGCACAAGTCTCTCAATCTTATTTATGCGCATTCTCATTGCCGCTTGAGCATGGAAAAACTTGGCGTTTAGGTCACCATGACGCAACCACATTATTCTTGACCGTTGACGCATCCAAATTTCCTCCTAATGAAGTACCTCTCACAACTTTTTTACCGTGGCCTTTTCTTCGTTTGACAGGCCTCGACCGATAGCCTGACTCCGTAATCTATCCAGCTTTTCGCGAAGCTTCTTTATGGTGGCAGTTAGGCTGCCGAATTCCTTCGCACCCCATGCAGATAAAGAGCTTTGCATGTCATCGAGTGCTCTAATCACATCGGCCAAACCTTGCTGACCAGACCCTCTTTGCTAGCTGTCCATCACCACTTTGTCATAATCTGCATGAGTTTGCCATACATCCTCCTAGCGAAATTCCTTTGCCCTCCTTGTCCTATACTCGGCCTCATATTCCTTCAGTTCCACCAACAAAAAGCAGTGGATTCGTTCATACTAATGTGTCTCACTCATGTGTGGCCGAACAAATCAATTAGGTCTGGATTCCCAGAGGCTCTATCCATCCTAGCTTTCACATTATCATCATCTGATTGTCCATTATCCTATGTGTATTCTGTTCCAATCCATCCTAGATCCTGGAACAAGCATTCATCAATGACTTCCCGGAATGCTCGCATTTGCCATTCAGGTCGGGTAACTCGCGAGGAGTGTTCCGAGGCATACAATGTCTCGTTGAAATCTCCAACACGTAGCAAAGTCGTGTGTGGTAATGCATGCAATGTACGAAGAAACCTCCAGCTGTGGTGATGGTCAGTCACTCTGGGGGCTCCATAGAACCCCGTGAGTCTCCATGGGCTGGAACTTTGATCACTTTTCTGCACCATAACATCGATACGGCCAGAACTATAGTTCTTGACCTTAACATCGGCTGACCAGAATAAAGCAATTCCTCCACTCAATCCATCGCTGCCCACTGCAAAGAAGCCTGCAAAACCAAGATTCTCCTGTAGATTTTCTACTCTTTTCGCTGAAATTTTGGTCTCCATCACAACACTAGAAGCTCTCGAACTGCTGCTGGGTTCCCAAGCCCAGGACAGTTCCAACTGAGGCAATTCATTGCGATGGGCATGGCTAGGCCGCAGCCTCTGCTGAATGCCTAGAGTTAACCGGGGTGGGTTTCTTCTTCTTAGGTACTCTCTCCCTATCTACACCGACGGAAGAATCCGACAGATCTTCCTCTGTACTTTTTGTGATTTGATCCCCAGGTGGCGTTTCAAACACCTTGTTGGTCAGCAAGGGTACTTTGACCCTTCTCTGGACCTGCTTATTGTTTTGTGGTCCCTCCTTCCGTTTCTTTCGATTTCTGTTTTTGCCGTGGAGGTTACCTCAACTCCTTTCTCAGCAGCAGTGCTTGAACCACTTATCTTAGCCTTGTTGTTCTTGTTAGAGGTGTCCTCTTTGGACATATTCTCACTGGAGCTGGCTTTTTTGCGCTCATCCATAGCCCGCATCCCTCTTCCAAAGGGAAGCTCACCACTAGCATCTCTAATCCCCGGGGCCGTACAGTGCAGATCCAAATGGCCCAGCCGGCCACATGAGAAGCAAAAGTGTGGGATGTTCTCGTACTGTATATCATAGGGCCACACTTTTCCTCCGACCTGATTCAATCAAGATACAGCGCCTCAATGGCTTGCTAACTTCCACTGTGACCCTGGCTCTCAAGTAACAATTAACATAATAGAAAATCACATCAGTCGAGTGCTCATCGATCTGTTTGGTGATCGCAGCACACCACTTATCATTATGTAGGTTGAAAGGGAGATTGACAACCCTAGCCCACATCTGAAGCTTGTCAAAACGTAGTTCAGAAGGGCGCATGCACTCGTCAAATTCTAAGAGGATGACAGTGTTCTTGATCACATGCCATGACGCCCCTTGCCAAACGCGATCGTGATCTCTCTGGATCGCAAACTCGGCCATGAACGTAGTTTCCCCTACAGATCTGAAAGCCACACCTTTAGGGTTTCCCCAAGCCGGGCGAAGAGCGTTGGAGATGGTTTGGATGTGGAGTAGATTTCTGTGAAGCACTTTCCCAGCCAACATCCACTTCTCCGGCGCTCCTTCATCCGCATCATCAAGCACCAGCAGCATGGCCTCTTCCTCGGTGATGTCTAACTTCCCCAAGGTCTCAGCTAGCTTTGCCCTCGCTGCCCTCGGCGACAAGGGATCCTTCGCTTTACCCTGCCCCGACGAAAAGTCGCCATCCGCAGGTTCCGATCCCTTCGCCTCGCTGGGATTCAGCGCCCGCCACCGTGTTCCACCCTCAAAACCCTAATCACTCAGGAGGAGCGCTCCGGGGGTTTCGAAAAAAAGCGTTCTCGCGCTTCCCTTCAGCCAGAGCACCCCACATACAAATAAATCAAATACACTACACGTATTATTGCTTATGACATATGATTACATCATCATCAACGCTTATATTTTGAAACGAGCAGAGTAGCTGATATTTAACTTCGTATGCACAAAAATCACTACCTCATTTCAATACATATACTACTACGTTTTGTGATGTGTTACCATAATCCCATTTGCCCAACCAGCTTTAGTGTTGATTGACCTACTTTTATCTACTTTGTGTATCGCTAATTTTTATAAGCAAGTTACAGAATAAACACAACGCGACATAGTGAACACTCCCAAACTAAGCCTTACTCAAGCTATTAGGGTAAGTTCTATCGATGAGTTACTTTCAAAATCCCCACACAAATAGATAGAATTCTAAAACCTAGAAATTCATAATAATTCTTATTAACCCTAGCATGTACTCTGCCTTGTTTTTCTTTTTGACATTTCGCCATCTCCAATACACAAGTTTGACCATTACATTGTTATACAAAAAGGTGAAATATTAGCATTTTAAAAAACACCATGAAATTGATTTCCATAAAACAGAATATAGAATAGTACTATTTATATAGTTCTACGTGCTTTCTAAAATGAGAATGCTCTTATTCATGAAAACTCAAATGGCTATGTTTCACAAAAGGATAAACCTGAGATCCGAGTTCCTCGAGCGATGGCCATCATTGGTCCGGGTCACACTTCCAGGCCCTCCCACAGCACAGGACTTCGGGTTCCTGAAACATTTAGATGACAAGTCTAGAGTGAGTAGAAAGCAACCGATTGATGCTATCATGAAAAGGAAAAGGGGGAGGATATAATATGTTAACCTCATGATGGACTCGTATTCATAATCCATGGCTTTGGCAGGGGAGTCCAACCGATTGATGCTACCATGGACCCCGATGGAAGCTGAGGAGGAAGTACAATATATCACAACTTCTAGTATGAATGCAAAACATATTGTAACATATTTACATTCTCTAAGCTCCCTAGAAAGCGAGAGTTCTCGTTGCTCTATGCTAGGAGCGTCGTATGGGACCATCCTGTAATCTCCTCGCCTAACTATAGCTGCCGCTTCCTCTAATCTCCTCGCCGCCACCGGAGTGCCGCCGGGCAAAGGGGATGATGGCGCTGGCTAGGCCCTCCCCCATCGCGCCTCGATGGCGTGGCCGCGGCAGATTCTCATGCGGGCGTCCCAGTCCCCGGCCCGTCCTTGCGCGTCCAGTTTGCACAACGGTAGCGAGAATATCTGGTGGGGGTGGCTCAGCCGGGCGTCACGTCTTGTTGCTCCTTCGGCAGTGGTCGTCGTCCTTCCTAGCAGCACCTTGGTAGCGGCGGCTGGTGCTACGATGCGTCACGGTGGGGTGGTGTATAGCAGCTCCCCATCCGAGCATGTGGAGGGCTTGGCCGCCTATGGGGTGTCGCGGCGTTGCTTTTGCTTCGGCCGGGTCCGGCCCGATCTGGCACGTTAGTTTCTGCCGCCAGAGAGGAAGGGGAGGCGTGTCTGCCGTGAAAACTAACCCGACTTTGGTCATGGCAAACGATGGCGACATCTACACGTCATTTCCCTGAGGAAGGCATCATCATTGCAGGTCTCGGCTCCTCGCTCGGGCTACTCTTTGAGAAAGCCTTTTTTCCGGGTCTCTCGGATCGAACAACGACAATGCTCGGTACTGTTCTCCCTCCTGGGTGCATAGTATTGGAGTAGCTACTACATGGGTCTGGAGGTGCTATGGTGTCTTATTTACCATGTCAGCGATGGTGGGTCTCGGTGGCATGGGTGGAGCGGTCTCTCGGCAACAGATGCATCGTGATGGAGGAGCGTAAGATGGTGATGTTGTTGGGCGCCATGGCGGCTTCGATGGCCGGCCTGGGAAGGATAACATAGATCTTTAACCTGAAGATGGGTGGACTATTTAATAGTGATGGCGTCTTCTGGAACGTGTGCATGTGATGCGCTCTTAGGGTCTGTTGGACCAGATGTACGTTGCCAGTATGCTATGCGGGCGGCTCGGATATTACCCGGGTTCTAGATGGTGGGGCGTTGTGATGGCATCCTCCGATGTTGAGTTTGTAGGTATGAAGTGATGATTTCGGGTTGTTTGATGTATGTTTTTATCAGATATTTATTTAATATTTTATAAATATGATTGTGTGCATCTTTTAATGCAAAGGTCAGGATTCCAACCTCCTTTTCTAAACAAGATGTGTGGGCTCTTCTTCATTAAGTGTTGCCGCCGCCTTGTCATAGATTGGGGAAGGGGGAAATTACGGGGTGGCGGGAGGAGCATGTGTGAGCGAGGGAGGGCTTGGCCTCTGTGGCAGTGACGTGGGTGCGGTTGAGTGATTTTGAGATCTCACGGCATCTCCATGGCGAACCTGCAAACCTCCCGCAACCCTCCGGACCGCGCTGTCCGGACCACGAAAGCCATCCAATGCGGATCTGTATGGGTCCGCCGAGCGGTCCGAACGTACTTTATTTGGCAAATACGCGACAAACATGTGAAAGCTTTGCGGGAGTCCGGAAATCCACATAACAAACCAAAAGCCGCCACGCACCCTCTCCTCTCCGTGGGGATGGCGGAAGGCCACTGGTTGTAGTGTTTAGTGGAAGCGTTTTGACGAAAGTGTTTTGACGGAAGGTGATTATTAGCACGGTCCGTTTGGCGGAAGGCTAGCTACATGCTTTTATTAATTCATTACGTGCCTAATCTATCTATACCCTTACTAATAAAGCAAAGTGCGTTTCTTTGATTTTTTCATCCGTTCATCACCCAAAAGTTTTTCCCTATCCGAGGTGGTACTAAATATTTGTGCGTCCGTTGGCTAGAAAAAAAAGCAATTTTCATACATGGGCCGTGCACGTTGTGGCCCGTCGAAGCCAGCCCACTTATTTCACTGCACACGTAGCCAGAAAAACCCTATCTACCGCATGCGGCAACAAATAGACTGACTTTCGCATAGGGCGAAATGCCGTGCCAGCCCGTTTGCTTTTTTGTGTGTGTTTTATTTCTATTTTATTTTTCCCTATAAACTTTACAATTTTTAAAAAAAATCTTAAATACAAAATAAAAAAAGTCAGAACTTTCATTTGTGTTTACAACTTTTAGAAAATAATTCCGAATTCTAAAGTTTTGTTCCTGTTTTAAAAATGTTTGAAACTTGATTTTTTTTTCTCATTCCAATTTTTTTTATAAATGTTTGTGTTTAAAAAAATGGGATATTCAAAATAAAATTGCATTATAAAAAATATTTCATTTTTTTAGAAAAATATCTATACCTACTAATAAAGCAAGGTGCGTTTCGTCAATTTTTTCATCCATTCACCGCGAAAATAATTTTTCTACCCGAGGTGGTACTAAACTTTTATGCGTTTGTGTGCGAGGAAAACAATTTTTGTACATGGGCCGCGCTCTAGGCCCAGCGAAGCCAGCCCACTTGTTTTTCTGTCAATGCAGCGGTGGAAACTCTATTTGCCGCACTGCACGACAAATAGTTGGATTTCCACAGGACAACCAATAATGAGCCGGCCCAATTTTTTCTGTATTTACTTCCATTTTTATTTTTCTTATAGGGCGACAAATAGTTGGATTTGCACATGACAACCAATAATAAGCCGGCCCATTTTTTCTGTGTTTACTTTCATTTTTATTCTTCTTTTTCCTATCTTTTTTTGCCCTTTCAAGTTTATTTTTCTATTAGAATTTATTTCGTAAAATAAATATTCTCAAAAACAATTCAAATAAAGATTTTGGCAAATGTATTATATTCAAAAAAATTGTTGCTATTTTGAAAAAAAAATCAGAACTTCAATAAAGTTGACCAATTTTTTTAATTATTTTTTTAAAAATTGTTCGGGATTTCTAAAACGAAATTGCATTTTAAGAAATGCTCAAAATTTGAAGAATATTCATGTTTTAGTGAAATTTTAAAATTTAAAAATAATGTCCGCGCATAAAAAATACACATTTTCTAAAAATCTTATGAATTGTCAACACATGTTCCCTTAAAAAAATGTTCACAAATTCAAATAATGTTCATGCTTTTATAAAGAGTTGATGTTTTCATAAAATGTTTGTGAGTTTTAAAAGATGTTCCCTTTCATATTTTTTTCTATTTTTTAAGTGTGCATTTTTTTAAATTGTTCAAGATTTAAAAAATTCTTCATGTTTCCAAGAATATTCAGAGACTTCATACCTTAAAACCCCCTTAATTGAAAGGATTGAAAGGAATAGTAGTTTGAATAACTGATGGGCCTTCTCTCGCGTATGATGACGAAACAAAACTCTTAAATGCCCTTGATCAATGAATGGAAAAATAGCGGATTGATTCCTTCACGCACGGCAAAACGAAAAAGCTAAATGTTCCCTTTTCGTGTGCACACAGATTTTTATTTGCACATATAATTCTCACTGACTTTAAATGCATACTATTTTATCTTCCGATGTAACGCACGGGCATATGTGCTAGTCAACTAATAAAGTAAGGTGCGTTTCTCCAAATTTTTCATCCGTTCACCATCGATTTTTTTCCATATATCCAAGTTAGTACTGAATTTTTGTCCGTCCGTTTACTAGAAAAAAAAAGCAATTTTCGTACACGGGGCGTGCACGTTGTGCCCTGTCGAAGCCAGACCACTTATTTCCCTGCGCACACAGCTAGGAAAACCCTATTTACGGCATGCGGCCACAAATAGTCTGACCTTCGCACAGGGTGCAAGGCTGTGCCGGCATGTTTTCTTTTTTTTTGTTCTTCTGTGAAAAAATCGTTTTAGAAAATAAAATTTCATTTTAGAAAAATGATCCATTTTTTCTAGAAAAATCATTTTAGAAAAATTTTCTTTTTTTCTAAAAAGTTGTGTTCTCCAAAACAAATTGGGATTTTCAAATTAAAATTGAATTATAAAATATGATTCAGATTCTATAAATATTCTTGTTTAGTGAAATGTTCACAAATTCAAAATAATGATCGTGGTTAAAATAAACACATTTTCAAAAATTATTATAAATGTCCAAAACATTTTCCTGTTTTACAAAATTGTTCCCGAATTCAAAAAAAGTTAGTGCTTTTTCAAAGGTTCATGTTTTCAATAAATGTTTGTGAATTTAAAAATCTCCCTATTTCAAATGTTGTTCATCTTTTTCCAAAATGAACAAAATTTTCGAAAAACTTTTAGGGATTTCTAAAATTGTCATTGTTTTTATTTTTTTGCAATTCATAAATATCAATTTATATTTGGAAAATTTCGATTTTTTTGAAAAATGGTTTTGAGTATGATGATGCAGCATGTTCTTAAACGTTCGCGCTGGTCATTGGTAAGCAGGACCCATTTATTTGAGTGGCTAGCACCCAGTGATCAAGTTTTTATGCCGTGAGTTCGATCCTTCAACTTGTCTTTTTTTTGGGATTTATACTCGTGCCTTACAAAAAGAGGTCCTTTTGGTGTCTGCCAGTAGGCTGGCCCAGAAGCGAACTATTGTGTGTGCCATGTGCTATTTGACGATAAAAGATTATGTTTTTTTGGCTATAATTGAAAAAAGTGGTGGGCTCAAGCCAATAATTTTTTTGGGATTTATACTCGTGCCTTACAAAAAGAGGTCCTTTTGGTGCCTGCCAGTAGGCTGGCCCAGAAGCGAACTATTGTGTGTGCCATGTGCTATTTGACGATAAAAGATTATGTTTTTTTGGCTATAATTGAAAAGTTGTGGGCTCAAGCCAATAAAAGAGAATATGCTGAACTTGCTGTAATGAAAAGAACTGTAGGTACGTGACCGCTAAAATAATCAAACAGGATAAACCCTGATAAAGAAGGGACTGTCTAGTTATGCGTGGATTATGCTAATGAAACTTGATTTATGCACTGCAATTTGTAATCCACCTGGTTACATCGTGGTAGGAGAGAGTGGCGAAGCAACTGTGCCCTAAAGGTCGTCGCACAACCACCAAATGAGGAGGAAGCCATAACCCCGACACATAGTAGCACAACATTTAATATGATACGGTATCATGATATGATACTCAACCCTCTGTTTCTTTATTTAATTCTATTCCACCTCATCAAATTTGTCTTGTTGGCATGCATGATACTACCTATGATATTCCCATTCCGACCAGCCTAAGAATTTCTCTTTGTTTCTTCATTTAATTCGATGCCACCTCATTAAGATTACCTAGTTAGTATGCATGATACTACCTATGATACTCCCATTACGAGCAGCCTAATAAATCCGACGGAGAATATATTTGACTTAAAAATTTGTCCACAAAAGATTATATTTTTATCTTCCCAATGCACATTAAAGTAGAAAAAATATTTCCCTCTCATACACGGTAATCAAGACTAATAACATTCTAGACATAGTCTCCTTAGACTACTCATAGTTGGAGTAACCACTACTAGGGAAAAGCCTAGCAGTAGCGCGGGTTTTGGATGTATCAGTAGCGCGGGTGCCCGCGCTACTGATACGGCGCCACATCTAACTTGTAGTAGTAGCGCATGTTGACACACACTACTGCTATAGATGGTTAGCTGTAGCATGCGTTGCAGACAGCGCTACTGCTAATTATCTGTAGCGGATCTTATACCCCGCGCTACTGCTATTACTTTCAAAAACAAAACAAAAATCTTGATATCGTGCGTGTTGTCAATGGCAGCAGTGGTTCGATCTAGCGACGGTTGGGGTCGCCTGAGGCATGAACGGACAACGGTAGACCAGATCTGGCGATGGCTGTTAGAGAGGGCCCGTTTCTATGGAAGAGCCAGGCAGCGGCGTGGGGCTCCTCTTCCTGACCATGCCAGATAGCTCCTGGTCATCCATGGCGATGACCCTCGAGGGTGAGTCAAACCAGAGGGAGAGAGAGAAAAGGAAAACCGAGGGAGAGAGGAAGGTGATGGAGGGAGCAGCGGAGCTAGTCACCGGTGGTGAGGTGCGCCGGTGTGGTGGTGCGGGCGGCGGCCTCCTAGACGTCGGTGGAAGACCGGCGAGCTCCTAGACGCCGGTGGTGCGAGGTGGCGGCCTCTTTCGTCGCCATGGAGGAGGAGGGGCGCATGGGCAAGAGGTCCATGTGAGAGCGTATGGAAATAGAGAGGAGAGAGTGGCGGAAGAGAAGAGGGATTTGGGGGAGGAGATGGGGATTCGGCCGAGGATATGGGGACTTCACCTACCTCGTACTTAGTAGTAGCGAGGGGTATAAAACCACACTACTACTATCAACTTAGTAGTAGCGCGGGTTTATATCCCTCGCTACTACTATGGCAGTAGCGAGGTGTATAAATATGTGCTACTAGTAAACGTCTGCCTATAAGCTTTTCCCTAGTAGTGAACATAGAAGACACCTAAGCAAAAATGATGATATTGCTGCTAATTAATAAGGAGAGAGACAAGTTGAGTAACATAGTTAGTTACTGATACTATGAGTAACATCACACATATCAAGACAAGATGACGCTATAACCTAATATATAAAGTGTTGCATGACACCACACATATGTTACTCCCCACTATAGAGATGGTAATATAGACTACTAACATATGCATGTTACTAGTAGTTTAAGTTACTCTCTACTATGGGTAGTCTTACTTTCTACACGAAGTAGCTAATTAGGGGTTGGGTAATTAAAGAGGAGAGATGGTGTCTTGACCTTTTCAATGCATTTTTTACTTCACTCCATAATTTGTTTTAAAATTTCTATACGTACATTTTTCACTGGACGAAGGGAGTACTTTCTAGTAACTAGCTAGTCCCTCTATCCGGCTTTACTAGGGCTAACAACCATTTCTCTTGGACCAAGGCACATGGGAATCTCCTCACATTAATTCTTCCATTCAATTCTTAATGCACCCTCTCACACGCCAGCTCATGCATGCATCCAGTGGAAAAGCACGCACCCTCTCACACGCCAACTCATGCATGCATCCAGTGGAAAAGTACACATGCAGCATATTAATTCCATAGTCATGGCACCAACAACAATGATTTGCATGCATCTACCTTTCGAACGCAAGGCCTTATAAAAACTGACATGCTGATGATGCTGTGAGGCCTATTAAATCCAGATGGAGGAAGTACTTGACTTATTGGTTACTAAGTTTGCTATAAGTGGCACGGCAACTCTAAATAAGTAATAACAGGTTGGCTATTAGATTTACTATTAACCATGATGCCGGATGAAAACTTTCCACGACGTCTTGTATCCAGCAGCCGGTAAGTATCGCCGAAACTCTTTTGGCGGCACATCGAGCATGTATATAAGCAGAGATGCTAGACATACGGACGTATTCCCGCAGGATTTCGGTTACGGACGCATGGAAAAGTTGTGGTTGGAGAAGATTAGGGAGGAGAGGTCCCACCAGCGAAAATCAAGGGGGGTTGATTGGCGAGAGAGCAGTCCGTGAAGCCAGTCTGTACTAAAATGCCGTAAGTGTAGAGAATTTGGTATATAAGCGTTGCGGGTAAACTTCCCATGTAGCTTTTTTTTCGGGTAGCCCATAAGCATCGTGGAAACTCTTTTTGGGTGCTTAGCCTTTTAGCTTGCTGGACTCAAAAAGCTCTTTAGCTCGGTGCATAAAAGCACCATGACACCTTGAACTATTTCGAATTCCTGCCATTGATCCCTATTGAAATATACAAACTTTTCTAAACAGACTTCCGAAACAAAAACCTTGTTTAATGGAGATGCTTACCTGAGTTCTTGTAATGGTTAGAGGCCAAGACCTCCCTGCTTCGTAAGTTGGTAGCCTGTAAACGAAAAAATTGTAGAGGTTTAGGGGGTGTTTGTTTCAAAAGTCTAGGACTTTTTCTAGTCCCAGTGACTAGTCAAAAAAGACTCTTCAATAGAGTCTTTTTCTAGTTCCTGTAGAAAAAGTCTCTCCCGTTTGGTTCCTAGAGACCTTTTAGGGACTTTTTCTAGTCTCTGGGACTAAAAAGTCGCTGAACCAAACACCCGCTTAGTCCATGTTCGTAGAGGTCTCTCCTAAACTAGTACTATTTGAACTTTGCTTCATAAGTCAGTAGTCTGTAAACAAATACTCCCTCTTTTTCGGATTATAGGACTCAAATCTAAAATCTCATCAAGCAAGCAGATGATAAGCGGAAGAATGTATCTCGTACTTTACAAAACTACACAAATTAAATTGATACATTAATTTGAATTAATCACAGTGCATGCATGCTTGGCCACTACTTGAACAATATTTTTATAGGTAAGTAAACCAGATTTCAGTTATCAATGGAAGTTGCTGCACGGAAAAACTACTAGTGTACTCATCACAAAAATATTAGGTGGCAAACTTGCACAAAGCATTTTTGTTATATATAGTCGACTTTACAAGTTGATGTATTTTGGTTGACTAGGATAACAATTCACAATTTAGTCATCTGAGAAAATGTTGTGCCAAGGAATTATTACAGACCAAACTATCCACTTACTTACTCCATATCTTCAACTAATCGATGATCTAGACATACACACAGACATTATAAACCTGAATGGAGGAAGTACATTTATAATCACCCTAAAACCCTACTACCAAATCCAATATGGGGAAAAAAGATTTTCACTATGTTAGCTATATTGTTTCTTCAAAAAAGTCTCAATAGCTAGAGTAAAAATACCACACTAATCTATCAATACCTTGTCTGGAGGTGACAAATTTTCAGTATCAATCCTATTAAGTTCATCAATGATCTCGCTTATGGGGGGCCTTTTCTGTCGGTCATTCTCTAGACATCTTAATGCTATTCGGATGCATGTCTTAACTTCTTGCAACATGTGCGATGACATTGTTATTGGGTGTAGCTTTTTTCGCCATATTTCACATACCTGCAAAGTCAGAAGAAAAGTTGACTCATTGCATACATGTACCGAGTAATTACAAGACAAAACATAATTTTATGAAAGGTGATTATTCATGAGTCAGCAACTTCTTTCTTACAAGCTCAATGAATTTTTCAGAAGGAACACTTCCACAATCACGGCGGTATCTCTGGCATCCTGCCATTATTTGTACAATTATAACACCCAAACTGAACACGTCATATTTTGGTGAGATTTCTTGTCTGTCGATATATTCTGGTGGCATGAATCCCCTGCATGGTGTTTTATCTAATTAATTTGCAATGAAGTGATATTAGAATTGCTTACTTCTCATAAGGAACCAACTCACATTGTCCCCATAAACCTTGTTGCGGTGGTACTGGTTTTTCTTGAAGGGAAGATTCTTGATATACCAAAATCTCCAATTTTCGGCATCAGGTTGTTGTCCAGCAATACATTTGCAGGCTTTAAGTCTAGATGGTAAATAGAATCTTTATGTCCATTATGAAGATAATTTAAACCCTCACACACTCCCTTAATTATTTTGTAACATGTCTCCCAATCAAGGCTGCATGGCTCCTCATCTGTAGAAATAAACATGAAATGCATTCTAAGAAGTCAATTGAGAGATTAATCTGAAAGAGGTCGTATATTGGGTATAATGTTTCTTTTCATGCAAAATAAGATAGTCTAAGTAGAGCACTGTCATACCAGAAAGGCGACTCTGAAGGTTTCCACCGTGCAAATATTCAAAGCAGAGAATTCTTTCTGCCTCAAGAGCAAAGACATATTGTCCATTGTGCATAATACATCTAGGTTCTTGGCGATAACAGTAGCCAACAAACTGTACAATATTTTGATGTTGGGCCCTAATAATGGTATTGTACTCATTTGTAAATTCCTTGTCGTCAAGCCCTATGTTATTAAGCTTCTTCAGAGCAATCTCTTCCCCACTGTCCAATACTCCCTGTTAATAATTTCTTGTTAATACCACACACGGGTACTTGAAGTTTGTAGTAGCAGATCATTTAAGAAAATAGAAAAAAATCACACCTTGTATACTACTCCGAACGCGCCATGGCCAATTATGAGGTCCTCAGAAAAATTATTTGTAATACGTTGTAAGAACTCAAATTTAAACTCCCTTGGCGTTGGACTTGTATCCAGTAAATTGCTCTCCATGGTATCCCTATATCTCCTGCTGGCTAGGAGGAGCCTCCATGTCCCATGGATCTAATAGGACCAAAATCATTTCAAATAAGCTAAAAGATTGTATGCATAGCTTTCACAAAGATAAACATGTTGTGATACTTTGTTCTTTTTACAAACACTAACTCGGACGCTTGGCCGGGGGTTGTCCTCCTTCTCGAAGGAAAGGAAACTCAGACGCTCAGTTATTGTTATGTTACAATTGCCAATCTCATATTGACCTACTTGCTGAGGTACATAGCACACCTAGCTAGTTTTTTTTCGATAAAGGGTGGATTTTATTATCTCAAAAAGGAGCATCAAGAGAATACAAACTCAAAAGCACACACTCAGCCTCTGCATAGCTAGGATGCATTGAGCCAACACCAACGCGCACACATAAAAATACGTTGGCAAATAGCAAAGTCATATAAGACCAAAGTTATACGTAGGCAACAAAGAAAACCCAAATGATTAGATCTGCAATGGACAAACTACAATCTATGAATTAGACCAAGCGATTAGATAGCTAGCACACACCTAGCTAGCTAACCATAAACTTCTTCATTTGTTTGTGGCAAGAGCATAAGCAAGCTAATTCAAATAGATATGAGCTCTTTTAAGATGGCCCCAATCGATATGAGCCGTTAATTTCTCATGATCCAATCGCTAACATTACTCTTACCTCGTAAAATCCATACTGTTAGGCAAGAAAATGTTGAAGAAAACGAAATGAAATGGAAGCAGCTAGCGGCTAGCTTTCTTGGACACAAATCGACTGAAAGGATAGAGGAATTAATAGAGAAATCCTTGGTAGCTACTCCATAGAAGCAAGCACCTGGAGTCCTCGCCTAACCTGGAGAAGTCCCTTCCGATGGCAGAACAAGAGTGTGTAGGTATGGAGAAGAGAGGCGGTTGAGCAAGAGAGGACTATGGCGATAAAAGAATTTTAGGTAGCCACATTTCCAACATGAGAGAGATGCATGTTTAACAGTATATAGAGAATAATGGGAGATGCACGGCGAAGGCGGAGAAAGCAAGAAGCATTGAGATACACGGTGAAGGCGGATAAAGCAAGAAGCATTGAAATGCACGGTGTCATCCTCGCGATTTTTAGTAGTAGTCTGTCCGCGTTAAACAATTGGCAAATGGGAGACACGCGAAACTGACGGACGGAGAAAGCAAGAAGCATTGAAATGCACTGTGCCACCATCCTCGCGAGTTTTAGTTGTCTGTCCGTCCTAAACAATCTAAGTTGGTAAATGCCACGTGTATGGCATGAAGCACTTCGGTCCTAACGTTTTTTTTACAACTAGGATTGTCATCTGGATTCTGGAATTTTTTTTATAAAAAAGACTGAAACTTGCCATCCAAAAAAAAGTTGCCATCATCACGTTAGAATACACAAAACCGACGACCGATGGTATTGGCACTTGCTAGAATTTACATCTCTCGTACCACGGGCAGAGCCCTCGGTCGGGCCAAGTGGGTGCTTTTCACTTTCGATGGGATATCACTGAATCGGATGCGGCGGTCCATGACGGCTAGACCGGGAGTGCGTGCCCAGTGCCACCGTCAATAGCCGGCGTGGGAACCCATGCTCATTTTTGGCAGAATTCAAATAGAACATGTTCACAGGTTTAGTTCCCATAGCATTTAGCATAGCACATAATCACAAGTTCACAAGGACACACACATCCAATAGCTCTGATGATAACTTCCATAGTACAAATATAACTCTGATGATAAATTCCATAGTAAAAAACTGAATGTATAACACTTGTGACCAATAATTCGACAGAATAATGGGAAACAAAAATTGGATTTATTGTCATCTTTTCTTTGTCCCCCTTGTCATCTTTGTCTGTCTACTTAGACTTTCCAGCCGTTTTCCTGTACAAACTCAAATAAATTAACATGGTATTGACAGAGGGTTTAACATGTACTTCTGAAATTGCATAAACTTACTTGAAAGGTCTTTTGTTCTTAGCACACACTTCGTCATTGTTCTCTTTTCTCTTTCTCCCCCGAGTCATCATAATAACTTCAGTCACCTTTGCTGAAGCTTTCCTGTGTAGCGCAAAACATTGTTTAAATTGCACATATTAACATGCTTCAACAACAGTTCGACTTGCACAAGTACAGTAGACAAGATACATGAAATTTCTTAAAAACTTACTTCACCGGTTTCCTCTTCTTCTTCTTCTTCTTCTTCTTCTTCTTCTTCTTCTTCTTCTTCCTCTTCTTCTTCTTCTTCTTCTTCTTCTTCTTCTTCTTCTTCTTCTTCTTCTTCTTCTTCTTCTTCTTCTTCTTCTT